>NC_138050.1:71974994-72407494 GCF_964194185.1 Rhinolophus hipposideros
ATCTCGCCCCCAGTGGCTTCTTTCTTTACTCAAAGAAAAGGAAATATTGAAAGGAAGACATTTTGATGACATTCAGAACATCAAAGGTAACATGACAACAGCTCTGATGGCCAATCCAGAAAAAGAGTTCCAACATTGCTTTGAAGGATGGACTAGGCACTGACATCAGTGTATAGTTTCCCAAGGGAAGTACTTTGAAGGTGACTGTAGTGATTTTCAGCAATGTGGTATATAGCACTTTTTCTAGGATGAGTTCGCAAACTTAATTGTCTGACTCATATATATTGTATATTAAATAACTAAAAATCATTGTGTTAAAAATAATGTGACTTAAGATGCTCAAAAAATTCAAAAGAAACTAAAATTAATAAAAGTAAACTAATGTACAATATAGTAAAAAATAATGTAACTGAAATCAAATGTATATAAACAGATATTATAAATAAATTACTATTTTCAAACGACACAAAATGATAAATTTGTAAGAAGTTTGCTCAGAATTTGATAATAAGAGACATATAATCAATATCAGGGGTGAAAATGGGACATTAGTTAGGCACAGATACTGCCAAAAGTAAAACATAACTATATTATCAACTATTTTGATTAATAAAATAAAATTTAAATAGAAAAGAATGAAAGGTAAAATAGAAAATGTTTAAAATTGTATAACTATAATGAAATGAAATTATATTTATTGAATTATAAAACAATAATAATTAAATTATAAACATTTTTTTAGTAAAAGGACAGCAATATTAAAGGCATTTACCACAAAGAAAATTCCAGGCTACAAAATTTTGCCTGTAAACTCTAAAAGTACTGAAGGAAAAGCAAGAGACCTATGATATAAACTCTCATAGAGCACAGAAAAATAGGGAACACAATACAGATTATTTTAGGAGGCTTATATAACTTTTATACCAATAACTGACAAGACAGTCCAAGACTGAAGATTTTAGGCAACACTAATTCAAGAACATAAATAGAAATCTTAATTAAAATTTTAACAAACTGAAAAAAATACATCATACTTGGTTTAATCCAACTAATGATGTATTGATTTTTACATTACAGAATCAATTACGGCAATACATCTCAGATACAGAATGGAGAAAAATATCACATCTGTCACATAAAATTCAGAAAAGCTTTTGATTAACTGCAATATGTATTCATGATTAAAAATACTCCTCACAAGTTAGAAATAAAAGTGAACTTCCACAACCTCAAAATAGTTATCCCCCAAATCCAACAACATGCCATATTAATTATAAAATGAAACTTTATTTTGAGATCAGAAATGAAACAAAGATGCCCATCAATGACATTTCTATTTGTCAATGACATTTCTATTCTACAGGTTTTGGCCACTGTCTCAAATGTTCATTAGATAGATAGATGATATAGATGTAGATATAGATATACATATACATATACATATAGATGATATAGATATAGATGTACAGGGGTGCCAAAAAATGTATACATATTTTGAGAAATGGTGACACTTTGGTCAATGTTGCTTAAGCAGTATTTCACTGTAATCAAAAGTGTCTGGACCCTGATGGTAACCACTTTGAGCACCTCTTGTAATTGCAGAGGTCAAATGTGACTTGTATTCATCTTTTGTTATCGGTATATATTGATTATTACAATTAATACAACTTTTTCCTTTCTTAAAATGTGTGTACATTTTTTGGCACTGTGTGTGTGTGTGTGTGTGTGTGTGTGTATAAAATATGTATACACATATGACAAATAATAGCATTTACTTGTGGCTTATTTTCGCTTTATATACATGACCCTGTCTATTATGTATTCTGCACTTGCTTCTTTCTCTCAAACATATGTTTGTGAGGTGCATTCATATTGTGTGTAGCTACATTTCATTCAGTTCCACTGGTATAAAGTATTACCTTATATGCACCAATTTATTTTTTCATGTTACTATTGATGGAAATTTGAGTTTTTTTCATTTTGAGGCTTTTAAAAACAATGCTGTTATAAACAGTTCTGACACCTTGGTGCATATGTACAAGATAGTTAGAGTTTATTCAGGGTACCTATCTTGAATTGGAATTGCTGCATCATACCATATTGAACTGTCAACATTGCCAAATGGTTTTCCAAAGACACTGTGCCATTTATACTCTCTTCAGCCAAGTAGGAAGTAGGAGTGATTCATCACTACACGGTACAACTTGCAACATTTATTATACTCAGACTTTTAAAAATTTTATCAGCTTTCAATCCTGTTTGCAATATTTGTTGGCCATTGACCAGCCATTTTTTTGAAGTTTGTATTGAAGGCTTTTTCTCATTTTTCTTTTTCTGTCCTTATTAATTTGAACCGTATCCTGTATACTTATACACACATATGTATGTATGGAGAGGTTGTGTATATGTATTATGTGTGTATATATGG
Organism: Rhinolophus hipposideros; assembly: GCF_964194185.1. Lineage (NCBI taxonomy): Eukaryota > Metazoa > Chordata > Mammalia > Chiroptera > Rhinolophidae > Rhinolophus > Rhinolophus hipposideros. The sequence continues at coordinate 71,977,423 of NC_138050.1, forward strand.
AAAAGTTGGAAACACAACATACATGTATATAGATTATCAAATACCTTCCATGTGGTGGGTTTTTTTCAAACTTTTAGTCATATCTTTTGGTGAACAAAACTGTAATTTTCATACAGTTATATTCATAAATATTTTTCTTTACGGTTTATGCTTTGTATGTTGTTTTAAAAATTCTCCCCAACTCCAAATAAGTTCACAATGCCATAATAGTGGATATATTAACTGCTTGGAAGTTTTGTTTCTTTTCCATTCACAAATAATGTTTCTGGAAATGATATGGTATAGGTCACTGATTTCATCTTTATGTTAATATGAAGTTGTACTATTCACATTTATTAAAAAGTCTATTATTTTCTCATTTACCTGTCATAAAATATATTTCACAGATCAAGAATCCATACAAGTATGCATCTATTGGGGGTCACTTTTCTATTCCAGTGTCTGTTTTATAGTGCCTGCACCAATTACACATTGTTTAATCATTTTAACTGTATGGTTATGATAAATTGTAGATGATCTACTTCCGCTGTTTTCTTCAGAAATAATACCTTCCCTATTCTTGTCTATATATATATATATATATATATATGTTAATTATACTGCATATGAATAAATTTGTCAAGTTCAACAAAAATATTTTATATGATTGATATTACTTTGAATCTGCATATACTTTTATGGAGAATTAATAGCTTTGTGAGTTGAAATTGTCAAGAACTGTGAAGGTTCTAAAATTTTATTCTACAGTAAACTATCAAATTAGACTGCCAAAGTTTCACAAATGTTGGTCTAGAAAACACGTATGTTTTACTGAATAATAAGCTCAACTAGCCTTTGCTCAAGAAGGAGACAGTATCTTTTTTACACGAGACAGTAAAAAAACTTTCTGTTTGCTCAGGAGGGAGATACACCTTCACTGTTTTCCAAGGCTGTTTCATATAATACAAACATCCTTGTAAAGATATTCCAGAAATAATATTGTGACTCCACATGAAAGGAGATACATAGATACATAAGAGATAAATTGATAATTAGGCCTCAAAAGGAATCTCCTAGCATAACTCAGCTTTTATTTATTTCTAACTTAATGTATCTAGAATTAGAATATACATTATTGCTAGAAGAAAATAGGGAATTTCTATCTAGAGGCTCTTCTAAGGGATTTCTTGGGTATAGGCGATTTTCTACATTTTGATCTTCATGGCGTTTACATGGGTATTCTCTTCATGATTAGTCATGCATTAAATTATGCATATATATTTTACAAAATTTCTGTTCATAATTTATAACTTGTGATAAAATAAAATGTTTAAAAATATTCTTAAAAGGATAATATGATTAATACAACCCAATAGGAAATAAGACCAATAAGGATTTGAGCTAAGTCATGTCTCTATTGCATTTTTTGTTAGTCTTGTTCTATCTCTGGTTTCCTTCCTAACTAGTGGTTACCTAACAATCCAAGTTGAGATTCTGAGGTTTGAGGAATTAATCACAAATATTTAGTGAGTACATTCCATTTGTATGCCTGATAGAGGAAGAATAAGTGCAAACTATGATTCTTGCTCTGTTAGATGGATGGATTTTAGACACGGATGCTTTGTAACATTGATAAAGATTTTTAGGCACTGTTCCTTTGAAAAGGAAAGTGTAAATGTAAATGTACATATACAGATTTTCTTATGTATAATTTTAAAAGATTCATAGATCTTCAGAAAATCCACAGATCAGCTCTGATTAAGAGCCAGTACTTTAAAGTTTCAAACTACTAGAGGATGCCAAACATGCTTTTAAAGCCATTACCAACACTTAACAGCAGTAGCATGCAATACATGCAAAACACCAGATGAGTGACATCACCAGTATGACTGTAGTGGTTCAGAGGAATGAAGGGTCAGAGAAATCTTAGAAATTGAGGAATGGTTTATGAGACCAGCATGACAATTAAGATGGAGGAAGGTACAGAAAATGAAGAGATTTTCTAAGAAAAACAGCAGACAGAGAAAAGACAGGAAAATAAAAACAAAATAAAACAAATCTATTTTAAGGAATGGTGATGGGACCATATGGGAGGTCAATATTTAAGTATCCGTAATGTGGAACGACTGATCATGAAGAGGTAAGAACACTGCAGAAAAATACCCAATGCACTCAAGAAACTGTACTCCAGAGAAGGCCAAGAATATTTTTAGTGGAAAAGGTGATGTCTAAGTTTAGTCTTAAAGTAGAACTCTGAAAGATGAAGACAAGTGAATAAAGCATTGCAGGTAGAGGGTTCAGCTGGGAGGCACAATTCTCCACGTATGGGGATTTAGAAGCAGTTTGATGATGTTGAAGTATAAAGTATGCACAGATGTGGTGTTAGTAACAAAGAAGAGTAGGATGTTATAGAGGTACTTCTATATTCATTAGTACATTTTGTTTATTTTATGAAAAATGTCGGCATATGTAGGAAGAAAAATAAAAGCCACAGTGCCAATCTCAGGTAAAATAAAAGTCTTGAGGAAGATGCATTGAATGCCTGCATGTTTATTTGCTTTATACCACCACCTCATTCAGAAAAAAAAAATATATATATTGTAATGACTTATAAAAATGCATATTGCTGTTTGCTACCATTAAAAAAAACAAAAAATTAAGAAAATATATAAATGAACAGGCAATTGTGGTACGAGATATAAAGTTAAAATATAAAATTGACTAGGGATAAGGACCTAGTTCAATATTTACATCATAAATTCCTACAAGTCAGCAAAATGTAAGAAGTTAGCTCTGAATTTCCTAGAGATATAAAACCTAGTAAATTAAGTCCACAAAATATATACAAATTTATTTGTGTATCCATAAAATATATGTAAGTTGTTTTTATTTTTATTTTTTAACTAACCACACTAATTTTTGGAATCCATACATAGTAGTGACTATGAATACATTAATACATTTTTTGGCATTGTTTCTTATAGACCTTTTTAATGGCAAAGTTTAGTTTGGTAAATAAGTCTATGAGAGGTTAAAATTCTGTAATGCCATCTGTGTAGATACAGAATTTTAAAGGAAGTTACAAATTTATAAATCTATTGTAATAACCTGAAATATGAATTGACATTGTTTTATACATGGTGTTATTTTAACTATGTCCTAAAAATGGTTATAGTCTCAAATTTATACTTAAAACATCATTTTGTTTGCTTGTTTGTTTGTTTCAGGTATACAAAAACAATGTAATAGTTAGACATTTACACTCCACAAAAAAGATAACCCCCTCTCCCAATCTATTACCCCTGTGACATCTATACTTAGACTATTTTAACATAATTATTTAAAACATAATTTTATTGCACTGTGAGTAAATGCATTTAAAAAAAAAACTTACTACAAGGTGTCTAATAAATGGTACTTTTTAGATTACCAGAAATTTTAATTTCCTTATTGATTTATGTATTCTTTTTTGATTGTGATCATAATATTTTGGCAATTATTAGTTTAACATACTTTCAAACATATTTTATTAAAGTCACAATGTAATGCTTTGGAAAGAAGAGTTGAGATAGTAACCAGCCAGTTTAAGGGAAAGAAAGAACAGTCAAAGATCTCATTACATTTTTTTGGTGTAAGGATGCTTGCTTTGGGGACCATTGGATATATACATGGCTGCTACTCTCCTTTATTATAGTCATAAAGAGGAACTGAAGCTCATAAAAAGTAGCTGGCAGATTTGTAAAAGATATAACAGCTTGTCACAGAGGTTTCTACAGAGCCATCTAAGGAAAATATTCCTTCCAAAGCATAGCTAGGAGCTATTTATGTTAGAACGGCCTACTTTGTCACAGTAAACTGAGTATTTCCAGGCTGTCAGATGGGGACCTGTTCTCTTTGACTTTTCACTCAGCACTAGTCAGCAGTGTATATATGGAGTATTGGAATTCAAGACTTGTAGAGTAATAGCACCTGTTCCTGAGGTAAAAGTCAAATTAAATATCACAAGATATTTAATTTTGCAAAGTTATTAATTTGCTCTTATTTTATAGCAGTTCTAGGCTTACACACAGCAGACAAGATGGCCACCTCCATGTTGAAATTTAAGAGGTATTTAACTCTCTTTGCTACTAATATAACCCACTTTGCCTGAAACATTCACACTATTTTATTTGACCTTTAATTTTAATGAACAGAAGGACAATTTAAATATTAATAATGTTATCTAGGAGGGTGTGTGTGTGTACTGGGGGTGCCAAAAAATGTTTACAAGTGGACACTTTGGTCAACGTTGCTCAAGCAGTAGTTTGCAGTAATCAGAAGTGTCTGGATGCTGATGGTAACCACTTTGAGCACCTCTTGTAATTGCAGAAGTCAGACATGATTTGTATTCATCTTTTGTTATTGGTATATATTGAGCATTACAATTTTATTAGCTTTTTTCTTTTCTGAAAAAAATATACATATATATATATACGTATGTATATGTATATATATACATATGTATATGTGTATCTATCTATCTATCTATATATATATATATAGATATAGATATCAACAGCTGATAATAAAGTCACTAAAATTAGCTTTTAAATTAGTTTCCAAGACATGAATTAATCCTTTTGAGGGGTATGAGGGGTATGAAGTGGTAAAAGAAGTTGTTGAGAGGTGTTCTCAAAAATTACCGGCTCATTTACTCTAACACAGAATCTTGAAAGAAAGAGTTCAGAAAAGGTAGAAGAGATAAAGATAACCCTAAGTATGTGTCAGGACTAAAGAAATCTGAAAGAGTCAGAGAGAAACAGAGGCAGAGCTAGAGACTGATTGGAGAGTTTACAAAGGGAGTTTAAGCATGAGAAAATGTACTAATTGCGGCAATCTCCTAGAAGCATCAAATGGTTGTTTAAAACATATAGTATATCTCTTGAAAAATATCAGAAGATCAGCTCTCAATTTCTATGATTCATCAAAGATCCAGGTTTCTTCCAGCTCTCTGCCACATCATTCACACGTAGTTGGCTTGGGCCATAATTACATTTGGAAATGACTATCTGTATAACACCTCCAAAATGCACTTGGGCCTTTGGGCCACAGAGGACTTTTAGGGAGTAAGCATATGGAAACCCAGCAGTAAACAAAAAGGAAGAAAAAGAGCATGCCTTTTCCTTTTAAGAACTTTTCCCAGACTAACACCATTTCAGTTCTACATTCATACCTTTTACTAGAACTTGAAACCCAGACTAACTTCAAGAGTTTTAATAGTAAATGAAAAGTAAAATATATTAGAATAGTGCTTATAGTCTCTAATACACCACATCAAAATATATTGTTTATTGTGCTTCAGCTCAATCTTTCATTTTAATATCCTATTACACTAGATTATATAGATTAAGATATCATTTTTTCTTTAAGGGGTATTGTTTCCTATATCATTAAAACAGTTCAGATATTTGCTATGTCAGTGTTTTTCTAGTATAAGATATTTTGATTATAATAAATCTGTGTTAAACAAAGGGATGCTTTAGGAATGAATAAACTCCAGTGAACACCTTCTTAGCTTTACAAAATGAGCAAAACGGATGTGGTTCCAATGGTATTATTTTGGTTTCCATAAGTCATGATAAATTCAGGTGTAAAATATGAAAAGCATGTAAGCCAAAATACTGGGTTTCCCCAATGGATGATAATTTAGATAGTAATGCTGATAGTTGATTTCTCAAAACAAAATTTCTATGTTTTCTGTGTAAGCAATTCAAATTGATAGTTGTATCACAGCTAAAGAACTAAACATTGAGACCTCAAGGAAATCATTGTCTGTCTATCCAACACTTTCAAAATGCTTTGGGGCCACATAAGGATGTCTAGAGAGTAAACACCATCACTAAAGCTCGGGCATGCTGAGAGGATTTTTGTTTCCTTTCATTAGTTTCTTTGTCCCTGCATACTGGGGAATTCAATACAAGTCCCTACACTGACGGATTTACGCACGCTGGACAAAACATTAAAACCAAATTTCGGTATTCTTTCTGAGAAAAACATTGAGCCTCCATGATAGTGATGTACTCTGAACTAAAATAAAATGATTAGGGTTATACTTTGGAAGTTCAGTGCTAGTCATGTTGAAGTTTGAGCCCATGTCAATGCCAGTGAATAAAAAACACCATGTTACCCTTAAGAGATAGGGCCTATTTTGATACTTTTTTGTTTGTTTCAGTAGTAGTAGTAGTATTGTCAGTTTAGTGCTCTATACAGTCAGAATCAACATTTAAAAAAAAAAAATCATCGTCACTATTTTTATCCTAATAATTTGAACTCTGAATTCTTAATTTTAAATGTCAAGCAGATTTATTAAGTAGTCTCATTCTATATGAAATACACAAAGAAACACACACATATGAACATATACATACTTATGTGATTTTTATTCTACTTAAACCAAATTAAAAACACATAATTCTCCAGACATATATCCTTGACCAGGATCCTTCATTTCACCTAACAATCTTCAGGAAACTGATTTAGTAGTTGCTTTGGTAAAATAGTTTTCTATTCCATGTGAATTCTCTTTGAGGAAACAAATTGAATTTGTGAAGCTTTAAGACTTTCTCAGCAAATTTTTTATAATATCATATCTGTTACTCTAACAGCATAATAATGCACATTTGTTTGTACACACATTATATACATAATTACAATTATAAATGTGTATCATATTTGCACCACAAAACCTTTTTCATTGGCCCATTTATTAACTTTACATTATTTTATGGTATGTGACAAACTTCCCCGAATCCTCTTAGAATTTTCCATGATTTTCGTTCTTATATAAATCTATAATAAAAACAGTCATTATGTGTAAAAAGGTTAAAAAAAATAGAAATTATAGAGAATTAACCATGCTATTCACACTTTACCTATACCTTACTAGGAAAAAACGAAATAAAAGGTTAGTAAATATAAACTCTTCATCCAGTTTTTTTAAGAGTAAATGGGACTAGGTTTATGTAATTTGAAATTTACCATAAAACTTATGAAGAATTAAGTGTTTTACAATTATCATGATAAATGTCTGTGATTGGGCCCAGTGAAAAGGAAGTAGACCACTTCCCATACCAAATATAGATTTAGTTACAAATTTAAAAAGAAAAACTAATAGAGAACCCTAATGTCACCTATATTACTGATAAAACTTAAGTTTAAAATTGTCTAGTGTGAGAGAAAAAAAAAATTATATGATCACTAGACTCCTATTGTAGTCTTAAAACTGCAAGGGAAAAACTAAATTTGTAGAGCTGACCTCCTTATCAACATTACCACTTCCCACATGTATGGGGGGGAAGGGACAAATTCATTTTACATGCAAGACTTGTGCTAAACTAGCTCTAACCAATTAGGAAGTGTAAACCATGTTGCTCACTTACCAGAGAACTCAGTTCATCTTTGTACAAAGAAGTGAACACTGAGACTCAAGATATCATGAGTGTTTAAAGAAAACCTCTTTTCATAAAAATCATAAGTAGGAGAGAGACATTTCTCCTAATAAATATGGTTACTACTTTAAATATAATCATGTATCTTTCCAGGGTGTCAAATTGTTATGGACTATTATTATATCATTTTGGTAAGAAATTGAGGTATTATTATAAATTTAAAAAATGAACAGAAGACAGACATTTAGTAAAAGGAATTGAATTCATGTGAGCATAGAATCTATTAGCTAAACCTTTTCTTGCTTTCTTTTTATTTTCCACTAGCTACAGAGATCAGATCATTTGTTACCTTAAAGTGGAAGGCTCCAGAGACAGCTTCTTATGAATACTTCTTGAAAGATCTTTGAGGTCAAAAAAGTGATTTAACCTCAGAGATCAGCCTCAAATTCTGTGCAGTGCAGAAAAAGAAAAATATAATTTAATTTCTAAGACATTCAACAGCTAGGGATTTCAACAGCTGTAGGCAAACACATGATTTGTGTTGTAATAACCAGTCATGACAGCCAAATATTTTTTCAACTATGTTTAAAAGAACTTCATACAAAAATCTTTAAATATGTTTGGCAGCTCCTTTGTAGTAATTATGGTATACACACACACACACACACACACACACACACACACAAACTTACATACGTGTACTTATATAAATTACGACTCAAAATTTGAAAAAAAGGTGATGTGTTGCTATATGAATCAGTCCACAGAGTATATGTTTGGCAAACATTCGAAAAGTAGATAGGAAAGAATCACAGTTATATTTACACAGCTCTTACTAATTCTTGTTACTGGCCAGGTCTCAGTGTCATCCTTTATTTAGAAAACAAATATCATTTTAGCACAAATAAAATAGAATTTGAGCTTGAAAAGATCTTCAAAATCATCTAATCCACTGTTTTACAAATTCTGTTCCACAGTGCACTAATGCTAAGGTATTTTAGATGTAAGAGTTCCAATTAAGGTAGCAATTGAGGAAACACATTTTGTGTTTCTGTAGCTTAAAAATTGGGTAGGAAACCCTGTGATATCTTTTTTTCTTTAATCTTCTGATTTTCTTATTTTACTGTTGAGAAACTTGAAGACTCCACAGCTTCATAAAACATTGGCTGTTGTCTTATTCATAGCCTCTTAGTAGCAGAAATTTTGCCTCAATGTGTGGAAAAGAAAGAAAGAAGGAAAAAAGGAAGGAAGGAAGGGAGGAAGGAAGGAAGGAAGGAAGGAAGGAAGGAAGGAAGGAAGGAAGGAAGGAAGGAAAAAAGGAAAGAGAGAGAGTATAAACATTCTTATGTAGAGCAAACTGGATATTGACATATTGTCTAGCTCCAAACAAGCAGATATAGCCAAAATATATATGCACTGAAGCAAATACATTTTTTGATTTTTACTATTTGAAATGAAATTGAAAATTTCTTGGTGCAGCATTCAAGTATACATTTGTATGCAGAACACTATTCAGGGATCAGCCAAGAGAAATTAAGAGATGGTCTGTGAATATATGTACATTAAAATATCCTTTAGATAGATAAATAGAGATGGATAGATACAGATATAAATATAGATATATTTCTCTAAAATCAGCACTTCAATGAAACCATGTTGGATAAAATGAAATGGGTTTCTATACAGTAGAAACCTTAAAGAGAGATTCCATTTAAAATCCTGTAACACTGTTTCACACAACTTTTTCCAATTTAATTGTTACTTTCTCCTCTATTTAGGTAACTGAAAATACACTTTATTTTCCTTAATCTGGTTAAAATTTTGACCCACTTAAATATTTTAGGGATAATAAAAAGGGATGAAGTATAATATGATTGTCTATTGCTATCATGTGAAAGGAAAACACTGAATTATAACTATATTCTTTATCTCAAAACTAGAAATATAAATAAAAGTGTTTTTTTGTTGTTGTGTTTCCCCCCTCTAATCTCTTGTATGTATAAGAGCACCGTCTTTTCATCACCATCTTACAGGAAAAATTTATTTTTTTGTGAAAACAATAAATTTTTATAAAGATGGTATTTTCAGCTTAAAATACATGATTTTCTTTCTAGTGATTTAAATTGTTTCATTTTCTAAAATCACAAAATTTCATAGAGCTGGTAGGAAATGGTAATTCAGTTTAGGATTAATCTGTGAGTTCTTAGAAAAAATATTTTTCTTTATGGATATTTATGGAATTGATAGCTGTGGATAGTTCTCTTTGCTTTGTGACGTGTCTTGACAAGCAAGAGAGAGTTAAGGTGATACGTAATGCATTATCTGTTTCTAGAAAATGAATGTAATTTGAAACTATATGTTCTGTTTTTCTCCTGACTTGAAAAGATTCAAAAAGCATTAGCAAGATTTTAAAAAGTATTTCTGACCCTCCAAAAATTAGTTTTATTTTCCACTTTTTGAAGTGTCTTTTTTTTTTTTGAAGTGTCTTTTAAAATACAGTTTTTATGTATTACATGACATTCCCTCAGTGATATCTTCAATTTCTTCTTCTTGTCCAAGAGATTCTATGTAGAAGGGTCCTTTCCTATGAGGAAAATATATCCCATGCCAATAAATTGGTATGAATAATATGCAAATAGTAGTCTTGTATTTTATAATCTAGTCTCATATGTTGTCTGCTATATCATTATTTGCAATATAAATTTCTACTTGCATTTAAATTTTATTTTAAAGTTTTAAAATCACTTTTTTTTAATCTCATGTTTGTTTTATATAATGAATGATCATTGAAAACTGATAAAGCAGGCATTACCGTTCCTATTTTAAAAATGAAGTGGTTATCTACTAGTATGTGAAAGCATTATAGTATGAGAATTAAAAGCACAATTCACCTAATACTATATAGCCTTAAGGAAGAGACAGAAATTAAATTTAATTAATCAAAATGTTACACAGCAAATCCCCTCCACAAAACCTTGAGTAATATGATGGAGAGATGGGAAGAAACATTAGGGAGAGTATCTTTTAGAGAGAGATCTTTTTATTCTACTTTTCATAAGAATTATTATAATTGATAATTTAAATTCTTATTATTTGATATAAATAGAATTTCTTATGCATTATTTTCTTTTTTTACTTTTTTGGTTATATTTGGTTTCTTCAATTTGCTATTCATCGCTATTCTTTGTAATGTGTGATGTCTACCTCTTTTCCATGACACTAATATTTACTTTTTTCTGTACTGAAGAGTAGCAGAATATGCCACTCCAAAATGTAACTGTAAAAGTTCAGGATACGCCAACCCCAAAATGTGCCACTTTGGTACATTGATTATTTTTAACCGTAGACATTTGCAAAACACTAAATGCAGGGAGAGGCTTTCTCTGAACCTTTCTTACCTACCTAAAAAATACCCCCCCCCAAAAGAACCCAATTGTCATAACTCTCCTCCACAGGAAATTCATCACCTAAGGAAGAGGAGAGGAGACCAGAAGTCCACACCACACCCAGACAAGCTTTGTCACAAACTGTCATAGCTCCCATTTATTATTCTAATGACTCATTCATCTTGCTTAAAAATCACTAACTCTCCTCTAAAAGGCCTATGTCCTCTCTCCCCGTTTCAGATTAAGATGTTTAAGCTTGAATCCTAAACCACGTTAGAGAGTTACTCGTTTTAGAGATTTTACTCTGGGTATTTTCCATGTATACATGAGGAATACATGTTAATAAACTTCTGTTTGTTTTTCTCTTGTTAAACTGTCTTTTATTACAGAGGTCTCAGTATTGTGTGTGTATAGCATCAATAAATAATTTTCTACTAAAATTTGAAAACAGAAACTACTATTTTTAAGATACACTGTTTACTTCTCTATAGGATTCTCTATATCCTTTGGCATGAGGGTCATTTAAAACGTGGCCTTTGAAATATTTGTAGTTCTCTACTCTCTTCCTCTTCCCATCAATGAGATATTGAAATGATATTACATATCATCCTCTGCCTCAAAGTCTTAAGATTTTGCTAAGAAAATTTAGTATTTTTAGATGTTGACTGTGGTTAGATTTTTTTTTCCTATAAAGAGCCAAAATTTTCAGGTTTTGGGGGACATACCGTCTCTGTCACCACTACTTACATCTGTTGTTGTAATGCAAAAGGATCAATAAATAACACATAAATCAATGTACATGGATTTATTTACAAAAACAAACATTGGGCAGCATTAATTTGCTGACCCGTATCCAGATTAGTAATATAATTTTCCTTATACTATATCTTTTTATTTTCAAAACTTTTAACTTAGAATTTAAACCTCAAATTTCTAGTCTATCATCTCTCATTCATATTTACATAAAATTATTTCACAACTATTTTTTCTGTGTCCCCTTAAGTTTAAATCTCAGAATTTTTATGTGGTTTTCAATCATATCTACAATATTTTCCTCACTTAAGGTAAGGGTGTAAAATATCACTGGATTTTTGGACTATGAAAATATCTCTTTTTTTTCTTACTTGTCTATTTAATTATCAGTAAGTACAGAACCATTCTCAGTCATTTTCTCTACACATGACCTTGCCCTCACCTCCAGCTTCAGTCATGCCACTGACATGTCCAATTGGTCTGATTTTTTTTCACTTCACCACCCTAATGTTTCTTCCCACCACTCCATCATATTACTCAAGGTTTTGTGGAGGGGATTTGCTGTGTAACATTTTGATTAATTAAATTTAATTTCTGTCTCTTCCTTAAGGCTATATAGTATTAGGTGAATTGTGCTTTTAGTTCTCATACTATACTCTCTGCCTGATCACTGTGCTGTATACGTGAAGCTGAATAATGAATGTCAACTATAATTTTATGTACATAGTCACACGAAGTGGAGCATTAGGAATGGAGACAGTGGAAATGTAACAGCTACATGCGATGTCAGAGGGGTAGTAGATTGGGGAGGGGGGTTATCACTTTGTGAGGAGTATAAATGATAAATGTCTAACTATTACATTGTTTTGTACTACTGAAACTAAAAAGAAAAAAGAGAGAGAAAAAGATACTCTCAGACTAGATTTAAAAAACAATAAAGGGACTGGCTTGGTGGCTCAGGTGGTTGGACCACTGCTCTCCTAATGCCGAGGTCACCGGTTGGATTCCCACATGGGCCAGTGAGCTGCACCCTCTACAGCTAAGATTGTAAACAACATCTCTCCCTGGAGCTGGGCTGCTGTGAGCACCCAGAGATCGGCGTGACCTGCTGTGGGCTGCCGTGGGCTACCGTGTGCTGCTAGGAGCAGCCAGTGGACAGCGTGAGTGCCGGGCAGCTGGCGAGAGTTGCCGTGAGCTGCTGTGAGAGGCCGACCGATGATGATCAGCGACCGACTGCCTCAGCTGGGGAGAGTGCAAGGCTCATAATACCACCATGGGCCAGGGAGCTGTGTCCTACACAACTAGACTGAGAAACAACAGCTTGAACCGGAGTAGGGGGGAAGGCAGAAGGGGAAAAAAACCCAAAACAATAAAGACTGCCACTATGCTATTAACAAGAAAATTTAAACAAATTAACAAATTAATGCTAAAAAATAGGAATGACAAATAAATGACAGGCAAAGGACAACAAAAGAATAGGCAAAATTGTGGTAACAAATTGATCCTCAAATTTCAATGGTTCAACACAATAGAAGGTCATCTCTTACCTATATTTCTCTTTTTAATTATTTTTTTTTCAGTTACTGTTGACAGTCAACATTATTTTATGTTTGTTTCAGGTGTACAGCATAGTGGTTAGACATTTGTATAATTTATGCAGTGATCCCCTTGATTAGTCTAATACCCACCTGGCACTATATGTAGTTATTGCAACTTTATTGACTATATTTCTTATACTATACTTTACATCCCCATGACTATTTGTAATTGCCAATTTGTCCTTCTTAATCCCTTCACCTTTTTCACTCAGCTCCCCAATCCCCTTTCACTACATAGCATTTCTTAATGTATGATAATTTCTCCTTGTCATTCTTTGATTTCAGCCAAAAGAAAAGTGAGGGCCTTTGCAGAGCTCTCCTGGGAGTCTTCTAGGGACTCTGTCAGGAGATAACATGCATTTTTCTGGAAATCTGATCCATATGGTCACACCTAACTGCCCAAAAGAAGACACACATGAGGCAGATTTTGTAATCCAACATTACCTCTCCCACTCTATGGAAAATTTTTGAGGTTCTCATCCTTGTATAAAATCCTTTCTGGGATGGACACTTGGGTGTCAGAGCTTCGTGGTGTGGATTGGGGGTATCGAGAACAGATTAGTGACATACACCTGGGTCGATGAGGAACATTTCAAGAAATAGGGTGGGACTAGGTTATGTAATGACTCTGGGGTCTTGGTAAGGACTTCTGGTTCTACTTTAAGTGAGATGAGGAGCCATAGTATGCTTTTGGCAGATAAATATTATAATGTAATGTTTTAAACAATTATCTTGGCTGTTTTGTTGAAAATTAACTGTAGGGAGAAGGGTAAAAGAGGGAAAATAAGGGAGAAGCCTTGTGAATTATTGTGGATGAACAATGTTAGTGGTTTGAACCATAGAACTAGCAGTGAAATTGATGAGAATTGGTAGTGTCTGTATATGTTTTGGAGTGACAGCCAACCATAATTGGCAGATGTTGCTGTAAGAGAGAGTAAAGTCAAAGATGAAGTCAAAGGTGAGATTACAGGTAACAAATAACTAATAAAAGAAAAAGAAATACAGGTTTTTTTTTTCCATTTTTATATTGGGCAGATTGTTAGACCCATTAAAGCAAAGGGAGAAATGATGAAGGAACAAAACTAGCCAAAGAATGTGTTTAGTAGCATCTCTTGCAAACAGAATTAAGGCTTCAAAAAATAAGTAAGTGATCTATCATATCTGTTATACAGCATTTATAATTGCACTTAATGATAATTAATCTGTTATCTAGTTTTTTTATTAACTATTTTATTGATTTGTTTTATAAAAATGCATTTGCCTCCTAGATAGCCTTCACAAAGGATAAAAATCTTGATATATATTTGTAATCTTTGGATTTATAGGAGAGATCAGGAAATATATGTGTTTCTTCAAGTGAATTTTATATCAGGCATGGTAATGTAATGGCAAATTTATTTGCAGATTTTATATGTAAATGTCAAAAAAAATGCCTTATCAAATGGAGATTTGAATCTCAACACCTAAGCAAATTATATTCTCCCATCTTTCCAAGAGAGAATTTAGATTCTATTTAGAAATCTGCTTTTGCTGGAGCAGCGGGCCCAAATCAAAAATCCCCAACTTAAACCACTGTCCCCCAAAACATAGCCTAAGACTTTTTAAGCAAAGTAATTGTAAGGAGCTACTGTTCATTTCTTTGTTTTGCATAAATTGGTCTTAGTCAAGCATTGTGCTTGTTTATTGGACACAGAAGTTCTAGTGCATAGCTCTGGCCCTTAGACAGCTCAGAGTCTATCTTTCAAAGACATGAACAATTACGTTTCAATGAAAATTGGTCACTATGTTATTTTATATTTAAGTTTAAGTTAAGAAATAGGGTGGTTCAAAAGTCCAGCCTAGTATGTAACAGCTAAGGGAATATATTATCAAAGAAGAAGCTTTAGGTTGACATGAACTTTACTGTTAAACTTTTAAATTTACAAAATCTGTGTTCTATGTGCACATTCAAATTTGATTATATATTTTTCCAAGATGCACAAATTTGGTGAAGAGTATAATTGATGTATGTTGGGCTTTGGAAGGTGACCAATAAATAACATCAATTTTCCCTGTTTGTTAAATTATTCAAAGTATGTTTCCTTCATTAAACTAATTGTGCTCTGTTTAGAATAAGACATTTCCATATTTTGATACAAAGTTGGTCAAAGTCCACATGTGCATAGACTAGAGTTGCCACAAAATCACTGAGAAAAAAATATGCATTATGTCTTATACCTAGGACATTTTTAACATTTTTTGATTCTATTTTTGTAATGTGCATAAAAACTGATAATCATTTGTGGGAATGATATTAGGAAATTTTGCCTTCATTGGCTGATGTTATCTTTTGTCTGTTAGCTTCTCGTTCCCCCACATGAGAGACTGCATGTGAGGTACTGGTTAGGTTTTTGTTCCCTCACATATGGATGACTGTCTGTGAGGTTTGTTTTATTTGTTCCCTCACATGTGGAGAACTGCATGTGAGGTAATAGTTAGCTTTTGTCTATCAGCTTTTTGTTTCCCCACATGAGAGACTGCATGTGGGGTTCCCTCCCATGAGAGAATGCACGTGAGGTATTGGTTAGCTTAGGGTTAAGAGAATTTCTCCCTCGTCTCTTTCCTGGCAGAAGAGATATGGAATGATGTTGCTTTCTGTCTGTTTTGCCCTCATCAGCAGATGAGGTAGAAAAAGTAACTAAGTTATATCAGAAAGACATGACAGGCATATTGCCAGGCTTTGGAAGGCCTTGGGCCGATGGTCCCAAGTGAGAACAGTGTTGTTTGTCCGAATGAACTGGCCTTTCAGTAGGTTTTCTTATCACAGTAAATGCAGAACACTCCTGGAACTGGCCATTCCCTGAGAAGGAGACAGGAACAAAGAGCTTAGCTCTAAGGTACATCAGAAAAAATATACAAGACAGACCTCGGTTGGCAGTGTGATTTCGTCATTTTTGTCATTTGTCATTGGTGATTCTTCATCATTCTAACATTTTGGGAACTCATATACAACATGCAGCTTACAACACCAGGAGACACACTAACTTCCAGCCGTGTGAACCTGGTGAGGGCTGGCCAGTTCCCGACCTCTCAGGTGTTGTTCCCCATGATTGGCCTTCTTGAGAACTGGTTAGCATTTTAGAAACTTGTATGCAGTTGCAGCTTGAAGCTTGCAGCATCAGGAGATGCCCTAACTTCCAGCAACAGCAACGGCAACAGCAGCTGCATTCTTGGGAACTAGCAAACAGCAGTGGGAGACGCCTCAGCTTTCCCAGCTGCAGTCCTGTTAAGGTTTTGATTCGTGACCTTTTCACTGTTGTTTTTCCTACAGTTTGGTGAGCTTTTGCCATCTACTGTAATAATTGCTATCCTATAGAGTTTATTACTGCTTTTGGGTACTCCTTATTGATGTTGTTTGTGTACTTAGCCAAGTGATTTTTGATCGTAAACATATGTTGAGAACTCTTAAACTTATATGTATATATACTCCTTTGACATGACATTGTTATCAATATAATGTAGTTTAGTCTTAACCACCTTTACTTTCTGTCATTAGCACATTCTCTTAAGTGCCTTTGTCTTTTGCTATTACATGTTGCTGATTAAATTGATTAGATACTGCTAAATAAATTAATTAGCCCTTCTCTAGCATGCACCTTCTCTTTCTTTTGCCCACTCTTCCTTACAACATTTGATATTCAAAATATTCCAATTGTCACAATACATAATGCAATGTTGAAACAGCCTTTTTCAATTTCTGGATAACATCAGTAACTTCATATTTTATTAAATACATATCAGAGTGATATAGAGACACTACTTTTCAATCACTCATTAATAAAAATAAATTTCAGGGTTTGAATATAATGGCACACAAGATCAAAAAATGACAAGAATGCCACAGAAATATCTTGAATAAAGAATGTAGTGGGAAGTACAGAATTTTGAATTAAGGTTAAATTATGTGTTAGAAATCATGGCAAACATAAAATTCCTCAAATACACAGCCATTGCAAATGAAACCAAATAATTAGTGGTGAATTCCTAGAAAATAATGCTGAAAGAATTTTATTTATTTTTTTATTTTATTTTTTTTTTCTGACAGTTTGTTCTATTTTTTAATACAAACTTATATCTAATTATTCAAAGGATGAGGTACACCTTAATCATTCAAAGTCGCTGTGGCTAATGCTATCACAAGCATTAGAAGAGAACACACACTCAGTAACAATAGTGCGTTTAGGCACAGTTTCCCATAGATTGTTTCACCTTCATGAAATCAAGAATCTCTAGAAATTATTAAAATTATAAGAGGTTAAATTTCACAAGCTCTTTTTCTCAACTTTGGCTAAATGTAACCACATTAAAATGCCAACATAGTCTTTGATTGCAAAGCAGAAACGTGTAATGGTATATTTATTCTAATTCTTTCATAACAAGAATGATATTCAAGCACAGCTCTGACTAAGACATACCCTAATATATGTCAGGAAAATAAATTTTATACAACATCCCCAGGTAAAGTTAACAACCAGGTAAAAAAATAAGGAAAGCCAATGCTATTTTACATGTCCTTGAGCTGGGAAGTTTTTCAAGTAATGGTGTCATGTTCAGGAAATTATACTCAAACAGAGAAATTCTTACACATTAGTTTCTGTGTTAAGTAAGTCAGTCTCTTTCAAATTCTTCAGTTAACAACAATACTTTAAAAATCTTCAACTGTAAATTCTTAGCTTATAACATTTTGACTTTTCCTGAAATCTTGAAAATTTTAAAGTGCCATTAAATATATTATCTTCTGTTTCTTCTTAAAGAACTAGTGTTCATAAAAGGATCATCATCGTCGTCCTCATCTGATTCAAAATTGACCCCTTTAGCTATTTGGCTCTGGGACATGGATTTGCTCGATAACGATGTGTTCAACCACCTTTGATCTGTTTTTGAAGTGGTAGGAAAAAGGTCTTCTTCCATATCTGACTCATCTACCTCAATCACCTCTGAATAATTCTTCGTAGCAACATTTTGGGAGGGCTGCTGTCTTGCAGATTTAAAGGCCTCTGTAATAGACATATTTCTAAATGTTGACGTAGTGGCCTTTGAACTTCTGCTTCGAGTAGATATCTCCAGACCAGTGCCTCTTCCCCGCTGAGACCCTCCTCTGGATACTACATTCTGCCCTCTTCCTCCTCTTCGGCCTCTTCCTCGGCCTCTTCCTTTAGTGGCTGGTGCCGCAACACTATCATCAGAATCATCAGCCATCTGTTCTGTCAAATCTCTACTCATAAAGTCATCGGCACTAAAGGCGGAAGAAGAGTCCTCTGCCTGTGATCTGAGGGCTTTGGCTCTGGTCATGGCCTCTCGAACTTCATCATCTTCTTCATTAGCATTTTTTTGTCTGCTTTCTCTGAAACGACGTACCTCTTCATCGATTTTATCTTCTAGGGCATCAATATGACGTTCTTTAAGAAATTGCTGTGTTTTTTCCAACTGATATTTCACTAATTCCTCTATGGCATCTTTCTCTTCTTTGTCCACAAATTCTTGTACTGCTTCACCCATTCCCCTCTCTGTTAGAAGTGAAAGTTGCACATTCTTCTCTGCAGTTTGAAAATACTGTTTTACAAGGTCTTCTACCCTTAGAGTTAGTCCTTCTGAAGGTTTTGTAATGAATTTCCCAAAGTTGATCTCTTCTCCCGTGTTTTCCTTTTGTTTTCTACGCCTGAAAAAATGGATGACATCTTTTGGATTGGCTATTCGATCCACAAATTTCTGGCTAAAGCGCAGAACACTGAAAGGTTCAAAACCTCCACTATAGTCCACTCGCAGTCGTATAAGGGGCTTGTCTGGCTGTTGAGGATTTCCCAGACGTTCCCGTTCAGCATTTTCAAGCATTTCTTCAATCTTCTCTAAACAGAAGTTTTGTACGGCTTGGGTTACTTTAGGATTATCTGGGTTAAAAATGTCTGGATGATCAGCCAGAATAACATCCTCCATAAAAAACTGCCGCACCGTGTGAAGAGGAATTTTCTGCATATTCATCTTCCTTCCTTTAATACGCAGCAAACCAACATGTTTCTTTACAGCTTCTCCTGGGGAAAGAGAAGTAACCACTGAACTTCCAGGTTGTGATATGTAAAAGAGTTGTCGTTCATTTTTAGTTGGAGCTATTTTACACTCATGTTCATGGCCCCAGATAATAAGATCAATGAAGTCATCCAAAAATTGTTCTGGAATGAAGTTAGTATTTCCATGTTTACTCCTGTTCTGATGAATCACAAATAAGTTAAACCAAGAGTTCTCATCTTCTTTTGGTCTCAACATGGTTACTTTTTTATTGAGGAACATTCGGTACAGTCTTTCATCTGGAATGGATCCTAAACCATATAGAGCAATTTTTGTGCTTCCTTTTTGAAGTAAAACCAGACTAATGTCTATATTCTCCACAGACATTGAACGTCCAAAGTGATATACGAATCCAGCACAACTTAAGATATCCAAGGCGCAAAGCGCATCTGCCCCTGTGGGATCATCATGATTGCCATGAATACTGAACACTGGAATGGAAATGTTGAGATTGGTATCTTGGTAGTTCACCCATGGAAACTTACTAAAACCAAAGTTGACTGACTGATCGCTGATAATTTCAAACTGTACAGGACGATCACCCATGCAATATTTTCTTAATAACTCAAGGCTGGTATGTAGTGTTTTTCTTGAAGGCTTATTTTCATGAAAGAGGTCACCACCTAACAAAATAAAGTCCACTTCATTTTGCTGGGCAAGTCTTAAAATTTCATCAAGTGTGGCAAATGTGTCGTTTCCTCTGACTGCATCTTTCTCCATAAATCCCAAATGAATGTCCGTTGCCACTAAGATTTTAAATGTATTTTCATCATCAAGGGCATCTGAACGGCTCATTTCTATGATCGGTCCAGCTCCAGAATTTTATTTTATTTTTTTATCACACCCATGTATGTGGTATGAATTAAACAGTCTTTAAAAAAGTAAAAAGTAAATTCTTAAATCTTGGCTGTAAAAAATGGGAATTTTTTTAGTTCCTGGGTAAGAATAATAATGGTTTGCTATGAGACAGGTATTATAGTATGTTTTTGAAATTATTTCAATAATTATAAATGATAATGTGTTGGAAATTGAGGTCCAGATAACTTAAGTATAACAGAAAGTAATACAGCTAGTAAATGACAATAGGATTTGAACCCAAAAATCTGACTCTAGACACTGTGTTACTAGTCACTGCTCATGAAATGGCAGCTATCTTTACAAATCATTCTTGTGTAAACTCCATGGGAAAGAGAATTAAGGTCTGCAAAATATGTTCACAATAATCCCTAAAACCTGTGAATATTTACCTTACCTGGCCAGAGAGACATTGCAGATGTGATTCATAAATAAGTAAGGATATCGAGATGGGAAGATTATTCTGAACTATGTGGGTGGGTATAATGTATTCACAGGGTCCTTATGAAAGGGAAGCAGGAGTGTGAGAGACAGAGATGGAAATGTAACAACTGAAACTAAATTGATAAGGTTATCCAGGTGGCCCAAACTAGCACAAGCACAGAGAACTTTCTCCTGCTGGGGGCAGAAGAGATACAGTCAAAGTGGAAGTAGGAGAGATTCCAAGTAAAAAGAGACACTTGCAAAGACCAGAAAGAGGCATCCGGGAGCAGAAAGTGTACCCCAAGCTGACAGCCAGCAAGATAATTGGGACCTTAGTAATACTCTTTCAAAGAACTGGATTTTGCCAACAACCTGAGTTAATTTGAAATCACTCTTTTCAGAGCCTCCTGATAAGAGCCCAGTAGGCTGATGTAGACACTTTGAGTCTTCATCATTGTGTGACATTGAGAAGAAACCAACACAGCCAATGAGCCAGCGAGGACTTCTGACTTACAGAATTGGGAGGTAATAAACATGTCTTGTTTTAGGCCTCTGACTATGTGTTAATTTGTTACACAGCAGTAGCAAACTATACAGGATAGTTATAGAAAGGAATAGGGTCCTTATCACAAAAGAATGGCATGTTAAAACTGGAGAAGGGTGGTGTGGGTGGGCAAAAAGTGTGTATGTGTGTGTACATGTGTACATACATGTATACAAGTAAGATGCAAATAAGTGGTCACTACTGGGGAGTTCAATCAGAATATTTAAAAAAATAATACAGGGAGTAAAATTAATAGTGCTCAAAAGTTTGGGTAATGACAATATTATGGCAATTATTAAACTGATTTTTGATAAATAATGATCCTGAAAGATAGGATGCTGCACTAATTGATCAACATCAATAAAAACAAAAGTTTTCATAAAAAAAAATATTTTCCTTTTTTTGTTGTTGTTTTTTTAATCTCAGACACTACAAGACCATAGTGGTTTATATAAGTAAATCAGAACTGCAGTTCTTCAGATTGAAATGACAGGTATGTGCTTGCATAATGGTAAAATGTGAAAATGACATCCTGAAGTGGGAAAAATTAAAAAGTAAGTAACTTATCTTTGTACTTTAATTTTCAGAAAACACTGCTTCTCTAAAAGTATAGTGTTTTTTTGTCTAACTACATTTAGAATTCAGTATATTTATATTCAATATATATTAATTGTATTTTTAGTTAGAATTATAGGTAGGTGTGTATTCAATTAAATTGTTTAATTTTGTATTATTTCATAAGTTTTGTTGATTTAAAAATTATTCCTCCAATACCCTCTCTTTTCAGTTTTTAGACTTCTCTTTTCCATTGATGTTGCACATCCTTACCTCAAATACTGACTTCCACAGCAGTGACAATCAAACTGTTCATTGCCAGTTACCCCTAAAAATCTCAATTTCATTTGTTTCCTTTTCCAACCTCTATATTCTTTTTTAGTTCATTCCTTCTTCTATGCCCCAAACCACCATTAACCTACATTCTATTCATTTTGTATTCTTTCTCACCACACTCATGCCTTCACTATACCATCTTACTTTGCTTGTAGTCATCCCAAACTTTATAGACCTTACAACTTTTTATAACCTTCAAAGCTCCCTCCAGTTACTCTGGCCAGAAATTGTGTCCTCATGGTTGACTCCTTTTTATTTGTCACATACCATATCTCATCCATTTTTATTTCGTCTTAAAAATTTTTTTTTAATTTTTTTTTTAATTTTTAAAGTCTAATAGGGTGATATGGTTAGTAAAGTTACATAGGTTTCCACTGTACGGTGATGGAAATGTACAATTTTGTAATACATCATCTATATATTACATTGTGTATTCACCCAGAGTGAGTTCTCCTTCTGTCACTGTACATTTGATCCCATTTACCCTCATCTACCACCGATCTTATTTCTTATTGGCTTTGATTGCGATATATATATATATATATATATATATATATATATATATATATATATATATATATATATATATATAGAAAGAGAGAGAGAGTGAGATAATGACAAATTCTCCCTATATCTGTTAATACCACCCATCAGGTCATCATCACTTCTCATCTGGATTTCTGACATTGCCTTCCATTTACTCTTTCTGCTCTGCCTTTGTCCTTCTTATATATTCTATTCCTAGCACAGAACACAGAGTGTCCGTATGAATATTTAGTCAGATTAGGATATTCCTCTAATGTAAACATACACATGTCTTCATTACTTTTCTTATCCCTCAGTATCAAAGCCATTGAAATAAAATAATTTTAAAAACCTATCTGGTTCAAAGACATTTTATGAATTTGACTCCAAAGCAAAGGAAGTAAAAGATAGAACAAATGAATGGGACTATATTAAACGAAAAAGATTTTGCAGAGTAAAAGAAACCATCCACAAAATAAAGAGGCAACCAACTGAATGGGAGGAGATTTTTGCAAACAGCCCCTCTAATAAGGGGCTAATATCCAAAATATACAAGGAACTCATACAACTCAACAACAAAGAAACAAACAACCCAATTGAAAAATGGGCAGAGGACCTGAAGAGACATTTCTCCAGAGAACATACAAATGGCAAATAGATATATGAAAAAAATGCTCAACATCAGAGAAATGCATAATCATCGGAGAAATGCAAATAAAACCCACAATGAGATATCACCTCACCCCGGTTAGAATGGCTATCATCAACAATACAAATAGTAATAAGTGTTGGAGAGACTGTGGAGAAAAAGGAACACTTATACACTGTTGATGGGAATGCAGACTGGTGCAGCCACTATGGAAGGCAGTGTGGAGGTTCATCAAAAACATAAAATAGAATTACCATATGACCCAGCAATTCCTCTCCTGGGTATCCACCAAAAAAATCTGAAAACATTTATCCATAAAGACAAGTGTGCTCCAATGTTCATTGCAGCTTTATTTACAGGTCCCAAGACATTGAAATAACAAAAATATCCTTCAATAGTGAATGGATAAACAAGTTGTGATATATATACACAAGGGAATACTATGCAGCAGTAAGAAAAAATGAAATAGGACCATTTGTGACAACATGGATGGATCTTGAGATAATAATGCTAAGCGAAATAAGTCAGACAGAAAAAGCAGAGAACCATATGATTTCACTGATATGTGGTATGTAAATCGAAAACAACAAAAGATCAAGACAAGCAAATGAACGAACAAAAACTCATAGACATAGACAATAGTTTAGGGGTTAACAGAGATTAAGGGGGGAAGTGGGCTCTAGAAGAGGGTAAACGGTATCTAATATATGGTGATGGAAAGCGAACCGACTCTGGGTGGTGAACACACAATGTGAGATATAGGTAATGTATTACAGAATTGTACACCTGAAATCTATGTAACTTTACTAACAATTACCACTCCAATAAATTTTAAATTAAAAAAACAAACAAACAAAAAAAAACAAAAAAACAAAACAAAACAAAAAACCTATCTGATCTGACTTTAGTGTATTTTTATACCTGATCACCTAGAATTTCCTTCTTCTTAATTGTGCCCCATTCTCCTTTCCTAACTGCGGCTTAAACCTTTGCAGTTCTTTGTACCTACATATCCCACTTTGGGGAATGCAAGCCCTTAATGGTTACACAACTCATTTCCTTGTTCCTTTTGGATCACTGCCAAATGTCACATTCTCAGTGACACCATCAGTGGTTCTCTGGTAGAAAGTAGCAAACCCACTTTTATACCTATCTCTGAACACTCCTGTTATCATTCTGGTTTTTCCTGACTATCACTTATTTCCTGACTATCACTTTCCTGACTATTATTTATTACCATCAAATATTGTATATATTTATTAAGTGACTGTCTTTCTTAACTAGATTGCTAGCTCCATGGTAGTGAGAATTCTGTTTGTTTAATTCAACACTCACACACACACACACACACACAAATACAAAATAAATGTTATATAACTAGTAAAACTAGAATGAAGCAACTCTAGGCTCTATCTGTACTAACATGGAATGCAAGAACTGTATCAGTAGCAAGTGGGAAAAATTCAGGAAAATATATCTATCGGCCACTGTTCAAATAAAAAATAACACTTATGGGTAAAATATTTAGTTTACTCTAGACTATCTCTAGATATAAGCAGAAAGAATGATAATAGGGAGAAATACAGGGACTTTGGATGAGTAGAATGAAAGAACTTCTTTTATCAAACTTTCAGTCTACGTTTTATTTTTTTGTATCAGGTATATAAGTTATATATCCCCAAATAAATACATTACTCAGAATAATAAAACTCAACTATTAATATACTGAACATGGCTAAAACACACATAAATCTGTTAACCTGTCAACCAACGCACACTTATTATCTCCTATATTTAAAAGTTGAGGTAGACAATTCAAACAAATCATGAAGGTGTATATTATGTTTCTGTTTCAGTAGTGCATACCATCAAGTTGGAGAGACAAGATATAACTTTTTTGAAAATTTAAATAAATGACTCATATGAATTTAGAATTTTCATCCAGAAATACCTCCTCTGAATAGTTTATGAATGAATAGGTCTAGGTCATCTGAGATATGAAATTCTATTTTAGCATTTAAGATATTCATAATCAAAATGGTAAGTGAGAATATACTACCACATCCTTTTTCACAAGCACAGAGATTCAGTATAATTGTTATCCAAGGTACAAGTTGACGGAACCACTTATGACAAAATGATTAAAGATTTACCAGTGACAATGGAGAAGGAAGGTTGAAGCAGAGCACGTGGAATCCTTTGAGCTGAATTGTTACTCCATTGAGAGTTACGTTGGGTTAGCCGACTTCTTGAAAGAAGCATTTCAGTATAGGATACTATGCCCTAGCATAGCTTCCTAAATATGTAAACTATCCCCACAAGCGGTAAAAAAAAAACACCTTTTATTTTCTTTTTATCAAGGAGTATGACAAGAGAAGTCAGGCCTAGTAAACAAATCCAGAGATCAGTTAGAGAGATTCCACAGCAATCTTGCTGATACAAGCCAGAAATCTGGCTGCTACTCTAAACACCAATTCAGTGTAGGTGTGCAGCTCTGTACAAGTACTGGTGAGAAAAGGAGGGTGACAATCAGAGCCATACAACCCAAAGACTTTCTACCCAACTTCTACTCCACGGCCAACTCTAAAATTCATATTAAAAGTAAGATGAGTATACTCTGAGTATTAAACATTAGATAAGTACATATGCTGATTCAGTCTAGATACTTTCCTTTAAATGTGGACGAATCTTAAACTATAGTTACTTGGACTCTAACGGGACTTTCAACATGGGCTTACAGACGCAAAGGAGACAATGCAGAATCCAAGAGATCACAAAATATACTTATCACAAAAAAAAAAAAAAAACAAACTATCATACCAAAGCCATGATTGGTGCACCTAGAGTCATCTGACCTGCTCCTCCAGGAATTGCATTCAGAACTCAATTTAGGCTAAGGTATTAACTCAGAAGTAATAGAAACATTTAGATACTTCAGATACTCCTTCCTGGAGAGCCATGAATACTCTAGGGCTAATACAACCTGGACAAAGAATTAATGCTTGTCTGTTTTACAATAAAGACTAGGGCTGTCTGTCAGCAAAATTCCATAGAGTATCCCATGACTGGAGGGTCACACACTGGGCTTTATAACTACCTACCAAGGAAAGAATGACTGTGTTAGTCTTGAAAGCTTCTATCCCTGATAGCTTCAGGAAGGCCACAGCGAAGGCAGCAGAGTGAAGAAAAATAAAAAAAGACCATTACTAATGGCTGCTGGAGATTTCGTCAGTATCAAAGATTGTACCATTTTTCCAGAGAATAAGCTCATCAAAGGTGAGGCAGGGCAGGGCCTGCAATCTATAGAAGAAAAAAAGTCCTGGAGGCACATGGGATCAGCCACAGTTTTTATCAAGATGACATCTGTATCTATCCAGAGTTGATAGTTCCTCTGTGGAGCACACATGCTTGGTACTGTTGGAGAGTGTAGTCCAGTGTTGATGTATCAGCTTACTTTTTGATGGAGAGTAATGCCACCAGGACATCATAATCTTTGTGTCCCAGTGGCCACATCATAAATCTAAAACCAGTATTAGTGATTATTTATGAGTCTATGTGAAGATGTACTTCAGTCAATATCAAGAAGGCATGTTTCATATCCAAGAGCCAGATCTGAATTTCAACCTATCATGAACAAGATCCAGTGCTGTGTAATCAAATACTTATTATCATGACAGATCAATAGCATTCCGCTTGATATCCCATACTGGAAGTGAGTTTTCTCAGTGAATTACACTATCTTATCAGGTGACAAGTTTCCATAGACACAGTCCTTCTGTACCCATAGTTTAGATAATATAGTAAGTGGTTCTGGTTCTGTGACTCATGAATGTGTTCTACCACTTCTTTTCTTTTTCATTTAAATTAAAGTTTATTGGGGCAACAATTGTTAGTAAAGTTACATAAATTTCAGGTGTACAATTCTGTAATATATTATCTATATCTCACATTGTGTGTTCACCACACAGAGTCAGTTCTCTTTCCATCAGCATACATTAGGCCCCATTTACCCTCTTCTAGACCCCTCTCCCTCTTACCCTTTGGTAATCCCTACTCTATTGTATATGTCTATGAGTTTTTGTTTTTTCAATTGTCTGTCTTATTCTTTGTTGTTTTTGGTTTACATACCACATATCAGTGAAATCATATGTTTCTCTACTTTTTCTGTCTGACTTATTTTGCTTAGCATTATAATCTCAAAATCCATCCATGTTGTCAAAAATGGTCCTATTTCATCTTTTCTTACTGCCAAATAGTATTCCATTGTGTATATATACCACAACTTCTTTTTCCAGTCATCTGTCGAAGGACATTTTGGTTGTTTCCATGTCTTCGTCACCATAAATAAAGCTGCAATGAACATTGGAGCACATGTCTTTATGGATAAATGTTTTCAGATTTTTTGGATAGATATCCAGGAGAGGGATTGCTGGGTCATATGGTAATTCTAAATTTTTTGAGGAACATCCACACTGCACTCCATAGAGGCTGCACCAATCTGCATTCCCACCAACAGGATATGAGGGTTCCTTTTCTCCACAGTCTCTCCAACACTTCTTACTATTTGTCTTGTTGATGATAGCCATTCTGACTGGGATGAGGTGACATCTCATTGTGGGTTTTATTTGCATTTCTCTGATGATCAGTGATGTTGAGCAGTTTTTCATATGTCTATTTGCAATTTGTATGTCCTCTTTGGAGAAATGTCTCTTCAGATCCTTTGCCCATTTTTCAATTGGGTTGTTTGTTACTTTGTTGTTGAGTTGTATGAATTCCTTGTATATTTTGAATGTACAAAAAAAAAAAGTGCCCCTTATTAAAGGCACTGTTTGCAAATATCTTCTCCCATTCAGTTGGTTGCCTCTTTATTTTGTGGATTTTTTTTTTTTTTTCTGTGCAGAAGCTTTTTCGTTTGATATAGTCCCATTCATTTATTTAGCTTTTACTTCCTTTGCCTTTGGAGTCAAATTCATAAAATGCTCTTAAACCCAAGGTCCATGAATTTAGTACATATGTTTTCTCTATGCAGTTTGTTGTTTCAGGTCTTATGATTAACTCTTTGATCCATTTGGAATGAATTTAGGCACATGGTGAAAGATAGCAGTCCAGTTTCAATCTTTTGCACGTGGCTTTCAAATTCTCCCAGCACCATTTATCGAAGAGGCTGTCTTTACTCCATTGTATGTTTTTTGCTTCTTTGTCAAAAATTATCTATCCATATTTTTTTGGATTTATTTCTGGGTTCTCAATTCCATTGCATTGGTCTATGTGTCTGTTTTTCTGACAATACCAGCTGTTTTAATTATTGTTGCTCTGTAGTACAAGCTGAAGTCAGGGAGTGTGATACCTCAAGCATTGTTTTTTTTTCTTAGGATTGCTTTGGCTATTCAGTCTTTTGTAGTTCCATATAAATCTGATTTTTTTTTTCTACTTCTTTAAAAAATGCTGTTAGAATTTTGATGGGGCTTAAATCTGTATATTGCTGTGGGTAATATAGCCATTTTAACTATGTTGTTCTTCCACTCCATGAGCATGAAATGTCTTTCCATTTTTTTGTGTCTGCTTCAATTTCTTTTAAATGTGTCTTACAGTTTTCAACATATAGGTCTTTCACATCCTTGAATAAGTTTATTCCTAGGTATTTCATTCTTTTTCTTGCAGTTGCAAAAGGAATTGTTTGTTCTATTTTTTTCTGAGATTTTATTGTTAGTATATAGGAATGCAATGAACTTTCATATATTGAGTTTGTAGCCGACTACTGTATTCGTTTATTGTTTCTAATAGCTTTTTGATGGAGTTTTTTGGGTTTTTCTATATATAGCATCATGTCATCTGCAAAGAGTGACAATTTAATTTCTTCATTCCCAATTTGGATGCCTTTTATTTCTTTGTCTTGCCTAATTGCTCTGGCGAGGACTTCCAACACTATGTTGAAAAGCAGTGGTGATAGAAACAGCGCTGTCGTGTTCCTGAATGTAGAGCAAAGGGCTTCAGTTTTTCACTGTTAATTATGAGATTAGCTGAGGGTATGTCATATATGGCTTTTATGTTAAGGTATTTTCCTTCTATACCTATTTTGTTAAGTGTTTTAATCAT
The DNA here is from genome assembly GCF_964194185.1 of Rhinolophus hipposideros. Taxonomy (NCBI): domain Eukaryota; kingdom Metazoa; phylum Chordata; class Mammalia; order Chiroptera; family Rhinolophidae; genus Rhinolophus; species Rhinolophus hipposideros. Next base: position 72,006,651 of record NC_138050.1, read on the forward strand.
AAATGAATGTTGTATCTTGTCAAAGGCTTTTTCTTCATCAATTGACATAATAACGATTTTTGTTTTATTTTGTTTACATGATGTATCACATTGATGGATTTGCATATGTTGAACCATCCTTGTGCCCCTGGGATGAACCCTACTTGGTCCTGATAAATAATCTTGTTAATGTATTATTACATTTGATTTCCTAGAGTTTTGTTTAGGATTTTTGCATCTGTATTCATCAGAGATATTGGTCTGTAGTTTTCTTCTTTTGTGTTATCCTTACCAGGTTTTGGTACCAGGGTAATGTTGGCTTTATAAAATGAGCTAGGGAGTACTGTCTCTTCAATTTTTTGGAAGAGTTTAGGTAGGATAGGTATGAGATCCTCTTTGAGAGTTTTGTAGAATTCACTAGTGAAGCCATCTGGTCCTTGACTTTTGCTTCTGGGAAGGTTTTGGATGTCTAATTCAATTTCGTTACTGGTGATTGGTCTATTTTGATTTTCCAATTCTTTATGGTTCAGGCTAGGAAATCTATATGTTTCTAACAACTTGTCCATTTCTTCCTGGTTATTGAATTTGGTGGCATATACTCCTTCACAGTATTCTTGGATGATCCTTTGTATTTCTGTGGTGTCCGTGATAACTTCCACTTTTTCATTTCTGATTTTGTTAATTAGTGTCTTCTCTCTTTTTATGTTAGTGAGTCTAGCCATGGGTTTCTCAATTTTGTTAATCTTTTCAAAGAATCAGCTCTTCGTCACGTTAATTTTTTCTATTGTCTTTTTGTTCTCTATTTCATTTAGTTCTTCTCTGATTTTTGTTATGTTCTTTCTTCTGCTGACCTTGGGTTTCACTTGTTCTTCTTTTTCTAGTTCTTTAAGGTGTAACATGAGGTTATTTATTTGAGATTTTTCTTGTTTCTTGAGAGGCCTATAATGATATAAATTTCCTTCTTGAAACTGCTTTTGATGCATCCCAAAAATTGTGGTAGGATGTATTTTCATTGTCGTTTGTTTCTATGTATCTTTTGATCTTTTCTCTAATTTCTTCTTTGAACTAGTTCTTTAAAAGTATGTTGTTTAATTTTTGTGTATTTGTATTTTTTTCCCTGCTTTCTTTTTGCAGTTGATATCCAATTTCAAAGCCCTGTGATCAGAGAATATGCTTGATATGAGTTCAATCTTCCTAAATTTTCTGAGGCTAGTTTTATGTTCCAATATATGGTCTTTCATTGAGAATGTTCCATGTACAGTAGAAAAAAATGTATAGTCTGATGTTTAAGGATGAAGTGCTCTATATATGTCAATTATGTCCATTTCATCTAATGTGTCATTTAGGGCTCCTATTTCATTATTTATTTTCTATTTGAATGATCTATCCATAGCTGTCAATGATGTATTTACATCCCCTAGTATAATTGCGTTTTGGTCAATTTCTCCCTTTAGTTCTATTAGTAGTTGCTTGGGTATATTTTGGTCCTCCCTGATGGGGACATAAATATTGATGACTGTTGTCTTCTTGTTGTATACTCCTGTTTACCATTATGAAATGTCCATCTTGTCTCTTGTTTTCTTTTTTATCCGGAAGTTTGTGTCATCTGATATCATTATGGGTACACCTGATTTTCTCAGGATACCATTTGCTTTGAGTGTCAGTTTCCACCTTTCACTTTGAGTCTGTGTTTCTCCTTGTAGCTGAGATGGGTCTTTTGGAGACTGCATATGGTTTGGTTTAGTTTTTTAATCAAATCTGCTATTATGTGCCTATTTTTTTGTGAGTTCAGTCCATTTCCACTTACGTTGATTATTGATATGTGAGGATTTCTTATCATTCTATCTTTAGTTTCTGGTAAGACTGTGTCTCCATTGTTTCTTTGCCTTTCTGTTGTTATCTGTTATTTCTGTGTGTTATGGTATTCTATGATTTTTTCCCTCTGTTTCTTCTTTTATTATGTTATATTTTTCAGTTCTGGATTTTTTTGTGTATGGTTACCTTTAATTTTATGTAAAGAAAGTTTGATATTAAGAGTATTCCATTTTCTTCATCATGCTTACTTTCTCCATTCCCATATTCCAGTTCAAGCCTTTACTCGCCCTCTTTTTATGTTTTGGTTGCCACAAATTATCCTTATTGATGCTGGTTGAACAGCCTCTTTCAATATGTCTTGTAGTGCAGCTCATATGTTAGAAAATTCCCCCAGCTTCAGTATGCCTGGAAAGGTCTTTATTCCTCCTTAATATGTAAAGGATATCTTTGCAGAATATATTATTCTTGGCTCATAATTTCTCTCTTTCAATAGTTTGAATATTTGTTTCCAATCTCTCCTGGCTTGTAGAGTTTCAGCCAAAAAATCTGATGGTATTCTGAAAATCTTCTTTACCCTGGCAGCCTTGAGGATGCTTTCTTTGTCATTGATTTTTGACAGCTTCAATACAATGTGTCTTAGAGAAAGCCTGTTGGGGTTGAGGTTATTAGGTGTTTTTTTTCTCTTCTTGGATTCGAGGATCCAGTTCTTTCCACAAGTTTGGTAAGTTCTCATTGACCACTTGTTTGAATATACTCTCTGTTCCCTTCTGTCTTTCTTCTCCTTCTGGTATGCCCATTATTCTTATTTTGCTCTTTCTGTTGGAGTTAGAAAGTTCTTGTAGTGTTCGTTCATTTTTTTCTTTTAAGTCTCAAGTCTCTTTCTTTTTCTATCTGTGTAATTTCCAGGTTTCTCTCTCTGATGTCACTGATTCTTTCCTCCATCTGGTCAACTCTACTACCTAAGCTGGCTATTTCATTCTTCATTTCTTCTATTAAGTTCTTAATCTCCAGAAATTCTATTTTGTTCTTTTTTAAAATTCCAATCTCCTTCGTAAAATGTTCAGTTTGTTCTTTGATTGTGTTTCTGAGTTCATCAAAGTGCCTTTATGTGATTTCTTGCATCTCGTTGAGTTTCTTAATAACTGAAATCTTGAATTCTCTGTCATTTAAGTCACATATTTCCATATCTTTAAGTTCATTTTCCAGTTACTTTTCATTTTCTTTCTGAACTGTCTTATTGCCTTGTTAATTCATGGCAATTAATGATTTTATTATTTCTCTTCCTAGACATCTACAGGAGCAGGTTCTGCAACAGGTTGATAGGAAGAGGTCTTTTGTTTTCCAGTTCGTATTTGTAGAATGTTTTATTTTCTCTCCAACAGCAGCCTTTTTTTCTCTCTCACACTGTAGTGTTATGTTTTCTCTGCATTATTCCAGCTTCTCACACAATAAGGGGAGTCTCTGGAAGGTGAGCTTCTCCTCTGTTAACAATTTACCTGGGTCACAGAGCACTGCCTCCCTGGGAAGATGTGGAGAGCTTCTGAAGTTTCAAAGCTCTTCCTGCACCAGATTCAGAGCCCGTATGCTTCAGCAGTTCTGTTTACTCCTGCAGGGATCCACCCAGATAAGTGGGGACAAGGGTGGGGTTAGTTGTGAGAGGTGGTCCAGAGCATTGGCGACAACCACCATCACAGCCGGTCCTGCTTCCACAGCTCCCTCACCTTTGCTGGAACTAGTTGGGCTGTGAGTCCATATCTGCAGACCAAAGTTCTCAGAACTGCAAATATTCTGTTCTTTTGATCTCACATTGGTACTGTTCAGCTTCTAGCACAGGGTATGTGGGGTGGACGAACTCTGGGAGGGTAGGGAAGGGGCGTCTAGTCTCAGTGCCTAAGGCTTCTGTTCTCTGCTCAGCAGTGAAGGCTTAAACCACCATTTTCACCCTTCTTCCCTCACTCTTTGCTCCAAGGTCTCTGCCGTGAGCATTGGGTTCAGCAGTGTTATATGCTGTTCCCTCAGCCCTGTGTGCCATAAGCAGAGCCCTAGCAGTCAAGAGGTCTTCCCTCTCCTGCAGCTGCCATAGTTCCAGGATGCCAGAGCTCGGAGCACTGAGCTAGGTCTGCTGCCTGAGCCTGCACGTTCCCGTGTCTGCACATCTCCCTTTCCTCCTTCCCCACTCTCACACAATTTACCCACCTTTAGGTGATTTCAGTAGTGCACCTTTTACTTAGTCTTGCCTGTCTGCTGTGCATGGAGTCCTTTGTGGAACTGTAGTTGTTCAATTTGTTGTAAATTCCAGGGGAGATTTCAAGACACTCACCTTATGCCTTCATTTTTATGACATCACTCCCCTTATTTTCTTTCTTTCTCGTTTCTTTCCTTCCTCCCTCCCTCCCTCTCCGATACCTCTTCTTGAAATTGACCAAGGCTTTATAGGAACCTGTGTTATCCCTTAGTAGGATGTACCATTTTTACTTCAAATAGAGAATATTGGAGCATCAGGGCTCTGAATTTTTTCCTCATTCAATATGCAACCATCTTTAATCACTGCAATGTGAACAATTTCCTTGGTGGCAGTCACCACCAGAATGTCTTCAATGCAAAAGAACATTTTGACACCTACCAGGAGCTCATATTGTGTTAAAACATGTCTGACCCACTAATGAAGTATTGCAGAATAATTCAAATAGCTTTGTGAAAGGAATGCACAGCTGTATTACAGGCATTGTCACATGGAAGCCAATTGATCCTGAACCTTTCTTTGGAAGAACACAAAAAAGAAAATGTTGGCAATTCCAAAGCTTCATACCGGGTACTGTAATGGCAGCAGCCTATTCAGGCCCACTTATGGCATCAGTCCTTTCCTGTGCAGCAGTAGCTATTTTACTGTTTTAACTTTGATATTTCACAGAAGGTATCCAACCATCAGTGATGTCCACTGTTAGTGGAATAGTTTTATACAGAATCCCTGCCTTTATTAACTCTTTTGTGAGAAGACCAACTACTTTTTCTTCTCTTATTTTAACTACAAAATCTTGATAAGACTGGTTAAGTATAAAGGGTACCTGGCAATGCACTACAAATATAGTTATGGAACCTGTCAGCAGGAGTTCATGGTATCCAACTGGCAGTTCTGCATGCTTGCACTGGGCTTACATACACCAGAATGTTCATATCAAATATAATACTTATCAGATGACCATCATCACAATCCAAAGGACCCAGTACCCACCCCCTACCTCAAAATAATTTTAGCCACTGTCTCTTGGCCAAAAGTAATGCCATTTCATAATGCAGAAAGGGGAATTTGTTTATCAAGGCACTACTTAGTCCTGGGAATAAAAGCTATCTATTCCATTCCAAGCAGGATTGCCTGGCCAACCCACAACCCCTGATTTTTTCTGGTGTACATAAGTTAGAGAACACAGTCAGCAATCCAGCTCAGGGTGAAAGGGAAATAGGCTTTATCCCTAGGCTCCATTTTATTTGAATGGCATCACTGCCAAGTATGAAATGTTCCATATCCAGAACAGAGTCATTGTAGGGCCTGATCAGTGTTTCCTTCTGAAAGAACCTCATGGGTTGCAGTGTCCAAGGGTGTCTACTGCACTGGTAGCTACAGTAGAAGTTTTTATTTCTCAGAATTTAAAACATTTCTAAAATGATGAGAACAAGCCAGAGGATGAAGATTTAAGCAAACGTACCACTTTTGGTAGTCCTCTTTATTAGGGTTTTATTGCTGCCCTAAGAAATTACTACCAACTGAGTGGCTTAAACCAACATTCATTTGTCATCTCACAGTTTTCGAGAGTCAGAAGTCAGGACACAGAGCAGTTCACTTACTTCCTCTACTCCAGATCTTACCATGTTTCCCTGAAGATAAGACTGGGTCTTATATTAAGTTTTGCTACAAAAGACACATTAGGGCTTGTGTTCAGGGGGTGTCCTCCTGAAAAATCATTCTAGGTTTATTTTCCAGTTAGGTCTTAATTTTGGGGAAAAACGGTACAGGACTGAAATTAAAGTATCAAAAGTGCTGTAGCGTCCTTTTTGTGGGGTCTAGAGGTGAATCCAGTTCTAAGGTCATTTGGGTGGGCTCAGTCCCTGTGCTTTTGCTGGCTGTCAGACTGTGACTGACTTTGCTACTAGTGGTGCTAACATTGTGTCATGGAGGATCTCACTCCACTCCTTTAGGGTTGCCATGGTGGGCATACAGCTCCTCCTTCATCTAGGTGTGGGCATTACTGTTTAGCCAAATGACCTGCCACAGCCCAAGGCAGTCAGTAGGACTAGGAAAGCCTGATTTAAAATCTTTCCCACTTCCAAAAATTTGTAACACTGAGACTGTAGTGTGGAGCTCTATTTGGCAGTGAAGTCTCCTGCAAGATACATGTGCAGATAATTAAACTATTTCCTCTGTCTTCCAAACCCACCTTTTTAAATGCTGCTTTGTAATGCTGAGTTAGAACCCTGCAGATATATATTTTTTTGTCTTTGGAGGCTCTCTGTCAAAATCTGAAGTAGCAGCAATAAATGGTGACTGGTAGAGAAGAGGGGACAAAGGAGGCCACTTCCCTTTTTGCTTTGTGTTTCTGTCAATGTTGCCATAGCAATAATCTTTCATCTTGGAAATGGTGTTTTGTTCAAAGCTCCAGCTTCATGCTGCCCTGCCAGGACCATCTTCATCACATCCCTTCAGAGGTACTGGTACAAGCCAGCATCCTCTCATGAATAATCTGGGTACCAGGCGTAGAGTCACAGGACTCTTCCATGGCTCTAGATTTGGCAATGCCAATGTGCTTCCTTGTTTCTCCCAGTCTAGGATTACCTGAAGCTACTTCAGTGCTCCTTTTTTCCTTTCTGTTCTCTGATATACTTAACCAATTACCAGTACACTAAAGTGTGATCAAATAATATGGTGAATGCTGCTGCCGAGTGCCAATCAACGGGAAGGCAGGGATCTATACAGGAAGCAGCACATTGAACCTTAGTAACAGTGTGTGACAAGTTTCAGCTTGTTTGGTGCAGTCAGTCTGGCGTAAGCTATGCTGGGGAGATGTGTTTTCAAGTGTGCCATAAATCATCCTCCATCATGACAACACTCCATGTAACACACCGCTTCTAGTATATGTCAATTTCTGTCAAATAAAAACATTACAGTGTGTCCTCATCCACTTTAATCACTGGATGTGACTCTTCCCCGAAGTCAAAATGACCATGAAAGGTAAACATTTTGAACCAATTCAGGACAACAAGACGAACACAAAAGTGCAAGTAAAGATACTCACAAAAGAGGACTTCCAGAACTTCTTCAGAAAATGTCAAGAATAGTGGGATAAATGTGTTCGAAGCAAGGGAGTGTATTTCAAGGGTGAATGATGGCAATGTGTCTTTTGCTGTAATTCATTTTTAAAATTTAAATATTCACCTTATTGTTTGATCACACCTCAAACAGTATTAAATAATCTTTGTTTAATTAATAGTGTGGTTTCTGCTTTTCTGACTTTACCCTCCTTAATTACAATAGAGGGATACAATGGTGTGGCTTTTGGCGGGGGATACTGCTGCCTTCTGCAAGCAGGGTCTGTGCAGGGAGGTGGTGACAAAGAGAACGCACCTGGCTATACACTCAGAGTGTGTCTCTCCTCAGTCACAACCGTGTTTACTACTGGCCTAAAGAAAATCAATTTGTGTTTTAATGAGTATCATGATACCTTCAAAATCAATTATGCTATAGATTTTGAACATATTCCAGAATAACAAAAGACAAAGTTCTATAACCAACACTGTTTTAGATACTTCAGTATGAATTTGCCAATGACAAATGTATATACTTCATTGAAGTGTGATTGTCAACTACATTATTTACATAATTTAAGTTTTTTCAGATGTGTATCTGTTCGCTGTTAAATAACTTCACATTTTAAAAATATTCAGATAAAAAACTAAAGGGGTCAAACTTTAGAAAGGAAAATACAGCAAAGAAAATATTTCTTTTTAGTAATATACAAATTTACATAGAAAAATTGCATTTATTGGTAGTTACTTTCCAAATCTTTTATATTTCACTAAGTAAATGGTTTGCTATTACAGAAAGTAGTTATCTGTTTAAATTCCACTTACGGACATTGACTATTCCTAAAATAGTCATACAAGTAGTTTTCTTTAAAAGCACTTCCAAGAGCAATTATTAATACTGAACATTTAATCATTTGGAAAGGCATTTTATTTTAAAATGATGTACAGAATGCAAGCACGACCTTTCAGCTGTGATTAACCATGGTGTAAATTATAAGCAATAAAGTTTAATTATGTCTTATTTATGCAAGATAAGGTAATTGAGCACACATATAAAGATATTGACATGAGAAAAATCAAAGCCATTTAGAGCAATCTGATTTTTTTTTTTATTTCAAAGATTTTAGAAATAAGAATGGAAATTTAAACTGTTTCTTTAGCATGCAATGAGTTTGGATGAAATGCAACTTGGAACTTTTGACTTATAAGAAAATAAATATTATAAACATCAGCACACACACAAACAGGAAAATCAATTTTATTTTTCCTATTCAACTATATCTCCTGTCACACATTTGATTACCAATCTTAAGAAACTCCTGTCCTCCACCACTATTATGAATAGGGACCACTAAAGCTTAGCTTCTTACTGGCTAAAAAAAAGAACACCTGTGAGTGTGTGCACACACGTAAACAGCTGGGAATTTGTGCCCCCTGATACATCTGCGAGCATCAGCCAGAGTGCTGCATACATTCTCCCTGCTTTAGAATACAAATCCTATTTGTTCTGTGACTGTTCGCTCTGTCTTTGCTGACTTTCCCATACTGACTAGATGTAGTCTTGCCATTAAGGATAGACACTCAGTTGAGATATTATGGTCTAAGGAATTTTTTTAGAACTTAGAATCCCATCTATATAAACCTAGAACACAAGCCTATTTTTCTAATATAAAATCCCTCCCACCCCTTCCCCCAAATTATGTGCTGATCTTTATATTAATATTAATTTAGTGAACGTTTCTAAAGGTCATTAGATAAAGGGACTTGAGTATTAAGTCCCTTTAGAGAAAAAGGAGAAATGGCAATAAAAATACTAATTACATGTTCAGAGTGCCCAAATAATTGCTTGCCTGCCCTTTGTTAGCATCAAGTCAGGAGGACAAGTACAATTAGTTTTCATTTCCCCTGAGTCTATTTTCACTGGTTGGATTTATCTCGAATATTTTTTTTTTCTAAATTCAAAAAAGAAAGTAAAATTACAAATTCAAAGATGTATTTATTTAATTTTTCCTGTTGGGCATATCAAGTATTACTTAGAAATCAGTTTTTGGATTTTGATGGTCTCCCTCCCCAGCATACTCTCACAAATGAATGTGTATAAGTTTATTCCTGGAGGAAAATAATAATAATAATAATAATAATAATAATAATAATAATAATTGTTTTGCTTTTTAAAATGTACTTAGGTACAAGATTCCAGCAAAGCCTCAACCATGTCAGTATAATACTAACACTCTTAGTTGTAGCTGAAGTCATGGCCTCCATGTAACAGCACCTTAGGAAATCTATGTTCAGCCCTCAAACCACAATTTGGAAAACGTTGTTTTATCTCTGATTCATTTCTCAGTTCCTGAACCTGTTATCTGCAGCTTCAGAGTCACATTCTTATAATACATTTCCTCAACTTGATTATTTTTGTTTTCTTTGAATGTCTGTTGGCTCCTACTTTATCAGTCCCAATCAAACACCTCCCCACTCCCTAATCTCAGCCCTGGCTCAGGATCACTAGTCTATGAATTGTTGGGAAAATATAATTAAAGCCAAAATATTCTACCAATCCCGAAAACCTCTCCACCAAGTTAGAAGAGGAAGAAAGCAGTTTTGTTTTTGAATAAGCGTTAAACCAGAATGTGATGTGTATCACAGGCAATCCACTAAGAGATTACAAAGTCAGAAAGAAATCTTACCCTTCTCTATAGCCCAGCAGATACAACCATTGCATACACATTCTCAAAATAAATAATAACCAGTCCTCAAGTAAGAGGACTTGACAGAATCATTGGTCATACATATTTTATCTTAACTTTAGCTGATAATAAGGGTGATCATCTGTGTTAGCTAAGTGGCTTTATCCAGAGAAAGAACAAACCATTTTTATCTTTATGATAGGAGGTAGTTTTGCAATTTGGAACAAGGTACCCACTGAAATTAGACTCTTACCTTTCCACAGAAGGTGGGAGATAGAGGTGCTATCTGCCTTAATGATTACATTTTAAAGCGATGATCCCCAGGTCTTTCAGAAAGACATTTCTGCATCCTAAAACTGAAGGTGAGGCTTACTTAGCTTTTAAAAATTTTTATATACATTTTGCAGAGAAAGAGCCTGTAAGGATTCTAAAGTAAATATTCTAAGAAAAGGGAAGTAAGGGTTAGTTATGCGGGCATCTCTGCCTTTATTTCCAACTAGGAAGATTTCTTTGTCTGTTCCTATTTGTATTCACTCTCACAGTATCAGCATCAAGGCCATGGGTGGCTTATTCAAGAGCAAAGGCTAAAAATGATAGGATCCTCAAGGATTTTCTGATTTGTGAATATTCAGAAATGGAACTCTATTTTCAATAATTAACCAGCAACTGTGTAATGGGAAAGTGGTCAAAAGCATGGAAATGCTTTTCTGTACCCTACAGAATACTGTGGAAATTTCATCATGAACATAGAAATTGGAGGATGAAAGAGAAGGGCAACACAAGCTAAGAGAATTTCCCTAAAGAACATTTAATAATTAAAACAACATTATCTTAATCTAGGGATCAGATGGGCAAGACATTTTATTTTAAAGTGAGTTGTTTATACATATCTTTATATTAGTTACAGTGATCTGTCCAGAGAAACATTGATTTATGTAGTACTAAATTTTAAATCTCTAAAAAAGAGAGGTTTTTTGATCCAGGAAGAACTTTAGACTTCTTGCTTCTGACTAGCCTCAGGGCTAATTGGACCACCAAGAAAGAAACCTCTAATTTATATGAAAGAGTTTTAGGGCTATTTAGCAAGAGACTTGATATTTAAGAAAACAAATCCTGAAGTTGATTTAAAAACGGGGGTGGGGAAGAGTATTATAATGTGTTTGGTGCTTGCCTAGATTATTAAAAGTGAATGCATGGAGGTTTAGCAACAGCCAAGAGAACTTTATTTTATCTAACTCTTGCTCTCCCTAGGGCTCCCTTCTCTCACATATGGGACATCTTTCCTGTGTCTATTTTATTTCAAGTTCTATTTCTACCTTAGGGCCTATATACATTATGTTCCCAGCAAGCAATGCTCCCACTCACATCATTAGGCCTTTGGTGGAATGTTAGCTCCTTGGCAAGGTCTTCTCTGCTGACTATCTAAGTAGGCTTTCCACCAACCCACAACACACTGACTGCTCCCTGGAAGTTTCCTCCACAGTACTTATTTTGACTTGATATTGTCCTATTTTAAAATTTATTTTGTCTTTCCAATTAAAATGTAGGGTACTTGATAGCAGAAATTTTATATGTTTTGTTCAAAATGTATCTGGGAAATATTTCCCAGAACAGAGCCAAGGAAACAGAAAGTACTCAAAAACAACTTGAAAGGATAGATATAAAATATATATCCTGAGAAGTGGCAGAATAATTTATAGGAAGAGCCAAAATTGATGAATTCAGTATTTTAATTGTGCCCACCTGTAAAATTTGGGCCTTTAAAAACATCTCTTAATACCTGTTGTTTTAGAGTGCTTGATGTAATTGAAGCATTCAGGTAAGATAGGAGAATGAAAATAAGCTCTCAGAAGCTATTCTATCACATTCACTCTGCTCTTTGTTGCCTTTTGAAGGTAAGATTATGCTATTACTACTTCAACACATATGATCATGTAATGGGAGTTATCAGTAGCGTGTTTCCCTGAAAATAAGACCTAGCCAGACAATCAACTCTAATGTGTCTTTCGGAGCAAAAATTAATATAAGACCTGGTCTTATTTTACTATAATTTTCCTATATTTTACTATAAGACTGGGTCTTAAGTAATATAATATAATATAAGACTAGGTCTTATATTAATTTTTGCTCCAAAAGACACAGTAGAGCTGATTGTCCAGCTAGGTCTTATTTTTTGGGAAACACAGTAGACCTGAATTATCTGCATAAGTTTTAAAATTGTTCAGTTACTAGTTAATGGCTTAATATTCCTCTGGTTTTGTTGTAAATATTTAGAATTATATTATCTTTCTTTCAGCATTTAGTATATCAGACAACTAATAAGTATTCAATAGGTATGTGTCACCACAGTGAATGAATAAATGAACATTTTTTGCTTTGATAACTTAGACAAAAAAATTGCTCTGATAAATTAGAGTTTGCAAAAGGCCAAAACAAATACTGACATGATGCAAAAGTATGAGACAATGGATTTTGAAAATCTAAATGGACCAACAGGTAGATTAAATAATGGAAATGTGAATAGTTGATAAATGTTTTTAGTTTTTGTTTACATGGAAACATATTGTATTAGGTCATTTTGTGAGTCAATCAGTCAACAAGTATTCAAGGAGCAACTTCTAAGAGCCAAGTTCTCCTCTATGCACTGAATATAAGTAGTAATCAAGGGAGTGTAAGATATATAGACCCAACACAAAGACATACATTTTTTCCAAGTTCCACTGTGGTATTTCTAGATTTCTTCTATGTGATAGAGGACACACAAACACACACAAAATTTAGTACTTTAGACCAACCAACTGTAGTTTAATACAGCACATTCTTACTCTATTTTTATTTCATTTATAGATATTAATAAAAATAGAAAACTTTTTCAGTCTTTAACATTTTTTTAATTACACTGATTAATCAAACCTTTAATCCATACAGTCCCATATTTTGATTTAGAAGAAGAATAGAGAAAGAATAGGGCACATGAAAATGGGGTCCATTTGTCTGTAATTAGATATTTAAATTACTAATGGTATTTCTTTGTATAGATTTCAGAAGAAAAATAGTATATTATAATCAATATCTTAAAACATTCTTGGAATAATTTAGGATATGGAACTTTATTTTTTGAAACCACATTCTTAAGTTAAAACAACAATCAAAAAACATCTAAGAAATAATCTGATGGTCTTTACTAATCCTCCGGCAGAGTGAATCACTGCTATCGTTGAGTACATCTTGTGGGAAAATTGATTAAAGAAACTGAACTAATTAAGAAAGCTGCAGGAGTTAGGTCTTTATTTTGCGATGTACTTTCTTTTTCATGTTTTCTGTCACTCCTTTGATATTTTTTATAAACTGATAGAGCTATTTGAGATTAAAACTTGAAATTCTCCTTTGGGGATGAATAACATGATGACATTAATGTGTTAAACTGACTTCAGCCAAGATAAATTCTACCCTCAGCAATGGGAAGATATATTTATTTAAATGATACTATAGCTGCAGGAAAAGCAGCAACTTCTGTAATATATTCTATCATGTGCCATGAATTTGAATATCTAATAAAGCACAGATACAGAAAATATAAAATTTAGGTCTAACGTTCTTTAACCTTCTGCTGTTGACTCTTTAAAAATGCTTAAACCATTAAATTTCAGCATGAGATTTTGACACTTAAAACATTTTTGCAATCATTATGTTTTTCAGCAAAATCCTCAGTCATGCAAGCTAAATAATACTTATTATATGTTCAACACTTACTACTTATTAGTGACTGTACTAAGCCCATTATATACATTATCTCAATTAGTCCTGGAAACAGGACTGTAGCTATATTTATTATCCCTGTTTTTCATATTAAGAAACTGAGGCTTAAAGAGTTAAAAGAACTACCAGATCACCTGTCTATTAGATGGTTTATTTACTCTAAGAGACTCAACTCTAAAGCATTCTATGCCAACTTGTTTACGTATCCAAAATTTCAGCTTTGTCCTTTTGTCAGCTCTTTCAAACAATTAAAAATTAACATATGTGCAATCGATAATAACATATGATTACATCACTGTGTTGGGCACTGGGGAAATAAAGATTAACCAGATTTAATTGCTATCTTTAATTTATTCTCAGAATGGGGTAGATACACATGTAAGCGAATTATTATACCATGATAAGTGATCATAGAGGCATAGTTAAAGTGCTGTGTGAACAACAAATGAACAGTGATCAGTATTCTCAAGCACAGCAGACTTTGATAGCCAGCCAAAGCGGGGAAAACAGCATGCCTACAACCATACTAACCTGGATGGACATGTAGAAGCCAACACTGATGGCAGTGATATCCATCCCTAGTTGCTGCAAATGTTGGGTGAGGGCAACTCACAGCTCAGCTGCCCTTGTTCCTTGTCAACTGTTTCCCCCTGAAAGCTATACCCACCCCCACTGCTGGAAGTAGATCTCCTCAGCCAATGGTTGAGTGACACATACGGTACACATTTCTTCCCCCTTACTGTCAAGGGGGAGTAAGTCTATGGAACAAATTGTGCTCCATGATTTCTAGGTGGTTTAGGCTAATTCATCCCTAGCAAATAATTTATTCTTGCTTAATCTTTCTCCCCCTGATCTGTCCTGTTTCATTCACGCCTCTTCTGAGAGTGTCTCTCTAAATTGTTTGAACAAGAATTTCCATCTCAGACTCTGCTTCTAGGGAACTCAACCAAACACATATGGTGCCATATCTGAATGATACATAGAGATTGGATTTTAGGGTGTTTTCAGGGTAGTAGGAGAAGATGAAGAGGTGAGATAGTTGAATACAGAGGTAAGCAAACAACAATTACAACCTTACATTTTCATAGGATGTTTGTGTGTGTGTGTGTGTGTGTGTGTGTGTGTGTGTTCCTAAGGTTCCTGAAAGCAAGAATTTTATTTTCTTCAACTTCATGTTTATTCCTGTTATATCTCTTTACATTAAATTTGTCCCACATGGATCACATATCTTACACCTGAAGCTATGTACTTCACATAGCTCAGAGCACAAGCCTCTTTGAATAAAGGAACAAAAATGTAGTATTCTAAATGCCACAGTGATCTTTGTCAAATTTTATTTATCAACTACAGTGTTTGACAAACAGTTTATGGAAACATTTTTATTAATTGTCCCTGATACATTCAAACACACTCAAGGATAAGTTACATAATAAACAATTAGGCTATTTGGACATGCCATTATTTGAGTGGAACATGGCAAGTATAATAGTTCATTTGTTACAAAATCTAATTCAAATTGATTTATGCAAAAAAGGTAATTATCATATTTAAATGAAAGTCTAAGAATTGTAATATCAGTTCTGTCTTAATTCGGTGTCAAACACTGTCATCAGAATCAGAGTCCTTTCTCTTTATCTCTTGCTTCTGTTCATGCTGGCTGTTCTCCAGCAACAAGTGAATTATGGCCCTCAGTCTCAACTCTAAATCCTCCTAAGCATCAAGCTAGCAAAGCAGGAGAGATTCTATTTTAGTATATTACCATATAATTTGCATGGTTTACTTTACTTACAGAGTCTATTCCTGAAATAACCATGGTGACCAAGAGCTAGTCTGTACAAATTTATTAAGACTGTGTCATCTGGTATTCTGCTAATAAAATTACTGGATAGAGGATTTGATTCTTGGCTTGGATAAATGTGGATTACATGTAGCTCGTGCCAGGGATAGGGATACCTCCATGTGAATATGCACTGTGAGATGGGAACAGGAAACATTTCCAAAAAGGAATTAAGGATGATTCCAACCCCAAACCAAAATATTCTGTCATAGAAATGATATCTATGGTGAATAATTTAATATTCAGTCAATGCATGAAATGTTCACCTAGAAATAATGCTAAATTACAGAAAAAAGTTAACTTAATAGTTAAGAATTAAAATATACTTTAAAATGTTATACATGTAAATGAACATTTTTTTAAATACTTAAAACATTCCCTAACAAAACTCAAATAATTAGAGTGATAAAATAGATCTAACTCTGAAATTATGTAACGGTATGAATATCTTCTTTGAATAAGTCAATTTTGAATTAACTAATGTAATTATTGTAAATAATCACTGATATAGTAATATATTCTCTGGTATTAACCTTTTTATTATTAATAAAACATAGATACAGGAAAAATATAAAAAATACAATACAGTTAAATAGATTTTTATGAAGTAAATACTGTCCTAACCAATACCAGTTCAAGAAATAAAACTTTGCCAGCCACCCATGAGGAGCCTCTCAATATCTTATCCTTCTCTTTCTATATAAGTAACCACTACTATGTTCTTTTTAGTCAAAAATTCTTATACTTTTTATGGTTTTGCTATCTGAATGTGTAAAACTAGACTCCAGAGTTTTTAGTCGTTTATTTATAAGGTGTATTTTAATTTATAGATTCCCCTTCCAATCTTTAATACCTTTCTTAAAATGTATCTGTTGATAGGTATTTGTGTACATTCTCTTTGACAGTCAGTTTAGCTGAATATAAAATCCCTGGCTCACATTATTTTCTTTGATTCCCTTAAGTATTTTACTCTGTCTTTTGTTATAGGCAATATATTGAAACATTTTTGATATATTGAAATGGGTTTTTTAAGTATTTTTTTCAATGATAGTTAACATACAATATTATGTTAGTTTCAAGTGTAAAACATAGTGATTTGACATTAAAATAACTTATGAAGTGATCACACTTATAAATCTAGTATCCACCTAACACCAAACATAGTTATTACAATATTATTGACTTTGTTCATTACATTGTACTTTACATCCCTGGGATTGTTTTTACAATGGATGATTTGCACATTTTAATCCCTTTCCCTTTTTCACCTATCCTCCCAAACCCCCTCCCATCTTAAAACCATCAAAATGTTCTACGTATGAGTTGGTTTCTGTTTTGTTCATTTTGTTTTTTAGATTCCACATATAAATGAAATTGTATTTGTCTTTGTCTTTTTCTGTCTGACTTATTTCACTTAGCATAGTGCCCTCTAGGTCCATCCATGTTGTTGCAAATGTCAAGATTTCATTATTTTTATTGCTGAGTAATATTCCACTGCATATATGTACCTTTTCTTCTTTATTAATTCATCTATTTATAGACACTTAGGTTACTTCCATATTTTGGCTATTTTAAATAATACTGCAATGAACCAGAGAATGCATATATTTTTTCAGATTAATGTTTCAGGTTTCTTGGGATAAATACCCAGAAGTGGAATTATTATGTTCTTCTTTATCTCTTGTTGTAGCCTTTGTTTTAAAGTCTCTTTTGTTTGGTAAAGGTATTGCTGCCCCAGCTATTTTTTTGTTTGTTTGTATCCAATTTATGAAATGTCTTTTTCATATTTTTACTTTCAGTCTGTGTGTGTCTTTTGATCTGAAATGAATCACTTATAGGTTGCCTATATAAAGGTCTTGTTTCCTTATCCATTTAGCTACCCTATGTCTTTTGATTGAAGCATTTAATCAACTTACATTTGAAGTAATGTTGAAATACGTGTAGTTATTGCCATTTTATTATTCATATTTTTTACCTTTTTTTCCTTCTTCTTTGTCTTCTTAAAGAAATCTCTTTAACATTTCTTGTGATATTGGTTTGATGGTGATGAACACCTTTAGCTTTTTCTTGTCTCAAAGAACTTTATCTGCCCTTCAATTCTAAATGATAACTTTGCTGGGTAGACTTATCTCGGTTGTAGGTTTGTGTTGTTTTTTTCATCACTGTGAATATTTTGTGTTAAAGCCTTATGGCCTGCAAAATTTCTGTTGAGAAATCATCTGACAGTCTCACAGGAGTTCCTTTGTAGGTAACTAACTGCTTTACTCTTGCTGCTTTTAACATTCTCTCTTTGCCTTTAACCTTTGATATTTGAATAATGATGTGTCTTGCTGTGTGTTTCTTTGGGTTCATATTTGGGACTTTCCGTGCTTCCTAGATTGAATGTCTATTTTCTTTTATAGGTCAGGAAATTTTTCCATCATTGTTTATTCAAATAGGTTTTCAATTTCTTGCTCTCTATGTATCAGATAAATCTGCTATGCCTCCCAGTATTGGTAGAGTGGACTTATGTGGAAGGTGTCTTGTCGGGCACCGTGGCATAGTCTTACTGGTCACCTCAGCTGAATGCTCCAGATGTGTCCCTTATGTGGGTTGTGTGTGCCCTCCTGTTGTAGTTGAGCTTTGATTGCTGTTGGCACATCAATGGGAGAAATTGACCCTCAGGCTGATTGGCTATGAGAAATGACCATGAACATACTGCAGGTGTTGTGTAGAGACTAACCCCATGTTATAGGATTCATTTTAGTGGGGCTTTGCTGCCTGTTTGAGTCTGTCTTTTGGGTATTTTTTTTTTTTGAGGTGGTTAGAGTGGTGCTCAGTGTTGGTCTGAAGCTTGCCGCTGGGTGTGTTTGTCCTGGGGTCTCCTGGAAGGAAGTCTGGTACACCATGATCAGCTGCTGCCTGTGTGTGACTTGGGGCCACCTGGTATGAGCTACAAAGTGATTTGCAGATAGTTGCCACTTATACTGGGATTGAAGCCACTTGAGAGAGGCTAAGCTGCAAACAGTGGCTGACTACTACTAGTGCTAGGCTTCAGACACTTAGCAAGAGGCACAGGGCATGCTGAGTTCAGAGGCTGCTTGTTGGGAGTTTGTAAACCTTTGAGAGATTTTAGAAAAAATCTACTGCAGGATTTAAGACAGGCCATTTTTATGGGAAAGCTCCTAGAAATGGCTTGGATAGCCTGCAATTTCTGTATGCTGGAGTCTCAGGGAATCACCAGGGCAGGGTGAACAGTGTTAGGTTGATGGGGACTCAGACTTGCCACCCACCTATGCAGCGTGTGTGGGGGAAAGCTCAAGAAAGGAATGACAGTATCCATCAGCACTTCTGTCTGGGAGAAAGCTGTCCCTGAAGCCCTCGTCCTGAAGGCAGACAATTCAGCTCCTCCTGCTATGTCCCTAGTGTCTTTCAAGCTGCTGCTCCAGCTCTGGAGCTCTAAACAAATGAGTCCATCAGGAAGTAAATCTGTGCACAGGCCCTTTAAGAGGAGTGCCTCGAACTTCAACGCCCTCCATTTCACTCAGCCACAATCTCCACTGGTTTTCACTGTCAGATGTTGTATAGACTTATCTTCCCTGCAACCCTGGGCTGCACAGCTTGGTGTGGGGCTGTGGCCTCTCATTCTTCAGGGAAGACCTCCATAGGCAACATATCCCGACTTTCAACCGTTATACTGTGGATGTGGGGCCTGAACTTTCCAGATCTCTGTCCCTCCTACCAGTCTCAATGTGGCTTTTTTTGAATGTCCTTAGTTATAGGACTTCTGTTTAACAAGTCTTCTGGAGGTTCTCAATGATAGTTGTGCTGGAATTTAGTTGTAATTTTGATGTGGTCATGGGAGAAGGCAAGCACAGTGTTTACTTACTCCACTATCTTGACCAAAAGTCAACATAAAGTGTTTTTGATTATCTAATTTCTTTCTATTTCCATGCTATTTACATATATATTTCTTTTCTTGAATACAATTTTTAGTATGTTTTTTGTCTCCCTTGCTTTGGTTTTCATCTTTAAGAACTCCTATTACCCAATAGACCATATTTGAATTTATTAAACATTTATTGCTTTTCTTGAGCTTATTTATATATGGGTTTATTTCTCTTTTTTAATATACTTAAAAAATAATTATAGAGTAACAGAAAACTTGCAAAGGTAGTAAAAAATAGTTTTCATACAAATTTCTTCCAGTTTTTCTTAATATGAACAACTGTCATAATTATATTACATTTGTCAAATATTTTAAGTCAACATAAGTATAATAACTATATGACAAATAAATACATTAACTTAATATGTTGTATACTTATTCAGATTTCACATGGTGTTAACACTGTTATTTTTTCTAAGGTTCTACATTTCATTTAGCGCCATAGATTTTTGTTTTTTAAGTAAATTCTTAATTTTAGAATGGTTTTAGATTTATAGAAAAGTCAGAAGAGAGTGCTGAAAGTCCCCATATACCCCACACCTAATTTTTATATAATAAAAAGCTTATATTAATATATTGTCACAATTAATGAACCGATATTGATATATTAGTGTTGTTGGGAAAGGTTAAAGAGCCCACATTATCTTTGCCGTACTTAACACCTTGTGTGGGAATATCTCTATTTTTAAGGCACAATGAGTACTCCTTTTTTCTTATTAAGCATGAATGTCAATGGCCTTCAGGTATACCACCAGTTTTCAGTATTTCAGACCACAGGGAAGGTTTTGGGTCCTTCCATGGCAGTACAAGAGGGGTGCACATAGGGCAATTGTCCTGGAGAACTGAGAGAGACTTGCTGTCCCTAAGGAAATTACTCTACCTATTAATACTTATCTTGTTTTGTCTCTTCAATCTGTAAGTAAAGCATTGTTCCATACAGTGCTCAATTATGTTGTGTTTTCCTTGGTGACTCCGATACCAAGGTGCAATGGGCAGACATGTATGTTTTTTCTTGGCATCATAATGATCCTCCATGTATAGTCCTCCTTTGGAATCAGTAACTGGTACATGGTAACCTACTTGAAAATTACTAACTGAAGTCCATACTTTTTCGGATTTTCTGAAATATTTTATGTTTTTTTGCTGTGTCAGGACTCCAGAATGTACAAAATTACATTTAGGCATCATGTCTTCTTAGACTACTCTTAACTGTGACAGTTTCTAAGACTTTCTTTATTTTTGATGGCCTTGACAACTTGGTGAGTACTGGATAGGTATTTTGTAGATTGAAGCTGAAGTGAGATCAGTCTGATGCTTTTCTCATGATTAAGATGGCATTAGTGTTACTGAGAGGAAGACCACAAAAGTAAAGTGCCTTTCTCATTACATCATATCAAGAATACACACAATCAATATGACTTATTATTGTCGATATTAATCTTGATCACCTGACTGAATTAGTTAGGATTTTTACTCTTTAAAGTTACTCTTTTTTTTCACTTTTCATACTGTACATTTTGGAAAAAAAGTCACTATGTGCAGTCAACCATTAATGAGTGGGAAGTTAAAAGCCACCTGCTTTTATTTGAAATTATTCTGCATAGAAGATTTGTGCATCCTTCCCCCTTATTTATTTAGATATTTATTTATTTACTCAATTATTTACCTATATCAGTATAGATTCATGGAGATTTACTTTATATTCTAAGTTATAATCAAATACCACTTTATTTTGTTGCAAAAATTTTTCAGCTTTGGTCATTTGCAACTTTTTCACTTGTTTCTTTGCCCTTTTTATTTTTTTTTTTAATTGCCTCACTTTCTGTCACTAAAAGAGACACCAGAGTTATATTGTATATCCCCTACCCCAGGCATAGAATCAGTCATTTTTCTAGAAGCTCTACTTTCTATCACTAGAAAATGATACTAGAAATGAAAGTTTAGGCACTAGATGTGCTTGTTGTTGCTGGGATGTCATTGCTTCTGCACTTCCTACATAAGACAGTATATGTGTGTGTACTAACTTGTGTATATACACATGTTTATTAACATTTGATAAGTATCCATCTGTATATATATTAACATGAGTTTATATTGATATCTCCAACAGTAATCTATTATTACTTGATCATTCAAGCTTATCTGCAATCTCTCACTCCAACAATGAGAAACCTAGCTCTAGTTAGCATTATTTATCTTCCATAAACTTTGGTTATAAGAATATGCATTACTTACATGCTTCGTTATATTACAGATGTGTGGATATATTATTTACCCTTTATGGATCGATCAGGTGTTATTGTTAGCTTAATTTACTTTTGTAGACTCTGTGGCACTTTTTTTTCTCGAATAGATGTCTAATTAATGTTTATTAGATTTTCATTCTTAAGTCAATAGTAGCTCATTTTAATAAAATATGTGACCAAAATAAGTTTTGAATATGTTTAGTTTAAAGTAAAATTGAGATAGGTACAAATTCTCTTAAAATGAGCTAAATTTACATAATCCAAATATGATCATATTATATGCCTTGAAAATATAACGGGTTTTTTGATAGTCATAATTTACTGAAGCTTAAAATGTTGAAGTGAGAGGCAATCGTAATATCTCATTAACTATGCAAATATATATTTAATACTGCTCACCTTTAATATCACCTTTTTTTGGTGTGAATATTTTGTGAATTAAGAAAGTTTAGCCATATTTGATGTAACAAAATCATATACCAAAAATTATTTTCTTGTGACTCTTCCAAGCTTCAATACTAATTATTTGCTTATATTACAGTTGACATAAATGTTATATCATTGCCTTTCAGCTGAATTGAATCTTTAGGTAGCCTGAATCTGTCAAAATGATTTTGATAAAAAGCAAGGTTTCAGAAAGTTATTTTTTCCTTTCTAATTCTTTTCAGCAGGTGCTTCTAAAATAACAAATACACTCCCTGAAGATAATTAATCACAGAGGGATTTTAAGACATAATTATTGGAAGATATATAACATTTTAAAATAGATTCTTTAAAATTGTGTAACTTAGATTACTTAGGTTGTTACTTAGATGATTTAAAATGGTATTACTTGGATTGAATTTCATTATGATTTTGCTTGTAAATCTACAAGATCTATTATACCAAAAACAAGTACTAAATTTAGATCGTTAAAAGAATAAATATGAGGAAATGCTTAGCAACACTAAATAGGTTTTATTTTTAACCTGAAATGTTTAATTTTTTTTAGTCATCAAATATACTTAAATATATTTTCAGTTGTTTACTTTTTATACTTATGGTATTTAAGGATATTTCTAATTAAAGTAAACAGTGTTACCAGGTAATAAATGCAGAAGCATAATCAAGTTAGCAATATTGCCATTTTGCAAAAACTAACAAAATAATGGATTGGAAAGAATAACAAGAATGAATGCTAAAAATTCAGGTCAAATATTAGAGGAAAAAAATCACTCTCCATGGTATGCTAAAGTTTACCCAAAGATTATTTGCTGGTCGTAGGGAAAAAGCAACATAACCACCCAGGAATCTAGTTTTCAGCAACTGAAATCATAAACGAAATTGATTCACTGAATCAAGGACAACCATTCATTTGATACCTTCTGATTGATGTAACATAAGTACATCATAGATAAAGTTATTTTTTAAACAAGTAGAAAAATAATAAGAAAGGCTTTAGTGCTAATTTTCAGTTAATGCAACATGCAAAGAGCAGAGGAACATTCTAAACAACAAGATGGGACAAGACAAGATAATTCAGAATACAGGAAATTCTACAACACAACTGGACTCAGGCATTCCAAAAGTCAGTGGTAGGAAAAATGTGTAGGGATGATGTTCAAAATTAAGAGATTTAAAAGATATAACTTTTAAATGTCACATGTGTACTTTGATTAGAATACACCAATTGTAGAAACATGTATTTTGTGTGTATGGTGGAAAATCAGAAGAAAAGAACTTGAATGTGAGCTGGGTAATAGATGAGATTATTAAATTATTGCTACTAATTTAGAGTTAATAATGGCATTTTGATTATGTAAGAAAATATCAATACTTTTAGAGAAGCATAATGAAGTATTGAGGGGCAAAGTATTATATCAGTAATATGTTTTATAAACGTCACAAAAAAATATACATATATGTATGTATATATGTGTGTATATATACACATATATATATATATATAAAATATGGCAAAAATGTGAAATTAATATAACAAAACAATAGATATATAAGGTTTGAGTATAATATTGCCTTTAATTTACTTATGCTCATTTAAAAATAAAAATTTTAAAAAAGAAAACAAAATGGAAACACAAAATGAACATTATTTCCCTGTAATAGGATTTTATGAAGCTTCTTTATCTGACACTTTAACCCAATTTTTTTTCTTGTAAATTTTACTCTGAAGGTTGATTAAAAAAAAAAAAAAAAGCTTATAAACTTAATAACCAAAGAAGAAAGTTTCTTGTTTTCTAATTAGAAGTTTTCAATGAGATCAGAACTGAAAAATGAAATTATGGGCTTGCCATCTAAAGAAATTTGACTCTCATTCAGCAAGTTTAAGTTGTTGAACTTGCTAATTGACTCACTGAAAGCAAAATAGAATAAATCTTTAATTCAATTTCTACATTTGAAAAACTGGAAAATCACTATGTACACCTTATCTGTTGAGTGTGAAGAGTAAATGAATTGATACATGTAATTTTCTCATTTTGACTTTGGAGACATGGTCCAAAATGACTGCTATGTACACCTTACTTTTCTCAACTACTTCTCACTTAAAGAATCTATTTTTTAAAAATCAATCTACACTTTTCTATGTAAAGTGCTTATCACAATGCTGATACATCCCAGACAAGAAAAAGCTAAAGGAGTTCATCACCAATAAAACAAATATTTCAAGAAATGTTAAACAGATTTTGTTAAGAAGAAAGAAAAGAACAAAAATATGAATAATAAAATGGCAACAACTACTTATCTATCAACAGCTACTTTAAATGTAAATGAATTAAATGCTCCAATCAAAAGATATAGTGTGGCTGAATAGATACGAAAGCAACGCCCCTACATATGCTGCCTACCAGAGACTCACTTCAGACTAAAAGACACGAATAGACTGAAAGTAAAGAGATAAGAAAAGATATTTCATGAAAAAGGAAATTAAAAAAAATAATAATAAAGCTGCAATAGCAATACTTTTAACAGAGAAAATGAACTTTAAAACAAAGGCTATAACAAGAGACAAAGAAGGACACAGCAATTCCACTTCTGGGTATTTATCTGAAAAAACCCAAAACACTAATTAAAAAGATATATGCTCATTGCTGTATTATTTAAAATAGTCAAGATATGTAAGCAACCTAGGTGTCCATCAATAGATAAATAGATTACAAAGAAAGGGTACCTATATTCAATGGAACATGACTCAGCAATAAAAAAGAACGAATCTTGTCACGTGCAACAACATGGGTAGATCTAGAGGGTATTATGCTAATTGAAATAAGTCAGAAAAATAAAAGACAAATACCATATGATTTTACTTATGTGTGAAATCTTAAAAAGAAAACAAACAAACAAAACGGAAAAAACTCATAGATACAGAGAACATTTTTATAGTTGCCAGGTGAGAGGGAGGTTGGGGTGAAAAAGATGAAGGGATTAAGAACTACAAATCGGTGGTTACAAAATAGTCATGGAGATGTTAAATTTAGCATAGAAAATAGTCAATAATATTGAAATAACTATGTATGGTGTAAGATGGGTACTAAATGTATTACTGTGATCACTTCATAAGTTATATAAATGTCAAATAACTATGTTGTACACCTGAAATTAATATAATATTGTACGTCAACTGTAGTTGAAAAATAATAAATTATTTGTAAAAATATATGGTGCAGAATGAACTATAAATAGAATATTAGCTAGCATTACTTTATTTTTATCCATATTATCATTACATATGGACAGTATTCTATGGGAAGTGAAGTAAAAAAGTGAAAATATTCACAGACCCAGAAATGAACAAGCTATAAAGATTTTTTGCAAACTGAAAAAGAAGAGGGAGGTCATTAAGCAATGAAGCAGAAGTGTTCTTATTTGTTCAATCAAACAAATGCTAGGTAAAAATTATCAGAGAATAAGTGGATATATAAATAACTTTGCTACTAGTCACTGATTTCTCAGAATTCCTTTCACTTTTTGGAAATCTTGTTTGCTTAATAACACACTAGAAAAATATTAAAATATATTTTTCAAATGATAAAGTTTTCTTTATATTTAAGGTAAATAATTGGAGTTTTAACCAATCTTTGGTTAAGAAGTTATTTCTTTTAAGTTTAACTTTTTATATATATTTTTTATTATCAATTTTCTAAATATATGAAACCCATTGCAAGTCTTAAATCTAGAAAGTATATATCATGCACTTTTATTTTTCCAATAGTTCCTAAAGTAATCCTGGAATCCCCAATTTCTCCTTTCCATATTCCCAATCCTGGCAGATTATATATATATATATATATATATATATATATATATATATATACACACACACACACACACACACACACACACACACACACATATATATGTGTATATATATGTATATATATACATATATATATCTGAAATATGATATATGCAATATGATAACCATAAAAATGCAATATGTATGTATGTTTTCTTTTTTCCTATGTGTTATTTGTCTCTGCAAAATTTTTGTGGTTATGATATTGCACGCAAAATAATTTTCTCATTTTGACTTTGGAGGCATGGTCCAAAATGACTGCTATGTACACCTTACTTTTCTCAACTACTTCTCACATAAAGAATCTATTTTAAAAAAATCAATCTACCCTTTTCTATTCCAAACATACTAAGACTATCTCTGCTTTAATATTCTTTCTTTTACCCCAATGTGTGTGTTATTACAACACAATTTCCAGTGTAAACTACAGAACCAGTTTACATCATCACAGACAACCAATATCTCCCATTTACCTAATACCTTATATAGTGCTACTTCCTGAAAATGTATTTGAAAGTTTATCAGAATGTTGGAGAAGAGTGTTAATGTCTCCTTTTCACATGTCCATAGGAGAGGCTTCAGATGTCATCACTCTTCTTACTGAGAGCATAGTTAGTGAAACCAGGTCTATTTTCCCTATGCATTCTCCATTTTCACTTCCTCGAGTTAGGAGAAACATAATTTAAATAATGAACATTTACCACTTTAGGGTGATATTTCCCCCCAAAAAAAGTGTTTTTCCTTCTTCCTTTAACATTTTGCAGGAAGTTTTCGGGTCATGCTGTCCCTCCATTTAGTGAAATCCTTCTAGAGATACTTGAGGGAGATTCAACATTATCTTACTTATTCAACTACATCTAGGCACGTGATTTGATTTTGAAGTGGAAAATAATAGTTCCAACTTCATTCTCCAATTCTGTTCTTTCTAGATGGCTATTGAAAAGCTGATATGTTGATACTGCTTTAGCTTTGTGTGTGTCCTCTCTCAATCAGAACCCCTACAGGGAGTGATGTCAGAAACATGGCGGATTGAGAGATTCCCCAGTTGATCTCACTCCTTGAAGTTACAACAAGTTGAACAGCTATAATTCAACAAAAGATTCCCTGTGCAACACATAAACATATCTGAGAGATCCACATTTCAAAACATCTGAAGGTGGGTGAATCAGGGTAAACGGGAGGAGGGAAGGGAAAAGAGCAGAGACATGGGCTGCAGACTCTCCTTGCCATGACACAGCTTAAAGCTCACTGCGGTACTAGAAGAGAGGAGGAATCAGGCTATAGGTGCACTTTCTGTAGCTCCAGCAGTCCTGCCTGAGTGATCAGCATACAATACAGCTGAACCCAGCAATTGGGGCAGAGACCTGGGGGCAGAGCCTGAATATAGAAGTGTGACTGCTGTGTTCTAACAGCACTCACTGACAGGCAGAAAACAAAGCCATGGAATGTGGCTGCCTCCCCCATCCTCCCAGAGCTTTCCTCTCTGAACCCTCAAAGAGCTAACAGCAGCCTGCAGAAGAAGCTGTAACAGTGAGTGAGCTAATGAGCAGAATATTTACAGTCCTGAGAACTGGAGACAGACAGTTCCTAAGAGGCGGATGCACACTGCAAAAAGGATGTAGAATCCCAGGGACAAGGGTGGAAATATAGGGGCAAGGCAGCTGTGGTCTGGCTGTCACCACACCAGTGACCTCTCCCAGCCCACCTCACCCCCTACCTTTCCTTGCTGATCCCAGCAGTGGTACCCAGGGCTGATCAGGCATCACAGCTCTGCATCTGGCTGCGGGGGCAGCACTGGGATTTCAGGGGCTCAGAACCCCATGCCCCACTATGTTCTCCCATGGGTGGGGACCCATGGAATCAAGTTTTCAAATTATTGAAAGCAAGAGATTGCAGACCAAGAATAATATACCCAGCAAAGTTACCCTTTAGATATGAAGGAGTTCTATGTATCTTTCCAGATATATAGAAGCTGAGGAAATTTTCTACCACAAGGCCCACATTACAGGAAATACTGAAGGAGGTTATTCTACCAGAAACAAAAAGACACAATGATACAAAACTATGAGTAAGATCACTAACAGACAGACAAAAATAGGAAATGGCAACCTCTACTCAGAATAGGGTATTATACACTGACATATAACATAAATGTTACAGGAGGTAAAAACATTAAAAACAGAGAGAAGAAGAAGAAGACAATTTGCTACTGCAACTCAGAAATGTACTCACAGAATAAATAGGAATAATTTGTGACAACAAAAACAAAAAAGGGGAGGGTATAAAGGTCTGAAATAAAAGTGACAAACCCCTGGCGAGACTCACTAAGAAAAAACAGAAAAATGACACATATAAACAAAAACAGAAATGAAGGAAGAGAATTTATGATGGATACCACAGAAATACAAATGATCATACAATAATATTATGAAAGACTATATGCCACCAAATTCAACAACTGAGAAGAAATGGACAAATTCTTAGAAATATGTAACATTCCTAACTGAATACAGAGAACTGGAAAATCTAAATAGACCAATCAAGAGTAAGGAAATTGAAACAATCATCCAAAACCTCCCTAAAAGCAAAAGTCCAGGACCAGATGGCTTCACTAGTGAATTCAATCAAAACATTCAAAGATAATTTAATACCTGTCCTGCTCAACCTCTTCCAAAAAATTGAAGAAGAGGCAATACTTCCTAACTAATTTATTTATTTATTTTTTTAACAGGACTTTATTGGGGAATAGTGTGTACTTCAGGACTTTTTCCAAGTCAAGTTGTCCTTTCAATCTTAGTTGTAGAGGGTGCAGCTCAGCTCTAGGTCCAGTTGCCGTTGTTAGTTGCAGGGGACACAACCCACCATCCCTTGTGGGAGTCCAATTGGCAACCTTGTGGTTGAGAGCCCACTCTCCGACTGAGCCATCTGGCACTGGCCCATGTGGGAATCAAACCAGCAGCCTGCAGCGTTAAGAGCATGGAGCTCCAACCACCGGAGCCACCAGCCAGCCACCCTAACTCATTTTATGAGGCCAAATTTGCCCCGATACCAAAATTTGGTAAGGATAACACAAAAAAGGAAAACTACATACCAATATCTCTGATGAATACAGACACAATCCTAAACAAAATTCTATCAAATCAAATACAACAATGCATTAAAAAGAACATACATCATGATCAAGTGGGGTTCATTCTAGTTGTGCATGGTTGGTTCAACGTAAGCAATTCAATCAATGTGATACATTACATAAACAAAATAAAGGATAAAAATTATATGGTCATATCAATAGATGCAGAAAAATCACTGGACCAGAGAGAACATCTATGGCTAAAACACTTAATAAAATGGTATAGAAGGAAAGTACCTTAACATAATAAAGACCACATACAACAAACCCTCAGCTAATATACACAATAGTAAAAAACTGAAAGCTTTCCCTCTAGCATCAGGAACAAGATAGGAATGCCCCATGTCATCACTGTTATTCAACATGTTAGTGGAAGTCCAAGCCAAAGAAATCAGGCAAAAGAAAGAAATAAAAGACATCCAAATTGGGAATGAAAAAGTCAAATTGTAACTTTTTGCAGATGACATATTTCTTTATATAGAAAACCCTACAAACTCCACCAAAACATTATTAGAAACAATAAATAAATACAGTAATGGTTTCAGGATATAAAATTAATGTACTAAAACATTGCATTGCCATTCCTAACAATGAAATTTCAGAACAAAAAATGAAAAAAAAATTGTTTTACAATTGCAGCAAAAAAAATAAAACACCTAGAAAAAAACTTAACAAAGGATGTAAAGGACCTATACACTAAAAAGTATAGGACATTATTAAAAGAAATTGAACAAGATATAAGGAAATAGAAAGATATTCCACGTTCATGGATTGGAATAGTCAACATAGTTAAAATAGTCATATTACCAAAGCAATACACAGATTTAATGCAATCTCCATCAAAATCCCAGTGGCATTTTTTAAAGAAACAGAACAAAAATTCATCAGATTTATATGGAATCACAAAAGACCCTGAATAGCCAAAGTAATTTTGAGAAAAAAGAAGAAGACCCGAGGTAATGCTCCCTGACTTCAATTTATACTACAAAGCGACAATAATCAAAACAGCATGATATTGGCAGAAAAACCGACACAAGTCTAATGAAATAGAACTGAGAACCCAGAAATAAACCCACATATATATGGACAGAAATTTTTCAACAAAAGAGCCAAAAACATACAATGAAGAAAAGAAAATTTCTTCAATAAATGTTGCTGGGAAAATTGGAAAGCCACCTGCTAAAGAATGAAACCAGACTATCTTTCACCATATACGAAAATTAACTCAAAATGGATCAAACACCTAAATTTAAGACCTGAAACAATAAATTGTATAAAAGAAAACATAAGTACTAAATTTATGGACTTAGGGTTCAGAGAGATTTTATGAATTTAACCTCAAAGGCAAGGAAAGTAAAAGTGAAAATGAATGAATGGGATTGTATCAAATTAGAAAGGTTCTGCACAGCAAAAGAAATCATCAACAAAACAGGAGACAACAAACCAAATGAGATATTTGCAAATAGCACCTCTGATAAGAGGCTAATATCTAAAATATATAAAGAACTCATACAACTCAACAAACAGTCCAATGAAGTAATGGGCAGAGAACCTGAATAGACAATTCTTCAAAAAAGACATACATATAGCCAACAGAAAAAAAAAATATTCAATTTTATTAACTATTAGGGAAATGCAAATCAAAACCAAAATTAGATGCCACCTAACACCTGTTAGAATGGCTATTATCAACAAGACAAGTAATAATAACACATATTGGAGAGGTTTTAGAGAAAAAGAAACACTTATACACTGCTGGTGGGAATGTAAATTGGTACAAAAACTGTGGAAAACAGTATGGAGGTTCCTCAAAAAATTAAGAATAAAATTATCATATAACCCAGCAATTCTTCTTCTGGGTATCTACCCAAAAAATCTGAAAACATTTACCCATAAAGATATATGTAGCTCTATGTTATTTGCTGCATTATTCACTGTGTCCAAATAATGGCAACAACCAGTTTCCTTTGCTAGATAATTGTATAAAAAAAATGTGGTACATATATACAGTGGAATATTACTCAACCATAAGAAAATATGAAATACTGCCTTTTGGGACAACATAAATGGATCTTGAGATTATCATGCAAAGCAAAATAAGTCAGACAGAAAAAGTGGAGAACCATATAATTTCACTGATATGTGGGATATAGAACTGAAAGAAACAAAGGGACGAGACAAACAAATAAAGAAACAAAACCTCAGACACAGACAACAGGTTAGTGGTTACAAGACTGTAAGAGGGATGTGGTAGAAGAGGGAAAAGGGGATCGAATATGTGGTGTGGGAAGGAGAACTGACTCTGGGTGGTGAATACACAATGCAATATATAATAACATATTATATAGTTGTACACTTGTAACCTACATAATATTTCTAACCAATGTCACTCCAATAAATTAAGGAAAAAGAAACCTAGAGGGGAAAAGCTGTGTTTGGCAGCTTTATGGATTTGCATTTTCCACTGTAAATTTCAATCACATTTGTCTCCCTTGGCCCTATACTTTCAAAGTGGTAGATATTAAATAAATATGTGGTATTGGGTCAAATGGATTCTGGTTGTTCATCATAAGGAATCTTATAACTTTGTATCTTTTTAGTCATTTAATCTGCCAGTTACATTAAACTGGGATGTGATAGATTTGTTATAGTATAGTCTTTGCGGTCAGCCTTCTCTGGTTAATTTCTGGCCCATGTCTTATTACATAGAAATTTATTTTATTTACCTTGCAGAGATTTGTTGTAAGGAGTAAATACAAAATAATAATAATAATACATATAAAGTTTATAGTATTATATTAGGTGCAGTATAATTTGTGTATAATTTAAGGAATTTCTAAATGACAGACTCTCTGTTCAATAATTCCCTGTGGTCATTTCTCTAAATTTCCTTCAACAATTGGTAGAGGTCTATTATTATTGTCACTTTACAGGTGCTAAATTTGACCCAAAAAAAGATTGAGTAATTTTCTTCAATCCTACATCTATTAAGTTATTTCCAGAGCTCCTTATTTATTGCCCTGTACAATGCTTAAGAAATATTCACACTTTTTCACTTAGCTTAGGTTTAGGTTCTGTGCTGCATGCTGACAACGCAAAGATGATTTTTTAAGAATTTGTTGTTATCTAGTAGAGAAAAAGAAGATATAGACAAGAGTCCAATTTTACAACATTTTTGCATTCATTTGTGATACTTAAATTTGATATTTAAGTATCAGAACACAGTTTCCCAAAGAAACGTTAAATCACAAATGTATTCATATCCAATTCTAGTTAATTATTTCATATTCTAATTTCAGGTTATATTGGAGTCATGAAGTATGTGTTAATTTCATTGTCAACAATAGGTGTATATCTATATTAGAAAGAATCAACATTTTCCTTCATTTAAATTATGTCCACATAGACAAAGTGAAATGCATCACAACTTGAGAAGATGAGAAAGGGAGTTGCTGTTGAGAGAATTTTTAAATGCATGTTCAAATAGTTTCATAACACTATAAAAATGACCAAATTTCTTTACTTTCATGCTATTTCTTATTCTCAGAAAAAAATTTAGAGAGGAGTATTAAAGTGTGGAAGAATCAATCTCACTGAGTTTACTTACTGATATTAGGTGAAATGGTTGGTGACAGATGGAAGTAAAGGAAGTTCTGCTAAAGGTTCAAGTTTTACTTACTGGGTTAAGCCCAGTTATGTTAATAAAATCACAATCAATTTTGCAAACCCAAGGATTAAGATAAAAGCTGCTAACAATAATTATATTTTAAGAACAGATCCAAGAGCTAATAAAGATAAAACCATAATGTTGATTCTAACTATAGTTGTTATACTGGTGTGTAGATTCTGCAAATTGTATCATTGGCAGTAAGGAAAAGAAGTCAAATATGTATATAGTTGTAGACTGGTAAATCAAATGTTAAGGTGTGTTATTTACCAAAAATGGGGGGGAGTAAAAAGTTTAATGCTAAGTGTACAGTACCTTCAAATGTTGAGTGCAATATGTAAAGGCAAATCTAAATGACCACCTGTATTATATCTAAATCAAAGGTATTTTTTCTACTATTGAAAGAGGATTTTTTTTTTAATCTTAAGTATATTTTTCTCTTGAAGATATGTTGCAAAGTAGAGGTAACAGTGTAAGCACGATTTGTAAAAAAATACTTAGCTTGAACTATGCCTCTTAGGATTTTTACACTAAACCAAATACTGAGCAACTATCAAGCATAGTTTTTCTGTGATGAGACCATAACAACCCATGGCTGAATTGCTGATTTTTTAATAGAATAAGCAAGAAAATATTCATTTCATTTTCAGTTTGTTTTTGTTTTTTTCTGTGAAGGTGGTTAATGGGTTTAACAGGCAAAAAGCTAAGGCATGGCAAGGGCAAGATTTAAAATATTAGATACTAAAATTTCTCCATGATATTTTGCAAACAACATGGCTTATACCCTTCTCACCTTTCTTTTAGACTACTTAGTACCTATTTCAATAATTTCATGAAACAAATGCAATTGTATACTTGACTTGAAAAATATGTTACCTGTATGTCAGCAGAAAAAAAACACTTAAAACATAAATTTCTTAAGAGATTTCAACACCAAGGAACTAATCCCCCACCCCAACTCCAATCTCTGCAAGGAAGAATTAGATTTACTGAAGCTATTCGGATACAGACAGTGTCTCTTCATTTATAAGCATCTAAGCAGATGTGTGTTTCAACCTAAAACACTTCAATCTAAACTTTCAAGTTTAGCTTCAAGGAACAAAAAGGTCAGGAGCAGGAAGCCATACAATTGACAATTCTTCAGACCTCCTTTTGCAATTAATATTTATTGATCTTTCCTAGATTAAGAGTAGTCTGTATGCCACCAAGAAAATAGCAATGGAACAAAGCAGACAGGGTGCCTATACTCAAAGTTCAGAGGGGTTCTCCTTTAAAAATGTCAATGTCACATTGATTCTGAAATTATCTGTGATTATCGATATTCAATAACCTCATTAATAAGATATCAGATTGGTGAAGGAAAAACTCTTAACAGTAGCATTGGTTTCCTTGCTTTCAGGGAACAGCTAGGTAGCCTTGCTGGAAAACAAGCTTGAAAATTCTTGACCTCCAGAAAATGAAATTTATCAACTAAGCAAAATAAATTGAGTATGTACCACAGCAAAAGTCAATGAGTGTCAGTAGATCATTAATACAGTACAGAGATAACAGAAAAATAATCTCATCACTACGATACTGTAGATTTGGTAAAACATATATGCAGCAAAAGGTTTAAGGCAAAAGATAAAATGATTTTTTTTCTGAGCAACATTTCATTTGAGATTAAAAGTATCTGAATTTAACACAAAGTAAGGATTTTCAAATGTTCATATACTCAAGGTATTTCCGAAGAGACAAAGATTACTCAACATCTAAGTCATTGGTGAAATTTGAAGGGCTGACTTTCAATGCATTTTTTTGAATCAGAATTTTGTTAAAATTATTTAGTTAACAATGAAATAATAGCATACCGTGTTTCCCCGAAAATAAGACCTAGCCAGACAATCAAGTCTAATGTGCCTTTTGGAGCAACAATTAATATAAGACATGATCTTATTTTACTATAAGACTGGGTCTATATCATATCATATCATATCATGCCATGCCATATCATATCATATCATATCATAATATAATATATATATAATATAATACAATATAATATTGAGTCTTATATAAGTCTGGGCCTTAATATAATATGATACGATATGATACAATATAGTATAATATAATATCGTGTCTTGTATAGTATAATATAATATAATATAATATCCGGTCTTATATTAATTTTTGCTCCAAAAGGCGCACTGGAACTGATTGCCTGCTAGGTGTTATTTTCGGGGAAACACAGTACATATATACGAGTAGTTCTCATTCTGGATCCAGATTAGCTCCCTTCAAAGGCATAGCCTTTCTGTAGTTTGAGCTGTTTCAGTGAGACCTCTAAACAGTGGAAGTTTAAAATTGCCATATCTTCCAGAATAGCGTGAATTGAAGAACGTTCACTTGGCTCACAGCCTTCTAGTAACTGCCAGTCCTCACAGTGTCTCACTCTGTACATACACAGCTATGCCCTTGACCAAACTCTTAAGAAGACTTCTGTGCAGATTTCTGGTACTGTTTTTCCATTTGTTCTCTTCTCTCCAGAACACCGATTTGCAAATATCAACCATCTCCCAACTCCCAAACTCCGATATAATGTTTCTTCTGCCAGTAAGACTGCTGATCTCTGCTAGGATTCCATTTCCGGATGCTGTTGTATGAAACAGGATTTGAGGCAGAAAGCCAGGTTGCATGTTTCTCAGTTTATGTGTTTGCTTTTTCAAATGGATTGCAGACTGGAATGTTCCTTGGCTGAGGATTAAAACATTTTATTGTTTGTTGGTTTTGTTTTGTTTTACGTGATTAGTGTTTTCTTTGTTTATAATGGTAGGGCAAGTCCTGAAAACAGTTCTGCTTTACTCATCTTTGTCTATACCAAATTATCACCTGTCTTTAGGAAAATCCTCATATCTCTATCTCCTTTAATGGTTTCTATGATTACTCCAAAGTATTTTATATGTGAATTTTTATATCTGTTCTTTGCTATACAACCTATTTTGAAGAAATATCATACTGCTTATTGATATGGCACATACCATTTACTAAACTGAAATATATTCTTTGGATTCGTCAGTTATGCTTAGGTGGTTATAATTTCTTCTTTTTATGTGAGGGAATTACATTTTATATTTATCACTTTTCTTTCACTAACTACAAAGGCAATATTCATATATTAGCCCATCAAAATATTTAGTGATTCACTTAAATTTCCATAAATGTTTAAACTATGTTTTCTATCTATATTCATAAAAAAAAATCAAATGACATATTTAAAATTAATGACCATTAGCATCATAATTATCTAGTGTTGTGTCATTGGAATTAACCTCTGGTTCTTTGCAAAAGGTGAAAGGAATTCAGACTTAGCCTGAAGTGAGGAGAGCAAGGAAGCGAATTTATTCAAGAAGAAAGTTGCTGGCATAGAACTTTCCTGGGCAGATGATTGCACCTAACTTCAGGTTAGCTTTTTCTTATATAGGAAAGGGTAGGTAAATTTCCTTACATCAGGAGATGTGATGTAGAGACTGAGGTCATTTGATTGACATATGTTGGTTAGATAACTAGTTTCTTTCTGAGTGTGCTCTTAACCAGAATGCATACAGAAAAACCCATGAGAGATGAAGGCAAACCTTAATGTTCATTCCATTCTAATTGCATTATAATTAGGCTAGAATTCAACTAAAGGACAGTTTTTGGCAGTTTGCACATGTGCAAAGACCCAGTTAAAACCAGTCAGGTCTTATCTCCCCTTTCTAGAGGAGTTTAGACATCTTAGAATGATTTGTAGGGAATGAGCAGGGAGTTTTCTAGGGAGCGGATGCAGGCCTGGGCAGTCCCCATTCAGGTTCACTTTTATTAACGTTTTTCTGCCTCATCACCTAGTGTTTTTGTTTCTCCAACATCATTAGATATCCATTAGATAAAGAAATTTTTTTGAATTATAAAATGTTAGCAATGAAAATTCCTTATGCTAAATATCTTTATTTTTTAAGATACGGAAACTGAGACAAAGGATGGTTTAATATCATCAAAGACCACATGGCTACTGGAGAACTCTAGTTAGAATGCAAGTTTTCCAACTTCTAATTGAATGCTCTTTGTACTAAGCATTCTATGGGTGACTTTCATGCATGACCTATAAAGAAACGATATTTTTTAAACTTAGTTCAAAGAACATACATAAATCATTTCAAATATTTGCAGAATTAGAACAGGAAATCGTTCACTGAATTTATTTTGGAATCATTATATAGAGACTTATTAAACAGTCTGAACTTTGGGCTAGATTGAAAAAAATATATATTTTTATGTTTCTACACTTACCCCCACTCTGCTATGATTACATTGGTTTCCTTACTGGATAGACAAATGTCATCAATATTTCAGGAAAATACCATATTTTTCAGTTGTTGGTTATGTCAAAAACCTCAGTTGATTCTATTTATAAACTCTAATCTCGTGTACATTTTAAATATGCTCCCTTCTCCCCAATACTGAGAATTGGTGTAAGTAGTAAGTATGGTCTTTTATTTAGTCTATCTCTTCTTTCCTCCACTTGGAGGGAGGTACATTGTCTGTATCTGGAACACACATCTCTTCCTTCTTTATTTTCTAAGTTAACTGGGTTCAGACAAGGACGTGAAGTAAAAAGGATAAGAGCACGTTGGTTACCTAAAACGTTTTCTGTTCTTTCTCTGTTAATTGTAATAATATTTCTGTCTCTTCTTTGTGCAGAAGACAAGAAATGCAATTCTTTTGAGAATATGTGGATGATTTTGGAGTTTCCCAGCAAAGCCTTCAAAGTCATGTTTCCTTGATGCACAGATTCTGACTGTATCATCTTTCCCTCTACCTCAGCTTCCATCCTCACATCCCACCTAGGAATAAATATAAAATGGATACAACCTTGGGAAAATTCTGAGGACTCAATAATATAATTGAGCAGTATACCCAGAATAGAGAAGACATCCCTATAAATTAATTTACTTTAGAAATGTAAAAATCAGAATTTTTAGTAATCATCAAAGCTAAATGCAAAATTGTTGCTGTGGTCAAAAAACGCAGCTTTCTTAAATGTGAAAATTAAAAAAACAAACAACAAACAAAAAAACACCTCTCCATGAGAAGAGAGCTGTACAATTTTAGCCTTTTTAATTTGAAATAAAATTATTCTTTTGTAACTTATGTTCCCTAATTAAAAACTATCGTGATCATCATAACCTATTTGTCCTCAGTGACTAATTATTCCCCATATTTGCTGAAAGATTTTATAGGAAGAAAATGAAACCGAACCTTCGTGTAAACATAGTCTCTGAGTAGCTCTTTAGTCTTCGCATATTATATAGGTGGAGAGAGTAGGATATTTTCCTGACTACTCAGAACATATTTCTTTTTCTTTGTATTTTGGAACCTAACTGCATTATTAGTGTTCAGTATTAGTGATTGAATTATTTCTTTGCTTCCCATGATAATTGACATAGAGTGGAGACCATTGTGACCCTCTATTAATTACTTTTCCATTTGAACATGATAATCTAGCAATGGAAAACCTCTGATGATTTTATACTATATTGTGATCGTGGGGAAAACTTACATACTTAGGCAAATGGATATTGGAGGTAAAGAAAATGAGATAGTTTGGTTCTAAAGAGCAACATCATTTATCTTAGAAAATCTAGGTAAAGATCTCTTGAGTTGATTAATAAATATTTATGTTCAAAGTGAAATATTTTTTTTTACAAAACCTCCTGGCTTTAGTTATATCTATACTACATTAATTTATATCTATCTATCAATCAATTAATTATCTATCCACCTTTCATCTATATTACTAAAGCAGATCTCACCTGGTGCTGAGGTAGATGGAGAGATGAGACAGTCAGAATCTGCAAAGCAAGGAAACTTTTTAATTCCAGGACAAAAAAACTTCCAGTACATTCTTTCTTATTTGCCACAATCAGGATTCTCACTGGAGAATGCCAAACTGTGAATTTTACATTTGGCTGAGAAGAAACTAAGCTGAGTTTCTTCTAAGCTGAGTTTACTTGGGAATAAAGAAGAGAATCTGAACAACACTAAGGAGTGAGGTGTCCCATGGATGACAACAACCAGGGAATACCAAAGGTCTATTCCTTGACTTTTTTTTTGCCAGAAAATCACAGTCTTTGGAAATTTACAGCTTCTGTACTAAGTACAAAAGAGTAGTGAACATGAGAAATGAGGCAATTATGCACTTCTTTCCATATAAACTATGAACTATCTTATGAGAATTAAAGAGCTTGAATTTCACCATGTTTTCTTCATTTAAACATTGAAGCCATTTTCCCTCTCAAAGGATGATGTCTAAGACAATATTTTGAACTGTATTTACTAGGAAAAAAAAAACACCTTATTTTTGTTATTTAAAAAAAAAGTCCTGTATTTTAATAATGTAAAAACTTTGCTCTAGTATTATCCAAATATACTTAGTATGCAAAGATATTCAGAAAGCCTGCTAACAGTACAGATTACCATAAATTAGTAGATTTGAAAGAAGAAACACATTGATTTGATGACTTGCAATAATGCAATAGATTTATAGGAAATGAGCAATTTGATACTTATGCTTATATGTTATTTGTGTCTTGTAATCCAAATAGATATTGTGTTAGTATCATATAGCAAGAAACGTAATTATCTTTTCTATTGTGATGATGTTTGGCTTTTCAATAGTGATTAAGTGCTCTAGCTACAGTTTTTCCTGATTTTATGGTAATAGGAAAACAGCAACCAATACAAATATGATATGATAGGATATTTTAATTTGCATGCATTGCATGATGAATTTCAAGCCAACATTTTTTTTTTTTGGTCTTACTATATAACACTATAAGTCATGAGCCCCTAAAATAAATGATAGATTGAAAGATTCTGAACAGGAAAATGTGAAAAGTAGAATTATGATTCATTAATTTTGTTTGGGTTACAATGAAATTACAAAGTAAAAAACCCTGGACAAAAGGATAAAGAGACTATGTTCTGTTAATAATCAGTTTTGTGATCTCTATAAAGTAAATCATGTTTCCTAAAGCTCAGTTTATTCAAGTGTAAAATGATAGCTTAAGGTTAAAAGAAATGAACATGCATGATATTTTCAGAGATAAAATGTAATATATAATAATTTCATGAACAAAAGTAATATAATCACAATCAACCATTAACATTCATTCCCCTTCATTTTCCCACCCCACCATCAGATAGGCCTTTCACTCTTCTCCTATGTAAATGGAAATTTTTTCATAACCCCCAAACAGGAACAATTTGATCTCATGTTTTCTCAGCTTAAAAACACTATTGAGCAGAATTTTGTTGATTTTTTCCCACGTTATAGTTTAAGTTGTAAAAATTCATTGCAAATTTTAATTTTAATATAAATACAAATATTCAAGTAAAATATATTAAAATAAAGGGACTTTCAATTTTGCTGGGTCAGGTTATTTATTGAAGCTCTATTTCAGAAACTATTTTTGGGTACATTCTATATTTCTATTATTACATAGAAAATTAAATAGTGAATGTTGTATAGCAAAATGCATATGAGAGTGACATCTTCAAGTAGACAGTACTGCATAGTGGGTGTGATAATTTGACAAACATGGAGGTTTATGAGAGATGAGTGAGAACCACAATCATTAACCACTGAAATCAGTAAGCAATACAAAAAAATCAGAATAAGATATTTTTCTATAAATGTATAAGATCTATAAATAAAAATTATTTTTAAAAAATTAAGGTTATTGCTTTTCTTTGAGGTTTGTTGTTTATCGGGAACCAAAACTCACTCAAATGAGCTTAACACAAATGGAAGATATGTTGGAACAGTTAATAAAGTATTACAGAAATTCCAAGAGCAGTTGTTCAGCCTGGCTTTATAATGTTTAATTATTAATTCAAGGAACTGGTGAACTTCAAGAACTCAAATTCGTGTTCTCTCACTTCTATCTTTTTTCTGAGGCCAGTTGACTTGTCCTCACTGTTCCTGTTTCTTGATCTGCTTCTTTCCTAGCTCTATAGTGGTCATATCCCTGCATTATCTCTTACCATGCATATTATTAATGGTAGCTTTTGTGTTCTCATCCCTAACTCCTGGGAGAAAATGTCTCTGTTGTATATGTTATGAGTTACACATCCATTCCTAGGTTAAACAGATTTTGTTAGAAAATTGTGTCAAATTGCCCATGGGCCACTCAGTAAGTTTATGAGAAAAGGGTCTTTGAGAAGAGGCATTGTGGGGAGATAAAATGATAATGGACTTTGCCAGTAAAAAGAAAAAAGAAGAAAGAAAAGAAAGAAAGGAAGGAAGGAAGGAAGGAAGGAAGGAAGGAAGGAAGGAAGGAAGGAAGGAAGGAAGGAAGGAAGGAAGGAAGGAAGGGAAAGAAAGAAAGAAAAGAAAAAAGAAAAGAAAGAAAGAGAAGAAAAGAAAGAAGGAACAAAGAAAGAAAAAAAGAAAGAAAAGAAAGAACATTTAAGACAAGAAAGTAAATAAAATCTATCTGATCATATGTTTTTTTTTAATTTTATTAGAATGTATGAATATAAGTATGTATGTGCAAATTTGTATTAAACCACAATCTGAGCTCTGGTAGAGTCTAGGAACAATAAATACATGGTTCTATAAAGTTTTGTTTTGCTCTGTTTTATTTGATCCATTTTTTTTGTTTTGTTTTAATCAGTGAAATTTCAGTTTTGAAATGTCACCTGGCTTTTCAGCCCTGATGCAACCTAAATGGTGATTAAAATATATATAAACAGATGTATTTGTAAAATACATATAAACAGATGTACAACAGATGAACTTGTACAACAATACTGAAAATTAAGTTTGATAATCAACTTAATGGCAAAATCTGGAATACATTTTTATTATTTACCAGAATAATCACCTAGATTGGAA
The DNA here is from genome assembly GCF_964194185.1 of Rhinolophus hipposideros. Classification (NCBI taxonomy): domain Eukaryota; kingdom Metazoa; phylum Chordata; class Mammalia; order Chiroptera; family Rhinolophidae; genus Rhinolophus; species Rhinolophus hipposideros. The sequence continues at coordinate 72,048,205 of NC_138050.1, forward strand.
TACACTGTAGTTTGGTCTGCCATAACATACAGATTGGCTGAGAAACACAAATATTAATTCTTAATCCATATTATATCAACAATTAAGAGATGTAAAGACAGTATGTTCTTCTGTCTCATTATGTATTCTACTTTTTGTCACATTCAGAAAGTTTCCCCGATTACATTATATTTCCTACATATTCCAAACTGACATGCGGTAGAAGCATAGATTTCTATTTCAAGATATATAGGTATTACATAGAGCACTTATGGAGACAAAAATCCAGGGCAGATTTCATATTGTAGCTTTTCATTTCCATGATATATTTAGTGTTTATACAGCTCAGGCAGTCAGAGAACATAAAAGTCCCATGTTGGGCCAACATATGATATTTTGTAAGACACTAGGAACTGATATAGGAACAAAATAAATCAACCAACTTGACTTCCAACTTTCTACCTTCTAAGAGAATTTGCCCAGCAGCCAAGGACACAAAGAGCAGAGTAAAGGAGACTACACTGTTATCAAGTAATAAAAAAATGCATAAATGATGCGGGTATTTCTAATTTAGCACAAATTGTATAAATTTGAATTAATATACTTATAATCTTCATCGTAGAAGCCTTTTGAGGTGCTTCTGGCTTTAATAATCTAACATCTTCATATGAAGATTCTCTGACCCTAAAAACTTTAGCAGAAACTCATCATTGCCACAGCCCATTTTGAGAATGCCAATGCTCATGCAAAAAATGACATTCATAGATGCTCTTAAATTATCAAATCCATACTTCTGTAACATGAAAAGAAGGAAAACAGTTCCCTAACTGTGAAAAACTTGTACTTTGGGCCTCAATTAAGTTCCACTTATGACTAAAAATTTGCACCATGTTTCTAGAATACAGCTATTTAAATCCCCTACAATTGTTTATAACTTCTCTTTTTTTCCAATTTAGAAGTTTAATTATATAATCTAAATAGACTACTATATCACCACAGTTGCATATTTTCTGTAGTCCGTAATGTGGACAATTCTAGACCATAAACTCAAAGTTCAACCAGGAATCTAGAGTAAAAGGAATTATCACACCACAGTCTTGCTCCATTTTCTTTAGGTTGATGTTTGTAGATTTGTTTTAAATGTTAAACTCTCAGTACCTTTTTAACTTTTTGGAAATTCTATTGTTTTTATTTTTATTGAAATTAGATTCCTAAATTCACTTATAATTATTTTGATGTTACTATTAATAATATTTTGTTAAAATTGAAAAATCCAGGACAAATTCTAAATTGGGGCAATGTACATAAAGAGGGATGTATGGTCCTAGGTAAGCTGGGATACATGGGCTCTCTAATTATAAACCTAATGTAGTATCTGTCATTTTTATTCATATCCATACCCAGAACACTGTGGTATGCTCAAAGAAAGATATGCTAAATTTGAACTTAGACATTGAACATGACATAGAGATCTATATCATGCCATTTGACACTCCTTATAATATCAAATTAGCAGAAAAATATTCAAACTACACATTTTGGATACAAGGAAATAAACATCGAATGAAAAGACTGAGACAACTAGAATGGCCTTTCACCCAAATCTATTTGCCACCTGATTCCCGTAAGTCTCCATACTGAACATGGGACCACATTTGTTTGGGCAGCAGTGACAGGAATTATCTCAGAATCATTGTCCTCTTACTCTCCAATATTATAAACAATTCTCTTTCCCCAGCGGCATAATTAACAAATAAATTATATCGGACCTTATTAGGAATGATTATGAGACCACTCGGTAAATGTTCTTGTGATTTTAATGGTCCATTCAAACATTACCCTTTTCCCTTTGATTATTGACTTTATATCTCTGTTCTAACATAGGCATGGGAATAGATTGAGAAGACATCACTTTTGATCATGGTGACTCAATTCAGGACTTCCCATAAATAAAAGCTGGTTTTGGTTACAAAAGAGTTAATGCCTTCACGTGCTGTCCAACTACTTGAAACTAAAGTTTCCCATCATCTTTTAGTTACATCTGATGATTCCTGTGTGACAATGTTCTAACTATAGTATAGATACATACATACTGCCTATTACAATGACCATGTTCATCTTGCTTCTGGTAGTTAATGCAGTTTTTTGGCTTAAATTGCCCTGGGACCCCATAACCCATTGATATCAGAAATCCCACTTTAATTACAAAGCCATCACATTCATCCTTGGGCTGCACAGTGCACAAAACACTCACACTGTACTTATTAAAGATGTTGTTGCTCTTCTTAGCAACTTATTTCTGTCCTTTCTTTTTTTAGTAAGCATTCGTTCTTCAATACCCTCGTCATTAACTTATATATGTATGTATGGTATGTATGAGTGTGTGTGTATGTACATTTTTTCTTTTATACACTTATTAAATTTTTTATTAAGAATACCAGTGAAACTACCATCCTATCAAAATAAAAATACAATGTTGACAACTTGCATCTAATATTTGGAATACATTTTTCTCATATCCCCAGTGAGACAACCACTAGCGCTTCTTGGTGTTGTGGTAAAGAGAGTTTCCTAAAGGTCTTATGTGATCTCATGGTTGTGGGCCTTTGAACTGAGGATAACTTCACAGATTTGGATTCATTCTTCTTTCTTCTTGACATTACATTCTTATTTGCTGACATTACAGATTTTTAAAATGACAACATCATTCAATATATGCATTCTTTGAATACAGATATTTTTGAGCCAATAAATAGAAAGAAAAAAAAATAGAGTCAACTCAAATTGCTTAAGTTTGAATTGAATCCATAATTTCTGGAAAGTTTATCCATACTGATAAATTTCAACTGAACTGAAATTATATTCTTTCCTCACTGGTTTTAATACCCTTAGATGTATTTTTCATACATAATCCCCAAGGTTTAACCAAAATATATTAGCACATATTTACAATTACTATTTATTATTATTATTTATATAAAAGACTTCTTCTCTGCAAATGGCTCATAGATCATGTAAATATCTGATTCTAATTATAGGTCTGGAGGCAATGAGTGTGACAGGCATAAGATGTAAAGAAAATTGCTGTCCCCTTGCAGAAGAACTACTTCTGACAATGTCATTATGGGCTCTTCAGGCAAGGAAGGAACAATTTCATCAACACGTGAAGATCAAATTAATCCAATGGCCTGGAAAGCTTCATGATTTTTCAGAATCTAGATATAGATAGAGTCAACAGAATAATTTTAAATATTATAATTCTACTTTTCAGAATCCCATAGTTTCTTAATCAAGGCCCCAAATTTCAATTAGTGGATTTGGTAATTTGCAAATACAACTGAAGTTGTAACTCAGTAACTACAAAACAGACTCAATGTATGAATTTTAGTAATTTATGAAGATATGAGTTTTTGTAAAGCCTTCATAGAAATTCCCTGTTTTCCTGACTATGCCTTTAAGCAAGAATTTACAACCTCTTGCTTGTCATTAATGTTTTTAAATCTCTCTAGTGCAGTTGAAATATCCAAACCCATTTCTGACATCCTTCTATGCTCCAAGACCTCCACAAAGATTTAACATAGCAGATACCTAGTCTGTAAAAACTAGTTCTTCAATAGGCATTTCAATGTAGGTGACCACAGGTGATAATTAAAATTGCCACTTGGGGCCAGTACCCCATTCTCCAATGCTAACAAAGCTTCTGTACAGCAAATGAAACAACAGAATGAAAAAGCAATCTACACAATAGAAGACAATATTTGCAAACAACGTATCTGATAAAGATTAATATCCAAAATATATAAGGAATTTATACAACTCAATAGAAAAATAAATAATCTGATTACAAAATGGGCAAAAAGCTTGAGTAGACATTTCTCCAAAGAAGAAATACAAATGCACAACAGTTATATAGTCCAACCATAGATTATATATATATATGGTTGGAGGCTCAGATTTTTGGAAATTTGGTAGCTGAATGTCTATTTCTTTTTTTTGTTATTATTAAATTTATTGGGGTGACAATTGTTAGTAAATTTACATAGACTTCAGGTGTACAATTCTGTATTACATCATCTATAAATCCCATTGTGTGTTCACCACCCAGAGTCAGTTCTTCTTCCATAAACATATATTTGATCCCCCTTACCCTCATCACCCACCCCCCACCCCCTTACCCTCTGGTAACCACTAAATTATTGTCTGTGTCTATGAGTTTTTCTTTCTCATTTGTTTGTCTTGTTCTTTTGTTGTTTTTGGTTTATATACCACATATCACTGAAATCATAGGGTTCTCTGCTTTTTCTGTCTGACTTATTTCACTTAGCATTATACTCTCAAGATCCATCCATGTTGTCACAAATGCTCCTATATCATCTTTTCTTAACGCCAAATAGTATTCCATTGTGTATATGTACCACAACTTCTTTATCCATTCGTCTATCGAAGGACATTTTGGTTGTTTCCATGTCTTGGCCACCGTAAACAAAGCTGCAATGAACATTGGAGTACACGTGTCTTTATAGAGAAATGTTTTCAGATTTTTTGGGTAGATACCCAGGAGAGCAATTGCTGGGTCGTATGGTAATTCTATTCGTAATTTCTTGAGAAACCTCCACACTGCCTTCCATAGCGGCTGCACCAGTCTGCATTCCACCAACAGTGTACCAGGGTTCCTTTTTCGCCACAGCCTCTCCAACATTTGTTACTATTTGTCTTTTTGATGAAAGCCATTCTGACTGGGGTGAGGCGATATCTCATTGTGGTTTTCATTTGCATTTCTCTGATGATTAGTGATGTTGAGCATTTTTTCATATGTCTATTTGCCATTTGTATATCCTCTTTGGAGAAATGTCTCTTCAGGTCCTCTGTCCATTTTTCAATTGGGTTGTTTGTTTTTTTGTTGTTGAGTTTCATGAGTTCCTTGTATATTTTGGATATTAGCCCCTTATCAGAGGCACTGTTTGCAAAAATCTTCTCCCGTTCAGTTAGTTGTCTCATTATTTTGTCAATAGTTTCTTTGCTGTGCAGAAGATTTTAAGTTTCATATAATCCCATTCGTTTATTTTAGTTTTTACTTCCATTGCCTTTGGAGTCAAATTCATAAAATGCTCTTTGAACCCAAAGTCCATAAGTTTAGTACCAATGTTTTCTTCAATGCAGTTTATTGTGTCAGGTCTTATGCTTAAGTCTTTGATCCATTTTGAATTAATTTTGGTACATGGTGACAGATAGCAGTCCAGTTTCATTCTTTTGCACATAGCTATCCAATTCTGCCGGTACCATTTATTAAAGAGGCTGTCTTTCTCCATTGTATGTTTTTAGCTTCTTTGTCAAAAATTATCTGTCCATATTTATGTGGTTTTATTTCTGGGTTCTCAATTCTATTCCATTGGTCTATGTGTCTGTTTTTCCGCCAATACCAAGGTGTTTTGATTATTGTAGCCCTGTAGTACAAGCAAAAATCAGGAAGTGTGATACCTCCAGTATTGTTCTTTTTTTTAAATATTGCTTTGGCTATTGGGGTCTTTTGTGGTTCCAAACAAATCTGATGATTTTTTGTTCTATTTCTTTAAAAAATGCCATTGGGATTTTGATGGGGATTGCATTAAAAATATATATGGCTTTGGGTAATATGGCCATTTTAACTATGTTGATTCTTCTAATCCATGAACACGAATGTCTTTCCATTTCTTTGTGTCTTCTTCAATTTCTTTCAAAAATGTCTTATAGTTTTCAGCATATAAATCCTTCACATCCTTGGTTAAGTTTATTCCTAGGTATTTTATTTTTTTTTGCTGCAATTGCAAAAGGAATTGTTTTTTCTATCTCTTTTTCTGAGATTTCATTGTTGGTATATAGGAAAGCAATGGACTTTTGTACGTTGATTTCGTAGCCAGCAACTTTACTGTATTCATTGATTGTTTCTAATAGCTTTTTGGTGGAGTCTTTAGGGTTTTCTATATATAGCATCATGTCATCTGCAAAGAGTGACAATTTAACTTCTTCATTCCCAATTTGGATGCCTTTTATTTCTTTCTCTTGCCTGATTGCTCTGACAAGGACTTCCAATACTATGTTGAAAAGCAGAGGTGATAGGGGACAACCTTGTCGTATTCCTGAATGTAGAGAAAAGGGCTTCAGCTTTTCACCATTAATTATGAGGTTAGCTGAGGGCTTGTCGTATATGGCCTTTATTATGTTGAGGTATTTTCCTTCTATACCAATTTTAGTAAGTGTTTTAATCATAAATGGATGTTGTATCTTATCAAATGCTTTTTCTGCATCAATTGATAGAATCATATGATTTTTGTCCTTTATTTTGTTTATGTGATGTATCACAATGATGGATTTGCAAATGTTGAACCATCTTTGTGCCCCGGGGATGAACCCCACTTGGTCGTGATGAATAATCTTTTTAATGCATTGTTGTATTCGATTTGCTAGAATTTTGTATAGAATTGTAGCATCTGTATTCATCAGAGATATTGGTCTGTAGTTTTCTTTATTTGTGTTGTCCTTACCAGGTCTTGATATCAGGGTAATGTTGGCGTCATAAACTGAGTTAGGGAGTACTGACACTTCTTCAATTTTTTGGAAGAGTTTGAGCAGGATTGGTATTATATCCTCTTTGAAGGTTTGATAGAATTCACTAGTGAAGCCATCTGGTCCAGGACTTTTGATTTTGGGAAAGTTTTTGATGACTGATTCAATTTCGTTACTGGTGATCGGCCTGTTTAGATTTTCCAGTTCTTCATGATTCAGCCTTGGAAGGCTATATGTTTCTAAGAACTTGTCCATTTCTTCTAAGTTATTGAATTTGATGGCAATATAGTCCTTCATAGTATTCTTGGATAATCCTTCGTATTTCTGTGGTGTCCGTGATAACTTCCACTTTTTCATTTCTGATTTTGTTAATTAGTGTCTTCTCTCTTTTTATCTTAGTGAGTCTAGCCAAAGGTTTGTCAATTTTGTTAATCTTTTCAAAGAACCAGCTCTTTGTCACATTAATTTTTTCTATTGACTTTTTGTTCTCTATTTCATTTAGTTCTGGTCTGATTTTTGTTATCTCCTTTCTTCTGCTGACCTTGGGTTTCGTTTGTTCTTCTTTTTCTAGTTCTTTAAGGTGTAACATGAGGTTATTTATTTGGGATTTTTCTTGTTTCTTGAGATAGGCCTGTAATGATATAAATTTCCCTCTTAAAACTGCTTTCGCGGCATCCCAAAAATTTTGGTAGGATGTATTTTCATTGTCATTTGTTTCAATGTATCTTTTGAGCTCTCCTCTAATTTCTTCTTTGACCCAGTCGTTCTTTAAAAGTATGTTGTTTAATCTCCATGTATTTGTGGTTTTTCCTGCTTTCTTTTTGCAGTTGATATCCAATTTCAAAGCATTGTGATCATAGAATATGCTTGGTATGATTTCAATCTTCTTAAATTTGCTGAGGCTGCTTTTATGCCCCAATATATGGTCTATCGTTGAGAATGTTCCATGTACACTCGAAAAGAATGTATAGTCTGATGTTTTAGGATGAAGTGCTCTATATATGTCAATTATGTCCATTTCATCTAATGTGTCATTTAGAACTGCTATTTCGTTATTTATCTTCTGTTTGGATGATCTATCCATAGCTGTCAATGATGTATTTAAGTCCCCTAGTATAATTGTGTTTTGGTCAATTTCTCCCTTTAGTTCTGTTAGTAGTTGCTTGATATATTTCGGTGCTCCCTGATTGGGGGCATAAATATTGATGACCGTTATGTCTTCTTGTTGTATAGTCCCCTTAACCATTATGAAATGTCCATCTTTGTCTCTTGTTATCTTTTTCACCCTGAAGTATGTTTCATTGGAAATCATTATAGCTACACCTGATTTTTTCTGGATACCATTTGCTTGGAGTGTCAATATCCACCCTTTCACTTTGAGTCTATGCTTGTCTTTGTAGCTGAGATGTGTCTCTTGGAGACGTCATATTGTGGGTATAGTTTTTTGTATCCAATCTGCTATTCTGTGCCTTTTTATTGGTGAGTTCAGTCCATTTACATTTAGGATAATTATTGATATGTGAGGATTTCCTGTCATTCTATCTTTAGTTTTCATGTAAGACTGTGTCTCCATTGTTTCTTTGCCTTTCTGTTGTTGCCTATTATATCTATGTGGTGGTATTCTATGATTTTTCCCTCTGTTTCTTCTTTTATTACAGTATATATTTCAGTTCTGTTTTTTTTTTTTTTGAGTGGTTACCATTAAGTTTATATAAAGAAAGTTTTTATATTTAGAGTATTCCATTTTCTTCATAATGCTTACTTTCTCTATTCCCATATTCCGGTTCAGGCCTTTACTCTGCCGCTTTTTGTTTTGGTTGCCACAAATTGTCCCTGTTGATGGTGGTCGAATAGCCTCCTTTAGTATTTCTTGTAGTTCAGGGAGTGTATTAGAAAATTCCCTTAGCTTCTGTATGTCTGGAAAGGTCTTTATTCCTCCTTCATGTCTAAAGGATCTCTTTGCTGGATATATTTTTCTTGGCTCATAATTTCTCTCTTATAATATTGTGAATATTTGGTTCCAATCTCTTCTGGCTTATAAATTTTCTGTTGAAAAATCTGATGATAATCTAATGGGCTTTCCTTTGTAGGTTATGTCTTCTTTTCCCGGCTGCCTTGAGGATTCTTCTTTGTTGTAAATTTTTGACAGCTTCAATACAATGTGTCTTGGAGAAGGCCTATAGGAGTTGACGTTATTAGGTGTTCTATTTGCGTCTTGGTTTCAAGGATCGTTTTTTCCACAATTTGGGACATTCTCATCGACTATTTGTTTGAATATACTTACTGTTCCCTTCTCTTGTTCTTCTCCTTCTGGTATGCCCATTATTCTTATATTGTTCTTTCTGACAGAGTCAGAAAGTACTCATAGAGTTCTTTCATTTCTTTTAAGTCTCAAGTCTCTTTCTTTTTCCGTCCATGTAATTACCTGGTTTCTAACTTCATAGTCACTGACTCTTTCCTCTATCTGGTCAACTCTACTACCTAAGCTGGTTTTTTCATTCTTCATTTCTTCTATTGAGTTCTTAATCTCCAGAAATTCAATTTGGTTCTTTTTCAAAATGTAAATCTCTTTGGTAAAATGTTCATTTTTTAATTGTGTTTCTGAGTTCATTAAACTGCCTTTCTTTGTTTTCTTGACTCTCGTTGAGTTTTTACAGAACTGCAATCTTTAATTCTCTGTCATTTAAGTCACATATTTCCATATCTTTAAGTTCATTTTCTGGAGACTTTTCACTTTCTTTCTGAGCTGTGTTGTTGCCTTGGTTATTCATGGCAATTACTGATTTATTATTTCTCTTCCTAGACATCTACAGGAATGGCTTCTGCAACAGGTTGATAGAAAGAGGTGTTCCTTTTGTTTTCCAGTACATGTTTGTAGAATATTTATTTTCTCTTTGACTGCAGCCTTCTATTCTCCTTCACACTGTAGTGGTTTTTTTTTGTTTGTTTGTTTTTTCTCTGCACTAGTCCAGCTTCTCACACAATGATGGATTCTCTGGAAGGCAGGCTTCTACTCTGTTAACAGTTCACCTGGGACATAGGGCACCACATCCCTGTGGGGATGCGGAGAGCTTTTGAAGTTCCAAATCTCATCGTATACCAGATTCACAGCCTGTGTGTTTCAGCAGTTTGGTTTACTCCTGCAGGAATCTGCCCAGATAGGTGGGGCTAGGGGCGGGGTGAGTTGTGAGAGGTGGCCCAGAGCAATGGCAGTGAGCATCACCACAGATGGTCCTGCTTCCACTGCTACCTCCCCTCTGCAGGAACTAGTTGGGCTGTGAATCTGTGTCTGAGGACCACAGTTCTGAAAACTGCAAATATTCTGTTCTTTTTATCTGAGACTGCTACTGTTGTACTTCTAGCTCTGGGCAGGTGGCGACGGGTTGAGCTCTGGGACGGTAAGGAGGAGACGACTTGTCCCAGTGCCTAAGGCTTCCTTTCTCTGTGGCAGTGAGGACTTAAACCAACATTTTGAGCCTTCTTCTCTCAGTCTTTGCTCTGAGGTCTCTGCTGTGAGCATTGGGTTCAGCCATATTATATGCTGTCCCCTCAGCCCTGTGGGCCATAAATGGAGCTCTAACAGTCTGAGTTCTTCCCTCACCTGCAGCTGCAGTAGTTCCGGGATGCAGTGAACTCAGAGCACTGAGCTAGGTCTGCGTCCTGCTCCCATGCAGCCCTATCTCTGCACTTTTCCCTTCCTTCCTCCCCCGTTCATGCAATTTGCCCACCTTAGGTGAATTCATTAATGAGCCTCTTTGTCAGCTGTGCAGGGTGTCCTTCGTGGAGTTATAGTTGTTCAATTTGTTTTAAGTTCCAGGGGAGATTTCCAGAAGGCTCACCTTTTGCTGCCACTTTGATCAAAATGTTAACATTTGATGAATCTCTTTGAGGAGTATGTGGGAAATCTTTATATGCTTACATTTCCATGTGAAGTCTGAAATCATTAACATAAAAATTTTAAAGTCTGCCTAAACTTAAGTTTACAAGTTTATCTGACATGAAATTGTCTATCACTATTGTTTAAGGTAACACTTTTCAAGGAAGGTTTCTATGAAATAGTACGGTGGTTTGGGGCCAAAGAATGCTGAATGTTTCGGAACTCTTGTCAGTCCAAAGAGAGAGACCAAATGGCAAGAAATGATTTTTAGCAACCAAAACATGGGACACACTGCCTGTCTGTAAGGATTATTTTGCTCCAGTACAGCTCTACAGGCCTGAGTATATGAAAAGGTTGGATGACAGCAGGACGTGACCTGCAGGAATTGCTGGCAGAACTCGTAGCATACAACCTCAGAGTACATGAAGCAAATGGAAATCCCTGTGAAACAGCATTAGACAAGTGACCAGGCTGGTGAGTGACAATCAGATCAAAGGTGACTGGGTTTGAGCAAGACAAACACATCAGGATATATCAAGATGAAAAGACAAGAACAGAAATAATCACAATTTTTATGTGGACCTGGAGATGAAAAAGGGCAGAACATAGATTAAATAGTTTAGCCTACTCATTTCAATTCACTAGGTACATCATCACCAGAATATTGTTGAACCACAGACAGAAAAATATGAATTTATATGTGTAGAAATAAATTTTAGTGGGTAAATCACAAATTTTATTGAAGTTAAGACATTTTAAAATTAAGTATAATGCATTGATAATCAGAATGCAAACTATGCAGTTATTTTAAACAAACTAATATAAAAATATCTTTATATATGTATATATATATATGTGTACACACATATATATGGTGCATTTTAAGATTCATTTGTTCATATAGTGATAAAAATTAACTGCACTATTTTAAATTACTTTTTAACAATTTAAAGAAAATATCAAATTTTTTAAAGATATTTTTGTACTAAATGAAGTACGTGGTATGTCATGTAGATGGGAAATGTTAAAAATTAATGTGGTAGTAATTATCATAAGTTATGGCAAATTGAGTTTGCACACTTCATTGATGATACTTCAAAAGTTATTTTAAGAAAGTGCACAACGGACGAGTTTTGAGGAAAAGTGCATGTTATATTTGCTTTATATACAAAAATAATAAGATGTGCCAACGAAGACTAGAGGCATATGGAAGGTGGTTATTAGAAAAATATAGAAAAGTTTTAGAAGCAGTTGCTACAAAACTTAAGAACATGTTGTTTCTTAGACGTAATTTTGCTTTGTTCTTTTTTCTGATGAATGAGAGAATTTTGTTGGTCTCCTTTTACAGTAGAACTGATTGGTGGGACTTGTGTGAAATCAGTCTAAAACCATGTGTCACTGATCTAAAGGAAAATACCCAGGTTGCATACATCGTGTAATTTTTTCATTCTGAATATACAGTAATAATGAGATTTGAGTTTGAAATGACCATTTCCAGTTTATTCATATTGCTTGTTTCCTAATATAGGACCAGGGTAGCTATATACATTTAACTAATAAAAATTTCCTGATTTTAAAGACTTAGCAATCAGGTTGAGAGGACCTATATGGAACAAAGAATTACTAACGACACTTGGTAATCCATAGGATGAGAATTAGAAAAGCTGCCCTATTGTGTAATAAGACATAGACAATGTAAAGTTACTTCTGGATGTGAGAGAATGTAATGGAAACATCACAAAAAATATGTTAGCAGTTAAATTCTAAAAGACTGATGGGCAATCCGTATTAAGTGCTAAAGTGAGAAAGTGTATTCTAGGAAGAGACAAAATTGTGTTGAGACACTTACAATTATAACAAATCAAAGTGCCCTTAAAGAATCTCTTCTAGTTCTATGAGCTTGTGGATAAAAACAAACAAACAAAAAGACTAGACAGCAGTGTTAAAAATTATTTCTGTAAATACTATGGTGGCCTCATATATTTTCAACTAAAATGTCAGCCTATAGCAAATGGTATGCAGCAGAAGAATATACAGAATATAAAAAGGTAATAAGGATAATTTGTAGCAATGCAGAGACTATATCATAGAAGAATCTATATCATGAGAATATAGCCAAAAAGAGTTTAGTCCTTTTTAATGGCTCACCTGATTGGGTTTGGGTCACCCAAAATAATATCCTTTTCTTAAATTCAACTGATTTAAGACATTAGTTGGGTCTTCAAAACCCATTCACAGCAGCATCTAGGTTAGTATTTCATTGAATAACCAGGAGGTGTGAGTACATTAAGGATGATCATCTTGAAGACTATTATGAGTTGAATTGTGTCCTGCCAAAATTCATATGTTGAAGTCCTAATCCTCAGTACTTCAGAATGTGATCTTATGTGGAAATTGGGTCATTGTAGGTGAAATTAGTTAAGATGAGGTCATACTAAGGTAGGGTGGTCCCCTAACTCAATCTGACTGGTGTCCTTATAAAAAGGGATAATTGGACAGAGACATGCATACTAAGGAGAATACCATGTGAAGATGGTCACTTACAAGTCAGGGAGAGAGTTCCTGAACACATCCTCCTCTCATTGCCCTCAGAAGCAAGCAACTCTCCCGACACCTTGATTTCAGACTTCTAGCATCTGGAACTATGAGAAAATAAATTTCTGTTGTTTGAGCCTCCCAGTCTATAGAACTTTCTTACAGCAGCCCTAACAAACTAATACAGAAGACATATTTGAATTCTGTCTGCCACCAAAGATTTTTAAATTATAATTATCATCATTTTGCACCACAGTATATTGACATGTTTCATTAGTCTTTACTATTCTCCTTCGCATCATGAGGCATTTTGCCTTGTGAAAATAATTTATCAGAGAAGCCTTTCTTTATCTGCTCCAGATTAGGTCAAGTCTCCTTATTATATTTAGACATGAATTTAACTACCTATAAGTTCATGGCAGTAAACAACATTGCTATGTTACATTTACTTGTGTGAAAATTTTAATGTCTTTCTACCTCAGTACAATATGTATTTCATGAAGGTAATGAAAGTATCTATTTTATTATATTTTTGGATTATAACACCTGATACTCTGAAATGCTTAAACATATTTGACCAATATTAAGTTAATGATTGGCTAACTTATTAAATGAATAAAACTCAATTAACTGACCAGATGAGCAACTTACCAGGAAGAAATGTTGAATTAATAGATGTTGACTTTCATTTATGACATCTTAATTTGAGGTACTTGTGAGATGTGCAACTATAGCTATAAATTAAAGAATAGAAAAGACATGAAATGTCTGCACTTTAGACAGGAATCCAGGTCAATAATTTGGAGATGTCATCATATACAGCTTTCTTTCATATATAACAATGGATGAAATTTTTCATAAAGGCACAAAAATTGTAAGTAGTGCTAAAAATTGAAAAACTCTAGCTGAAAATCTCTTTTGGTTTTGACAGCAGGTTATCCATGAGTTTATAATAAAGAATTTACAAAAGTTTTAGGGACAGAGAAAAAAGTAAATCTAAAATGAGGAAATGCAACTGCAAATCAATTTATCAATGAAACAATTGTGCTTGGTGGTATACATGAATTTCTTAATAGTCATGTACTGCATCTATGAGAAAAACACAGATCATTGAATGTCCTGCCCTTATTAATCAGTTTAACTCTTCCTCCCTTTGACAGCTAAGACTGGGCAATGTCCTGGTATAGGCATGGATGGGGGTGCTATTATCTCCATATTTTAAACAATTTACTTCCCCAAAGAGGAAGCCACTTATGTTTTTAGAGTTTTATTTAAACTGGGAGAAGCACAACCCCTGGGGATAAATGTGAGTCTATACATTGGGCTACGCTCAGGCACAGAAAGTTTTAAAATAATTTAGTTACTAAATTCCAGGTGTTCTTTTTCTTGTCTTAAATATTTTGGTAGGCTGCTTCTCCCTTTCTAGCTACTCTTTCAAAATCTCTTCTAAACATATAAAACAGACCATGCATAAATCTCAACCGCCCCCCAATCTCACTGTGGTGCCATGTATGTCCTAGTATTAGTAAAAGCATATATGGTGATTCCATGGTATTGGGGATCCAAGTTCCTTTTGTCTTATTACTTGTACTTCATCTGGCTTCTGGAATTTTCCACTTCATGAACTGTGATGGCTCTTCTAGTTATTAACAGCATGTCCACATTTGAGTTAATGGAGGGGAACTGAGGGGAAGAAAGGGCATCCATTTTTCTCATAGGGACATAATCCAGTAGTACAACTACATACAATTCATTAATCAAAACCTACCCATGTGCTGCATCTAGCTCTAGGAAAGAGAAAAATATAGTTTAGCTAAGAGCCACAAGCCTAGTAAAGGAAAACAGGTAAAGGTTGACCAGTTTTCTACTTCATTAGCTATAACTATGCCTGAGTTTCTGTTCACTACAGACATCATTTATCTTGTCTCTTTATAGTTTGTCTTTAAATTTCTTTTCTCCTTTCATTGTGGTGATTTTATGTCTTTAATCTATGTCACAAATTTACTAGTCATTTCTGTACATTCTATTATTTTTCTGTTTTCAACAGACTTTGTTTCATTTATTGACCTTTTTCTGTTTCTCATTTAATATTTAATGCTCTAGAATCTCTCTTTTTATCTAATTCTGTTGGTTCATCATTGTATCATAAACGCTAATTTCTCTTTGAATTCAACTTTCAAAATATTCTTCAGTAATGAAAGCAGACACTGTCAGGATTTCTTGGATGGGCTTCTGTTTTCTTTAGAAAGAGAGTCAACATCTGCCTTTTGTATGCTAAAAATTGTTTTTTTCATTATTGCATTACAGTAGTTCTCGCTTATTCGTGGTTTTGTTTTACATTATTTCTGTTACCCACGGTCAAACTTGGTTTGAAAAATATTAAATGAAAAATTCCAGAATAAACAAATCATACATTTTGAATTGCACTCCATTCTGAGTAGTGTGATAAAATCTTGCACTTTCCAGCTCTGTTCCATCCAGGACATGAATCATCCTTTTTTTTCTCCAGAGTATCCAAGTTGTATATGCTCCCTGTCCATTAGTCACTTAGTAACATCTTGGTTATCAGATCAACTGTCACAGTAATGAAGTGCTTGTGTGTTTAAGTAACTTTTATTTTACTTAACAATGGCCTCAATGTGCAAGGGTAGTGATGATGGACATTTGGCTTTGTCAAAGAGAGGCCATCAAATGCTTTCTTTAATTGATAAGGTGAGTACCATACAATAAGGTATTTTGAGAGAGAGACTACATTTATATAACTTTTATAACAGTATGTTATTATAATAGTTCCATTTTATTAGTAGTTATTGTAAATCTCTTATTGTGCCTAATTTATGAATTAAACTTTATCATACATATGTGCTATATATGTAAATAAAAAATACATAGTGTGATAGGTTTGGGCACTATCCATGGTTTCAGGTACTCACTAGGCATCTTGGAACATATACCTTGTGGATCAAGGGGGATACTGTAATAGTGTTCTATATTTGTCATATCTTTTCATTATTTAATATAAACAGTCCTTAAAGACTTTCTCTTATTCTAGTATAATATATGGCAATTCTTTACCCCACTCCTCCCCCATTTTTTTAAAGAACTATTTAGCTTGTAGAATCTTGGTTTGAGGAGATTATTTATTTTCAATGAATTCTGTGTTTGAAGTGTTAGCATGGTTGGGTAGGGTTTAGTTTTGGCTGCGGAATGTTGTAGTTTGTGTAATTGGATTCTGTTTTGTGTTCCCTTGACTATCCTCCAAATTCTTTCTGATAGTCCCTATTAGATTATAAAATGGTAAGGACAAGGGTCAGTTTTCAAGAAACACAGTGAATGTTTTCCCTGGGCTGTCTACAAAATCACCACATTGAAATTGTAGATGACTTTTTTTTTTCTTTTCTTTTTTATCCCCAGTATCTTATCCTGTTGCTTTTTAAAATTTCTTTTAAACATTTTTGTATATCAACCTGTGTTCTTTTTAAATCTTTCTGCTTTTGTTTCACAGAGACCATATGTTCTGGCCTCCTATTATAAATGTCAGATTGTTTTGCGGCATCTATTTTTCTTGTTTATTTTTGTCTTAGAGAAATTATTTTTAAAACCATCCTATTCTCTGAGTCTTTAGCATCTCAGCATCATTTTATTCTGTGGTTACTTCCCCCCGCCTGCTTTGATTATTATTTTAAATTTATTATTCTTAAGTGCAGAAAAACAAATAAAGCCCATCCAGTGTTTGTCAGTGTACAAAATCTGCCTATTACCTTTGTCCTCATTTATTCATTAACCACTTTGCTTAATCTTGCAGTGCTCAAGTAATGACAGGTTGATTTGAGTACACATGGCCTTACTTTTCACATCCACTGTTGGTAGCTCCAGAATGAACTAGAGTTTCCTTTTGCCCCAATCAACAGATATTTTAATTTCTAACCCATGAATACAAGCAAAATTATAATCCTCAGCATGTAGTGTTCGAATAAATATTCCTGATTTTTACATTTAATATTAAAATTGCCATTCCCATTGTATCAGGAGTCTCCCTCAGGCTGCCCTTTCAATTCATCATCCCCTGTGAGTTTCTGGGAGTTTCTGGAGGGATACGTAAATAATATTTTGGTCAAATCAAAATTTATAAAATTCCCTCAAGAGAGGTAACTGTCAACATTTCTCCTCCTTGGTCCATCTGTACTTAAATTAGACAGCTTTAGACCAATCCTATAGACATTGTGTTTTGTTCATTTAATGTCCTTTACATTGAATGCCTCTAGGCAGTATATTCACCTTCAGTTTCCAACTGGCTGAATGACTGTCTTTTGTCTTATACGTAGCTGGAAACTGGCAGAATGACTGTCTTTTGTCTTATACCAAGCTGGGTCTATATACTTTAAGTTCCTGTCTGGGTCTGTAAGAACTGAATTTTGTTAAATTGGAACCACTAAAGAGGGACAAAATATATTTATTTTATAATCAGATCAAGTGTTGTTAGATCAAGGACAAGCCTTTCCATTCTGGCTCTACTGACTTTATAGTTAGTAAAAAATTACCTCCATAATGTATCTGTAAGTTATTTATTTTTATATACTTCTTAATTGTTGATGTTACTATAACTTAATATTTATTTCTGTTTCCCATGGGTATTTAAAGGGAGGTTAAAAGAGGTAAGAGTTAGGGCTTTTAATTATGCCCATATTAATCTAAATTTTGCATTTCATATAAGAAATTATTTCCTAACTCTGCACATTAGATTCACATGTGGAATGTTCACATGGCAGGAACACAACAAAGCCAATTAATTCAGAGTCATGTACATGGGGCCTGGGTATTGATATTTTAACAAATCTCCATAGGTAATTTTAATATACAGCCAAGGTTGAAAATCATGGTTTCCAGAAAGCATATTTGGAGATCTGATCTTAATATAGGCTTATTTAATGTGATATCATCAGAAAAAATACATTGAAATTAGAAAGAAATCATTGGGTGATGGAAGGCGAACTGACTCTGGGTGGTGAACACACAATGGGATTTATAGTTGATGTAATACAGAATTGTACACCTGAAATTATGTAATTTCATTAACAATTGTCACCCCAATAAATAAATTTAAATAAAAAAAAGAAATTAAGGAAACTTTTAAAAAAATTTTAATTTATAATTTTAAAATAAGACAAATAAATCCATTATATGTTAACATAAAAAAAAAAAAAAAAGAAAGAAATCATTGAATTTGTTTAGGATTACCTAATGAGAAATTTTCAGATTTTAAAGAAAAGGTCTCATGCTCTGAAATCCTGAATTAAAAAAAAGAAAAAAAAGAAAAAAGAATACAAAGGAACGATTTTACATAGTAATGACAAAAAAAGGGAAAACAAACAAAAAACACCCAAAATAATAACATAATAAAAATTAAAAAAAAAACAAAGGTTACTAATGTTGTGGGGGAAGATATTTTCTTCTACGTTTTAAGTTATTTTGGCTTGTCTAAGAATTAAATTGACATGAGACACAATAAAAAGAGGGAACAACCAAATTTAATTACATACATATCTATTGGGATTTCACAAAAATATATGGGGCCCAAGGTAAATCAGGTAAATTTACTTATGCAAGGTAAATCAATGCATAAATTGGTGCATTTAATGCAACTGATAATGCAAAACCCACTTAGCCTGTGCAAATAAAAAATATAGAGTATTATCTTGTTGGACCTATGAAATTCTGCACTCGATTTTTAGTATATACCTTATCTTCATTACTCTGGTAAGAGGTCTGTCTTAGCATTCAGCTGTATTCTTTTCATTTACTTTTCTGCTCCTTATGCTTTCATTCTGAGGACCATATGAGGGTGGAATGTATTAAAAATTACAAAAATTGTATGGGTAAACCATTTGCTGAAGTTTATGGCCAAATGTTAAAATATTATTTTTCATATCATTTGTAATTTTATCATGTCCTCTTAACAAAGTTTGGTTAGATTTCAATAAAAATTATCTTCCAGAGTAGTGTTTTTTGTTTTGTTTTGTTTTGTTTTTCCAGGAATAGGAGGGGGGTAAACTTCAGTACAATTAGTATGTATGGTGCAGAATTACATGCAAATGAGGTGTGCCAACAGTGTGATAATTTAAACATATCTAACAAAACAACAAAAAACGATGAATGCACAAAATTGCTGCTTATATTACTGCAGCTTCTAGGACCCAGTTTATATTAGTGATTTAAAAACAAAACAAAACAAAACAAATAAATACAAATAAAAATAAGTGTTCCCCAGGACCAGCCCTCAATCTTTGATGATGGGCAGTTGGTATATATACAAAGCAGCTCCTATTCACTTTGTGAGTATCAGAACCAACATAGGCGCTGCTTCATTTCTCCCTCTTAATCTCATATGAGAATCTTTATTGTGGCCCACTCAAACTGAAACATAAAGGGAAAGAAATTTTGTGAAACGCAGTTCAAATTAACCAAGTTTAGAACTTTCAAAACCAATACATTAACCTTCCTCTACCACCTTGTCAGTGACAAGTCTCACACACTGTAATTTGAAGTGGTAAGAATTGTTGATGGACTGTAATGCTTAGAGGCTTCCATTTGGGACCTTGGATGTGGCCTGAGATGTAAAGTTTTACTTGTGTTAAACTGATCTTAGGAAGACTAGCATCCCAGAATAATAAGTTGGGATCCTGCAAAGCTCCAAGGAAACTGGTTAATGTCCAAGTTTCAAAGTATATACATCAATGAAACAGATTCCTGCAAAACTTGGAATCCACCCTACCCCTGCCCCAAACATGCAAGAAGGCGTTGGTGTTTCCCTAATCATGAATATGGATGTGGCAAATCCTGCTGCTCCTTGCCACATCTCATTAAACTATGAGACAACACTCATGCCATGCCCCATCATATCAGATGTCCTCTATTCTTGTCCAATCACACCTAGGTGGAAGTTTTGGGATTCAGTGAAGCTTTGCTCCTTGATATTGCTGCTGTATCCTAGTCTCTGAATTTATCATCAAAGAGGACTTTATTTCCTAATCATGCATTTCCAATCCCTCAAAGCCTCTAGTCAGAAATATGACTTCCTGCTTTGCTAGGCTGTTGTGCACTGTCCAAGAAATGATAGATTAAGAAGGGACGTCATGTCTAGCACTCTTCCTGTTGCCATGAATTTCCTGATCAATGGAGCTACACATGGCCTACTCTACGGGGTTTGCATAACACAATAAAAAAAAATAACATTTTGTTAAATGTAATCTATAAAAATGAACAGTGACTCTTACCATAAAAGCAATGTAAGAAAAAATAGAGATGGGAAAAATAAAGAAAATAAATAAGTTGGGATATAAAACATACATAACATTTAAAACAAATATCTGAAAAAGTAAAGTTAGTATGTTTGCTATTAAAAAGAGCTTATTAATTGATTAGAAAAAATGAAGTTCTAAATAGGAAAATAAGCTAGGGCATGGAATGTTAATTCATTAAAGGAGAAAAAGTATTAATAATTAGTTGAAATGTTCAAACTTATTAATAAGCAAAGGATGTAAAGTTAACATAATGAATTATTTCCACATTTTTTTCTCAAAAGCCTTCTGAGTTAAAGAGATTATCACTAATATCTTTTTCTATCCATGTGACCATTTTATATTTTACATTACACATATAATGCATATAAAATATATCAAGAAATGAGGTAAGTTAAAAAACATCTAAATTAATATTTTGAAATTTATTTCTAAACAGCTATCTAATTATGTTTATTGCTTTTCACAATTAATTAAAATGCCACTTCCTCATTATTATTGCATTTAATTTATGAACTAATTTGGGAAGTTTTTCAATCTAAAATCTAAGTTTTAGTATTCTAATACATGGCCCCTTCTTCAATGTCACTCCTAACTTATTTATTATTTATTCCTATAGATTCTGTGCATTTTAAAAACAAATCCATTATTAGATGTTTTATATCTTTATTGATATTTAATTTGTTGAAAATATATGTATTTCAACTATGTATATATTAGCTATATATTTGCAGGTACGCATATATCTCTTTATACATGCATTCGTTATCCTACATCTTACAGAACTACTTTTTTTACTTCTATTATTTAGGGTTTTCTCTTGTGTTTTCAAGAAAGATAATAATTTTATTTTCAAATAATAATAATTTCTATGCTTTAAAAATAGTTTTTCCTTCATGTCTATTTTTATGCCAGTTTATTGGCCAGGATTTAAAAAAATATTTTTGTTAGAAATAAAGGTCAAGGGAAATATGTCTTACTGCTGATTTTGACAGAATTATATTGTTTCACAGTTAAACATTATGTGAAATGTTTAGCTCCTCTACTAAATCAGTTTTCAATAATGAGCAATCTACTTTTTAATTATTTTATTTCATAGCACATCTTCATATTATCTGCACGATCATTTAGTTTTTCTGTCTTCATTATTACTTGTCCTAGTTTCTCCTTCTGGGAATACTTTGGGAAACTTGATTATAGTTTCTTTCAGTAGAGTAATCTAAAATAAATGTATTTTCTCTGCTAATTTAGTGTAATTCCCTCTTTAAAATTTGGAATATATTTTCATAAGACTCACTAGTTGCTGCTTCTGTTGCTAACTTTTTCATGAGAGATTCGAATAGCATGGCTTTTTTGCTTGTTGTGACCACTCTTAGGATGGAAAGGCCTATCTAATTATGCAGAATATCATCTTGTGCTTTTGCCTGTACTCCAATCTGCCCTCATTCCAAGTTTGGCAATATTAATGAGACCTTGATAAGATCTTTCCACACATCCACTCTGGTATTTAATGAGAGTCAGAATTTTAAGATGCCCCATTAGTCTTTTTCTAACATATCCAGTTCAGTATACAGTATATCTTGTGTTCTTAACTGCTGTTTCTTGTTAAGAATAGCATCCTTCTTTCTTTCCAGCACTAATTAATTTTGTCCTTGTCTTGTGTTTGTCATTTCCCAAAGAATATATAGATGGGAGTGTACACTACTGAGCTTACATTGCCTTTATATTCTAAAAAGAAATACCTTACTCAAAAGAAAGAACGCAAAATAGAGTTTTGTGCCCAGTATTTAAACTAGTATATTCCCATGAAAGGTATGATTAATGTGTTCATCTTAGGAAAGTAATCACTGTATTTCAATGTTTTTATTTAGTATTTTCCACAAAGTCATTTAGGGCATCTTGTGGTTTTGAGTGTTTTGTCAAAGTGACATACCAGTGTAGCCAAGGACAGTTATATCTTCCCAGAGAACACTGGACAAAATAGCAGGACTATTTTTTTTTTTTGAATGCAAGTGAATTACAATATTAGGAGATAAAAAATCAGCCCCACTGATTTTGAAGAACATTAATCTCACACAAAAAGCTAAAATTATAATTTTAAAAAGGACAGGAATTATAACTGCCAGAAATATGTTTTGGAAGCTATAGAATAAGGCACTGAATGAATTCTTCATTTTCTTATGAAGGAGAAAAAATCCTTTTCAGTTAGAGAAATTTTTCTTATACGAACATCTGACTAATTGATAGATTCCAGATATGACTTCTGTTGAAATAATACAATGCACCTACAATACAGTGTTACTTCTCATATCTTTAATAATCATGAAAAAATTCTCCACTTGTGCCTTTGTATCAAGAGAAAACTTTCATATGTAAATCCAAATGACACAAATATAGCTTGATACTATAAGCATGTCTCTCTACCTTGTGGTGTAGGGAGGGCGCCTTTCACATGGGAGATTTATTTCTTGCTTTCAAGGAGACAAAAATGATAAAGGGGCTTTTTTGCATAAACTGTTTCATAAGTAACTTCAATTAAAAATATTCTAGAGGTAGATCCAAGATGGCAGAGTAGATAAGCATTGTGCTTGCTTCCTTCCATGAACGCATTAAAATTACAACTAAATTATAGAACAATCAACCTGGAGAACCATCCAAAGTCTAGGTCAACAGAAGTTTTATAACTAAGGATATAAAAAAGAAGCCACATTGAAACTGGTAGGTAGGAGGGGCAGAGACATGAAATGGGCTGGCCTGAAATCTCTGTGTGGCAGTTGAAAATCAGGAAGGAAATCTTGGCCACAGAGGTTCCCCATGGAGGAGCAAAGGACCCAATCTCATACCAGGTTCCCCAATCTGGAGTACTAAGCTGGAAAGAGGAGCTCCCCAAAACATTGGCTGTGAAAAACATTGGGGATTTCTCCCATCCATGTGGGACAGAAGGCTGCATAAAATGGAGATTTCCTCTTAAACAGCCTGTGCACAGACTTTTTCACTCATAGGCACTCACCCTGGGCTCCAGTGGAAGGATAGTGACTAGGGGAAACTTGGAAGCATGCAGGGGTGTGGGGGGCGGCAAACTGAGGTTTGTGGCTTCAGAGTGAGGGATAAAAAAACAGTTGCCATTTTCCCCCAGGAGGGGTTCCTCTTCCATGGATCCAGCCGGCAGGCACAATCTTTCCTCTCCTAACAGCCAAATTTGAATCTGAATTGTTCTGGTGAGCTCTGCTGGCACACTGCCCCAACACTGGAAACACTTTCTCTGTGAGCAGCCAGCCCCACCCACATTGCACTCTTTTGTGGAAAACTATTGGAGTCTGCAGGCCACGGACAGGCAGCAACTCACTTAGATGTGCTCTAGATGAGACTTTTCCTGAGTAACTCCAGGCTCAGCACTGGGACTAAACCAGAATCTACATTAACTCTTCTTACTCTAGTTACTCCGAGTCTCTGCCTCACCCAACTTGCATACCAAATGAGGTTCTCTCAGTGGCTGAACCTTAAGGGAGCTGGCAGGTGGCAGCCAGCCTTCGGGGTATGTTGGCCTTCTGCGAAGCTACCCCAGGCCTGGTAATGGTGGCAGCCATCCTCAGTTCCCAGCGTGGCCTCTCCCACGTGCCTGCAGGTTTAACTCAGGCAGCAAAAAACCACGGATCACTTTGTAACTCCTACCAGGTAGTCCCTGGATGGTCACAAGCAGCAGTTGACCTGGGCCCCTGGAGCCTCCCAAGAGGCTCCAGAACAAATATAATTGGAGGTTCCTTCAGATCACAACACAGTACTGACCAATTTGCCCCACAAGCGGCACACACAAAGGGTGATCTCAACAGGCACGAGAGCCTGCTGAGATGAACCATATCAGTTAGTAAGTAGCCCACACAGCAGCTTGTAAGCTGTTGAGGTGGCCAAACCCCATAGCCAATCAGCCTGAAAGTCAATTCCACCTTGATGTACCAATAGCAATCACGGCTCAACTATATAACAGTAGGGCACACACAACCCACAGAAGGGACACACCTGGAGCACACAGAACAGGTGACCAGGGAGACTATGCCAGGGCCACACAGGGCACCTACTACATAAGGCCACCTGGCCAAGACTGGGAGATATAGCAGATCTACCTAATACATAGAAACAAAAACAGAGAGTCAGCCAAAATGAGGAAACACAAAAATACATTCCAAATGAAAGAACAGGAGAAACCCCCAGAAAAATAACTAAACAAAAGGAAAGGTAGCAGTCTACAAGAGACGAAGTTCAAAGCATTGGCTATAAGGATGCTCAAGGAACTTAGTAAGAACTTCAAAAAAGAGATAGCAAGTATAAAAAAGGACATAAAAACCATAAAATAGAACCAGTCAGAAGTGAAGAATACAATAACTGAAATGAATAATGCACTAGAAGGAATCACCAATAAAACAGATGAAGCAGGGGATGGAATCAGTGATTTGGGAGAAAAGGTAGCAGAAAACACCAAATAGGGATAGCAAAAAGAAAAAAGAATCTAAAAAATGGGCTGTTTGAGTTTTCAGTAATTCCAAGTTAGAAGTAAGGGAGAAAAACTGGAAATGTTAGTTTGCAGAGTTGTAGTATCATTGGAGGAAACTAGAAGAACTCAGGGTCTAGTCCAGTTTACAGGAACAATTAACAGAACTAGAATCCAATATTCACAAGTATGCCTAGATGTACTTTATGTTTATTTTAACATAAATTTGTTCACTCTAATATCACCCTTATTTCCACCAAGATAGTGAAATTAAGACTAGTTTGTCTGCAAAAAAAAAAAAAAAAAAAAAAAATCCAGTTTTGGGGCAGCCAGATGGCTCAGTTGGTTAGAGCGTGAGCTCTCAACAACAAGGTTGCCAATTCAATTCCCACATGGGATGGTGGGCTGCACCCCCTGCAACTAAAGATTGAAAATGGTGAGTGGATTTGAAGCTGAGCTGCACCCTCCACAATTAGATTGAAGGACAACTTGGAGCTGATGGGCCCTGGAGAAACACACTGTTCCCCAATATTCCCCAATTAATTTTTTTTTAAAAAATTAAAAAGTAAAAATCCAGTTTCATATAACTTGGCTTAATTATGTATATATAGCAAGTATGTATGTATAGTAAGTATAGCAAAACTAGCAATTGACTATATACACTCTTTTGAGCTGCTTTGCTAGAACTTTTATAAGGAATTTTAGATTGATCTTAGGCAAATAACTATATTGCCATGAAAATGAAAATATTTACTGAGAGTTTCTGAATTCTAGAAAGATCAAGTAAGGAAAAAAGTTAAGTGCTCCATCTTTGTTCACAAAGGCATATCTTTTACCAAATTGTTCTGTCATCGTAGTTTAAGGGAAAAGGTTTCCTCAAAAAACAAAATAGTTTTAAAAATCAGCAATGTTTTAAACAAAAAGTTATAAAAGTTATAATCATCTTGATTATGTGGACCGGAAAACGGTTCTATGGAAATAACCTCAGAGGGTGATCAGATCATAAATTCAGAACTGGGCAGGGTATAGTAGGCAGTGACACCGTAGGCATACAACTTCTTTACTAAAAGGCCTGTTTGCCTTAAGCAAGGGCTGTGCATTGTTTCTGTGCATCTAGGTTAACACCCCTTTAAAATAAACCATAGCCACTCTTCAAGAGAGCACATAATTTTAACTAAATTGTAGTCTCATCCTGGAGTTGCTTCTTCCCATCTTCATGTAATCTTTCTTATATTCCCTCCTTAATCTCAAATGCATGAGAGAAACTGCAAATTTATATCCTCTGAAGCATTTAACTCAGTCTGTTGAGATCTTGCTTCCAGGTCTATTTTTTGGCTCAAGTAAATTTTTATAAAAGTTCTCTATAGCTTTGGATGTTTCTTATGTTGACAATTAGTTCATTTAGTCTCATGTAATTAATCTTGTTGATCTTGGTGTTGTTGTTTTTTTGTTAGCAGTTTTATGAAGTCATCAATTTCTCCATTAAAGTTCCATAAATTCTTATCCCAGTTCAATGGTGTGATGAAAATTTATCAGAATCCTGTATTCAGAATAATTTCCATGAGTCTCACTGAAGATGAGCACATTTACAAAAGCATCAAAGTAAAACAATAGCTCTCAGTAAATGACAAAGGACTTAAAGTGGCTGTGGTTAAAGATCTGATGATAGTTCACTGTAACTCAATTGACATGAAAATTTGCTTATTTCGGTGACACACAACATTTTAATGTAAGTGGATTACAACTGATAACATTATACCAGGATATACTCCATTTCAAGTAATTTCACCTAATGTATGGAATACTAGTATACCTATACAGACACACAAAAACAAGTCTTCCTACTAATTATTATTTAATGATGCTTCTCATGTAATTTGACATGTTAAGTCTTATTTATTTATTTACCAGAAAGTTACATAGATGTGAACATAACCAATCAAAGACCTGATAAAGTACAGAAAATTATTTTGATAAAACACAAAAACTTTGCTTTCTAGGCAAATTACCCAAAGGCAAAAAAAAAAAACAAAACCTTCACAATGTGATCAAGAGCAGACCAACAATCTAAGAAAACTTTGTCCTTTTAGCAGATTAAATAAAATAAATTAATTTTCATTTTAACACATTGATATTAAGCTTATTTTTAATACTATTAATAGTACAACTCAACTTTACCCAACCTGATTATATAAAGTAAGATTCCTCTCTCATCTGTCTTCCAAATTTCTTATTTAATTTGTACTTTTAAGAGAGAGAAAACCAAAATTTAATTTTGTTACTAACTTACTTTGATATTAGAAACTAATTTATTTAATTAAGTTCATTTTAATCTTAGCAATTTCTGACTATACACAAAATTTCTTTTCAAAGATTTCTTTTCCACAAACCTGCATCTTTTGTTTTCACTCCATAAAAATGCATCTCATTCACCATACCTCCTTTTAACAAAAACACACATCTTCTGCTCCTTGCAAAACTAAGATGTTTCCTTTATTATTTCTAGTCACTTTAATTTTACATGTTATTTCTAATTTTTAACCCTTAGAATTTATAAATACTTTTTATAATTTCTAGAAACATGCATTTTCATAGACTATTTGTCAGCATGGCATAAAATGTTTACTAATAAACCAAAATATCTTTAATCCTTTTGTAGAACAAAGTGAAAATGGATACACTTATGTTCAGTAATTATTGTTCTAATATTTTATTCTATTTGGAAGTGGTCTAGATACTAAATGAACTTAGCTCATTTTTTTGTACCAACTTAATAAAATTTCAGCTTTCTATTAACCAAAAGGAAGCTATTTGTACATACACATACTGTAACGCATACATAATTACTGTTAAAAATTTCACCTGAAAACTTTTTCTCTTATTTGTATCTATTAAAATTACTTGTTTCTAATAAGTATGTTTAATGTTTACAAAACACTTCGTTAGACATTAGACAACATCAGTCATCATCTTGTTATTAATTAATTTATATACTTATTTATTTATTTGGCTGACAAATTTTGCAACAGAGCTAACATGAACTTATTTGACTAATAATCTCAGGTAGAATAAAAGCTGTTTACCTGCATTATTTGAACGCTCCTAATGAATTAGAATCCTGCTGTATTTCCCGGGGAATGCGATCGTGCCATTACAGAAGATTGGAAACGTGGACCCCGAGAGGCCAGGTTTAAGCAGAAGTATTTTTATTGCAAAAGTGTAAGACAAAAATCACAAGAGGAAAGCTCTCGTCAGATCCACAGAGAGGGGGAATTCCCACGAAATGCCCAGTGGGCTTGGCTGTGCTGGGAACTATAATAGCTCTAACTCAAAGCTGAGTGGTCTTCTGTACATGGGCAGTTAATTTTGGCGGGGTCAGCAAGCTGATTGGCCTCCTTCCCTGTACCTGCGCTGATGATTTTGGTGGGCTTTTCAGCTTGAATGTCTTTGTTATAAACTGAATGGCCCTCCTCCTCCCACACCTGAGTTTTGGCGGGCTTTGCAGCCTGCCCGGCTTTGTTACAAGCTGGATGGCCCTCCTCCTTTACATCTGAGCTGATTACTCTGGCGGGTCCACAGCTTGAATCTATTAACTAGCTATTAAAGTTGTTTCCTCTGGCTTTGTTATGGTCTCCACCTTAATCCCCTCTACCAGGGCCATTTTCCTGATTGCCTATAATTTTTCTATCTCAATCCCCCCTCTGATGACGTAACCCTAACTGCCATCAGGGAAAGGGACAAATCCTGCTCTAGCTGTGTCCTGCTGAGGAGGGACAGAGTATGAACCTGCAGTGGGCTAGTCGGTCAGAGGGTGGTCTAATGGCCCAAGGTAGATGGGCAGGTCTCATAGGTCCATATGTGACTCCATGTTGAGTACCATCTGTAGCTTACTGGCTTCTAGGCAAGAAAAGATAAACTGAGTGAGTAGGTTGAGGATGCGAGCCTGAATGAGAGTAGGAGGAGGAGGATTAGTAGAGGGGCTACAAGGAGCCACACCATTATAGGAGTTGGATTCTAAGGGATGTCCACCAGCCCGAGACACTTTCGATGGAAGTTATTAGTTTATCAGCAGTGTCTAAGTAGTAACTATGGACCCCGTATGATTTACATAAAAACAGCATCTCTCTTTGAGATTCTGTTCTTCCCACATAGAATGTTAACAAATCCAAGCCCCTTCTGCTCTGAAGAGCTACCCCAGCTAGTGAGTCCATTTATTGGGCAAGCTGTCACATTCCAGCAGTGCTTTCTTTTAATGTTTTTGCTTGTTGGACAGACAGATGAATGAAAGTTCCCCCTAATGATGTAGGATTTCTAGTATCCAGTGCCTGGGGTGTGTGGCCTCACACATTCGAAGAATAAGGATGCAGACCCAGAGAGGTAAAGTAAAGCAGTTTATAGTTTTATTGCAGAAAAGAATAGTTTATTAAAGCAAAGAGTTATAGTTGCCAAGCGGGAGGGGGTACCCGAAGGAGGGATGCCCATCAGCTAAAGCAAAAGACTACTGTTTTTATACTTTTTCTTATATATCTAAGAAGAAAAACTGACATCTACTGACTGGTACAGTTTTATCAATTTCTCAGCCTTGAGGACACTTTTGAGAAGGCTTTTTGAAACAAATCGGTCGTCGTGTGCTAATGATGTTTCCCAGGGCTACGGCCTTGACGATATGATTGGCCTTGTCCATTCTATGGGAATTCCTGACTGCCTGAAGTTATGCTGACTAACCTGCCTCAGTCCCCCCTCTGAAGATGAAATCCTAACTGCCATTAAGGAATAAGGGCGATAATTGCTCTGTTTACTTCAGGCTGAGGAGGGGCGTAGAGAGACTGGCAGATGTCCAGACGTCTATCTAAAGATCCTCGGTAGATGAATGAGTCCAGGTGAGGATGTTGTTATCTTGTAGGCCATCACAGCCAACCATTAGGTGGTCTGCAAGTTGACGTGTTTTGTAGGCAACAGTATGAGGTAATCCTTGGCCAAGCTGAATAAACGTACATCGCGGTTACAGCGGGGGTCCACAGTGAGTTCTCTGCAATATCTAACCTGATGAGTCTTTTGGGATAAAAAGACAGTAAATCTTCTGTCTTTTTACAGAGAGAAAGGCCCCATGGTGCTGTAAGCTGGAACATAAGAGTAGGTAATCTTTCCACAAATGAGAAGCAATCCAGCCAGCAATTTGAGATATGAATTAGCATAGCATAGAAGTGGTATGGCTATAGGTTAAGCTGTTACGGGCCAAAAGATTAAAACACTGGTTGGAGCGGCTGATGAAATTAACATATTGATCAACTGGAGTTACAGCTGTTACCTGTAGGGAAAACATGCTTATGTCTTTTGGGGTATTGATGGGACCCCAATAGTAGATATCAGAATAAGATATAGACTTATCAATATACTGAAAGATGGTATAATTCTTTATATGACTGAAGAGAGTGCAGACCTCCACCAGATAGGAGGTAAATGTTTGCTCTACGTAGTTTCCTACAGTGAGACAAAAGTCTGATACATTCATTCATTACATGTTTGGCTAAATAAACCCATACATTTTCTCTGTTTTTTTTTTTTTTTTTTTTTGGAAGGGCACATGACTATATTGAACTATACATAAAACTCTCAAGACTTTTCACAAACCTACTACAACTTTCCCAGTCCATCTTATTTTGTCTCTTCTCATTTATTTAGAAATAACCATCTTTAGGACAAACTACTTTCTTTTAGTTCCTTCAAAAATGTATTTCCATACCTTATACTTTCTTGAAAACACATACTGTTTCCTGTGACAAGAAGCTAGAAAATAGATAAACTCAGACCTATTAAATGATTGATACTTTAGTATTTCATTATTTTGGAAACACCTAGATAGGTAATAACTTTTACTATTCAATACAACTTAGTAAAACCAAAATCTTCAGTTACCATATATGCCATTTTCTATAAAAAAGCTCCCATCAGGGAAAAGCATCCAATCTATGGGTATTTCTTGTAAATCTGCTCTAGCAGCATAGGTTTCCTTTACGCTAAGGAGGAATGTGGCCGGTTGAAGGTGAAGCAGGTCAGTATATGGATGACAGGACCTTCTAATAAGAGGGCCTGATACCACAGACTGGCTTTCAGGTCCTCAGAGGCAAAAAGGTATTGTGATTCAGGGTGTATGGGTATGTAGAAAAAGGTATCCTTTAAATCTAATACCGTGAAGTATCTGGCAGTCTCAGATATTTGAGCCTGTCAGGATTTGGTACTATAGGGTGTGTAGGAGTAACTGCTTTATTGATGCCCCGGAGGTTTTGAATTAGTCTCATTCCTCATTTGGTTTGGGAATTCCTAAGATGGGGGTATTTTAGGACTATTGTATTCTCTAAGAAGTCCTTGTTGTTTGAGATTGTTAATGATTGGTATCAGTCCTTTCCATGCCTAGGGTTTTAGAGTGTATTGTTCCCAGCAAGGAAATAGAGTGGGGTCCTTAAAATGTATGTGGACTAGGGTACCTGTTAAGGCACGACCAGTTATCCCCTGTGTGGCCCAAACATCAGGGTTGATGTTGGCTTCTATTAACGGGAGGTAGCTAGGAATACTTCCAGGGTCTAGGAGAATAATAGCTCCCATCTCAGTCATTATGTGTCTTCCCAATAGCGGAGTAGGGATTTCTGGCATGGTTAAGAAAGAATGGAGGAACATTAGGACGCCCCATATACAGCCTAAGGGCTGGGAAAAATATTTAGTAATTGGTTTGCCCATTATTCCACGGACAGTAACATGGTGATTGGAGAGGGTCCCTGGGATGGAGAGGACAAAGACAGTGGCTCCTGTGTCTAGGAGAAAATCAATAGATTTTCCTTCCACTTCTAGGGTTCCTGGGTCTCGTGAGTCCTGATAGTTAGATGGGACAAAAGGGCCACTATTAGAAGCCCCAGGTCCCTTTAGTCTCCAGTGGGAGTCTGGCTGGATGAGGCTTGCTTCTGGGTGGCGGCCTCTGGGGACAGTCTGACTTCCAGTGATCCTCTTTACAGATGGGACAGGGCCACAGAGTTCTCTAGGTCGGCTCCAATTGCAGTGGGCATTCCCTTTGCCAGTGACCAAACTGCCTGCAATGGTGGCAGTCGGATTTCCCCTGGGTACCCTGTTGGGTTGTAGCTGTAAGGCAGCCACCAATTCTTCCCCCTTCTTTCTTATTTTTCTCTCCTTGTCCTGAGCTTCCTCCTGGTCCTGACTGTAAAAGAAGGTGTTGGCCACCTTGAGTAATTGGTGCAAGGCGACTTCAGGGCCAATAGCCAATTTTTGTAATTTCCTATGAATATCTGGGGTAGCCTGAGTTTTATATTAGTCTTTTAGAAGAATTTCCCCTTCTAGGTTGTCTGCCCTTATAATTGTATATTTAATATAGGCTTCCCTGAAACTTTTAAAAAAGGCTGAGGTATTTTCTTCTGAATTCTGACAAATAGTAGATAGCTTTGGATGGTCCTCTTATTGGGTGTCTACTGAGGGGGCCTCTTCTGGAAAGGAAGGTTCCATTGGAGGGTCCTTTGAATGGGTCTCCTTTAGAGGAGGGAAACAAGAAATCACAGCCCAAAGATTTGGCTCAACCTTACACTTTTGACAGAGGTCTGGGTTGTCCCTTAGAGCAAAAAAAAAGCCTGAACATATGGAACTTCTGACCATTTTTTTTCCTGTCTGCAAAACAGATCTAGCTGTATGATAGTATTATAGTTAATACTCCGCTCCAAAGGCCAAGTTTCCCCATCTTCTAATTTGTATTGAGGCCAAACCTTGGAACAAAAGAAGACCAGGTGCCACTTCTTCAGAGTCTGAGGGTCAAATTTGTCCTAATGTTTCAAGATGCAATTTAGGAGGGTGAAGGCATGTGAGGGCGGATTGCCCATCTGGAAGGAAGGGAGAAAAGAAAGGCATCTCTTTGCAACTTGTCTCCCAATCAACCTGTCTAGGGTGTCCCTTAGATGCCTGAGCCAAGGAGACCACATGACCGGTTCCAAGACCAGTGTGAGGAAACATGGTGTGCCAGGGTAGGTTGTGCTTACCTGGGCACCCCAAACCGTGTCCCTGGTGAGTGCCTGCACAAATCTGTGGGTATCCCTGCCTAGTTGTTTGGCATCAGCCCACAGGCCTATAAAGGTAGTGGCTAATAACGAGGTGTTCTGGAGTAGAGGGGCATATGGCCCAACTCTGGGGATCTCAAACATTGATGGTATGATCAGTGTAATGGCAGCCTTCCAAATAGAGATAATTAAGGAGGGAGTATACGCTCAAAGCCTGTAAAGAAGATATATTGCTTGGACGAAAAGGTGTGGAGGGAGGCCATGTTGTCCAATATGTGTGGGGGGACAGAAAGAGTATTGGAAGCCCCAAAAGTCTTTGGACAAGGCTGCTTTCTTAAAGAAAAGTGGCTCTGGAATATGCCAACTTTCCCCAAGGACCATCAGCTTCCCTGATGGTTGGCAAAAGCAAAGCTATAAAGGAAAGCAGCGAGATATTTGGGACCCCAGGGATGACATCCTAGATGGACTTGCGCCGCTAGACATTTTTGGAAAATTGGCAATGGCTGGGAAGGTCACAAAAACAACAGAGATGTTGGGTGTGAATGTCAGGACTCCTCCATTTGTGTTTTAAAACTTGAAAGAGATCCCAATAGGATGATATGAGAGGGTATGCTGGATGCCAGTAAATGGTGTCCTAAATAACAAGGGATGTCCTATTGAGACAGAGGTCCATGTTCTTACCTTAAGATGTCTTGAGGCTGGTGGAGAGTTGAGGAGGTCTCATAGGAAGAGACCTTGGGCCAGCATTTCAAGATCTGAGGAGAGATGGTGACAGGATGAAAAGAGCAGAATAGATGGAGGAGTCATCTGACTGGCACCCTTATGCGTGGTCAGGCTAGGAAGAGACCAATGAGACCTTTGGGGCCCTCTGCATAGCAGCATGCAGAGCCCCTCAGTTGTCTGCAAAGGCCCACAATCCTGGCCATGTGCCAGTGTTCAGCCTCCTTGCAGAAAGGAAAAAGGCAGCAGAAGAAAAGGAGAAAGTAGCAGAGATGGGGAGGGAAAGCCTCCAAACGGCACCCTACTGGGCAGTTGGGCTGGGAGAAGACCCAGGGAAGCTTCAGGACCCACTGCAGAGTATTTGTGACCAGAGGCCTTCAATTGCTGCCAAGAGTCATTCACCCCAACCTTGTGCTGTCTTTGGCCCCCCCTCCTCACAAGAGAGAAGGCAAGAGAAAAGACAGTTGGACTAAGGCCAACTTCCTCCGGCTTAGCACTGGAGGGGATTGACCAGAGCCTTCCTGGAGAGCCTGTCCTCCATGTCTTATAGATTGGCAGCTGCACTATTCACTTTTAAGTGGCTGACAGAGGCCCAATTTTGTTGAGAGAGTCATTAAAATGGAAACCTGAAGCCAGGCAAGTGGAAGCAGAAGCAGTGTGCTTACCTCTCCTTCAATAACGAAGGAGCCCCCAATAAAGGATGTAGGATTTCTAGTATTGAGTGCCTGGGGTGTGTGGCCTCATGCACTCTAAGAATAAGGATGCAGACTCAGAGAGGTAAAGTAAAGCAGTGTGTAGTTTTATTGCAGAAGAGGATAGTTTATTAAAGCAAATTATTATAGCTCCCGAGCAGGAGGGGGTACCTGAAGCTGAGATGCCCACCAGCTAAAGCAAAAGACTTCTGTTTTTATACTTTTTCTTGTATATGTAAGGAGAAAAGCTGATGTCCACTGGTACAGTTTTATCAAATTATCAGCCTTGAGGAGGCTTTTCAGAAGGCTTATTGAAACAAACCAGCAGTCCTGTGCTAATGATGTTTCCCAGGGCTATGGCCTTGAAGATATGACTGTCCTTGTCCATTCTACCAGGGAATTCCTGACTGCCTGAAGTCATGCTGACTAACCTGCCTCACTAAGGCTGCACCAGATGCTCCAAAAATTCAGGTCAGGAGTGGGATTAAAACCGGTGTCACTGCAGCCTTTCCCACCCTAGGGCACTATTGTTTTAAAGCATGTGGCATATTGCTGTTGCTGGGATCATAGTCTGCCATGGGAGCTATGAAAGCAAGACTACAGTGGCCTGTCGAGCAAGGGGGTAAGGTAAGGTAGACCTTAGTACCACAGAAGAAAAAAAGACCCTCCTCAGGTATTAAATTAAGATTAAACCCATAGGGGTGGAGGGTTTTGGGTCTGGCCGACCGAGAGGAGTATGTCCAGTTAATTTTTGCCAGATTACATCCCATTCTGCCCAGTCTGGCTCTTTTGGAGAGTGTGGGGAGTAAAGTACTGGAAGGGTAGGTTTTTAGAGAGAACTGGAGTGCAGAAAGGAGCAGTTCCTGAGGCTAGATTGAGCTGACAGGTATTGCAGACTATATGGGACCATCCTGCTGAACAGGATTAGTTTGAGGTAGTGTAAAAGGAGTCCCTCCCCGGGGAGGGGGTAGAGTGTTCTAAGGAACGTGTGATATCTAGTGTGATCTTTGGAGGTTCTTAGGGTGTGGTGTTGAGGAATTCCAATGTTCTTGTCTAGAAGTTGGGATGACATTAAATGTGAACTTACATTGGGAGGGGAGGAGTTGTCCAAATAATAATTTCGGGAGAATTGTCTGGGGCAGGGGTGGGGTATGTTTTCAAAGCAAAGTGGGAAAGTGGCAGAGGTGTCAAGGCCTAGCCTATCTAACCAGGCAACAGTCTTGGGTTTCATTGGAACAGGAAGTCTGTCGTGTTTTACTCTCTATATCTTCCCTCCAGGCAGTTAAGAACAGCTTCTCAATGTACTAGTTAGGAAAGAGGTGAGTTAAGAGATTGAGGGAAGAAGTGTGTAATTAGCCTGTAACCAGGAGAGAGTAAGGCAGGGATGATGGTTCCTAGAGACTCCTTCCCACAACTCAGCAATCAGTTAGATTAAAGGCAGTTGCCATTAGCTGGACCCATTTTAAGATTCCCTCTGTCTGGAGAGTGTGTGTGTTGCCCAGGAGAAGAGCCAAAAAAATGAGCCACGTAGCCATCTTAAATCTTGAGGGAAATGTATAGGACTAACAAGGTGAATTCTATGAACTCAGTACATAATAGCCCTAAACTCAAGCGTGCCCATGAGAGACCTTGAAGACAGAGGAGGGGAGTGGGATCTAGAGCCCCACAAAGGAGGGAGACAGCTAAAAAAAGGAGGAAGGCCAATACTAGAAAAATGTAACCTCTGATTATTGTCTTCTTGAGGTCAAGTTCCACCATCTGAATACTTATCTGAGCAACATAGGATCAGTTTTAGGTCTCCCTGGGGACGGCTGGAGTATTCAGGTCTCTGATCTGGGGTTGTCCAAGGTTTGACTCAGGAGTGGTGGATCCATGAGTCAAATTCAGGTACTTTAATTGCAGTGGGAGTGGAGAGGATTACAATGTAAGTGCCTTTCCAGACAGGATCTAGGCCAGGAGATAGAGAAGGAAGAGTTTTAATAAGAACCTCATCCCCTGGGGAGAATAGAGGGCTGCTTTCTTCTCTGGGTTGTGATCCCAATATTTGTTGGAAAGCTTGTTGGAATTGGGCTAAGGAAGTAACATGTTGGGTTAATTCTATAGCTTCATGGTCTACCAGAAGGTCATTTGTTAGAAAGGGCCTGCCATATATATAGTATTTGGCCATAACATCTCTGCCACTTTCCCACTTGGCTTTGAAAACATCCCCCACCACCACCCCAGACAATTCGTCTGGAATTATTCTTTGGACAACTCCTCCCCTCCCAATGTAAGTTAACATTTAATGTCATCCCAACTTCTAGACAAGAACATTAGAATTCCTTTTGCTAGGCATGTTTCAACTGTGAAGGAGGACTATTGGAAGTAAGGCAGTCCAGCCTTGACTGGTCTCTTGAGAAGCTTCCAAAGATATCTTTTGATAATGTCATTGATCTTTTCTACCTTGCCAGAGGATTGGGGTCGCCAAGCACAAGTGAGGTGGTAATCTATTCCCAGGGCCTTTGAAACCCCCTCCATGACTGTGGACTTGAAGGAGGGCCCGTTGTCACTCTGGAGGAACCGGGGGAGGCCAAACCTAGGTATCATCTCTGTGATTAGAGTTTTCACACTTCTATAGCTTTTTCAGTCCTGCAGAGAAAGGCCTCAATCCAATGTGTGAATGTCTCTACCCAGACTAAAAGATATTTATATCCTCTAGCTTTGGGAATGTGTGTGAAGTCCAGTTGCCAATCTTTCCCTGGGTACTACCCTGTCTTTATATCCCTATGGGTGCCTGGGGATGTGTTAGGGATTGTTTCTATTGCAGACTTCACAAGAAGTGAGGATGTTTTTAATATTTTTTTTTTAATATCTCTGCCTATGAATGACTGTTGAGCCATCTATATGGTTTTATCTCGTCCTAAATGAAAGGCCTGATGTAGAGTTTTGAGGACCTTCCATCGATTTGCTGTTGGGAGATGGAGACAGCCGTCCTCACTTTGTAACCACCCTGTAGGCAGGCAGGTATAACCCCTTTCTTTGGCCCACTTTTGTTCTTCCTGTGTGTATTGAGGCAGGATTTATGTCGCTGAGCCATCCCAAGCTATGGAAGCTATTACCAGAGATTGTCTGGCAGCCTCTTTGGCTGCCTGATCTACTAGATGGTTTCCCTTGGAAACCTCATCATTTCCCTTTTGATGCTCCTTGCAATGTATGACTGCTATTTCTCAGGGGAAGAGTACCGATTGGAGTAACCCGTTAATATCCTGATGATATTTAATGGGAGACAAGGTGGCTGTTAAGAAATCTCTTTCATTCCAGATGTCCCATGGGCATGTACTGTAAAACTAAAAAGGCACATTTGGAATCAGTATATATGTTAGTTTTTTCATCTTTGCCTAACTATGAGGCTTGGGTGAGGGCAATAAGTTCAGCGAGCTGAGCTCTGGTCCCAGGGGGCAGCGCTTTACTTTCTATGGTCTTTTGCAGGGTGCCTATAGCATAGCCAGCTTTGCGTACTCCGTTTTCTACAAAAAAAGCTCTCATCAGTGAAAAGTGTCCACTCTGGGTTATCTAGGGGTATATCTTGTAGGTTTCTTCTGGCCACATAGGTCTGAGTTAATACTTGTTGGCAATCATGCATGGGTTCTATGCCCTCCTCAGGTAGGAAGGTGGCAGACTTGAGGGTTCAGCATGTCCTGATCTGTGTTATAGATCCTTCCAGCAGTAGGGTCTAGTATTTTAAGAGGTGAGTGTTTGTGAGCCAGTGACTATTTTCAGTGTTTAGTAATCCCTGTATATGGTATGGGGTGTACACTGTGAGGTCTTGTCCCAGGGTGAGCTTTTGGGCTTCTGGCACTAAGAGGGCCATCACTGCAACTGTCCTGAGACAAGCAGGCGACCCATGAGCTACTAGATCTCTTTGCTCAGATATCCTATCGGTGGTTGGGAAGGTTTTTTTTGTTGGGTTAGGACTTCCAGCACCATTCCTTTTATCTCTGATATATAAGTTGTACGG
This sequence comes from Rhinolophus hipposideros, assembly GCF_964194185.1. Lineage (NCBI taxonomy): Eukaryota > Metazoa > Chordata > Mammalia > Chiroptera > Rhinolophidae > Rhinolophus > Rhinolophus hipposideros. The sequence continues at coordinate 72,086,383 of NC_138050.1, forward strand.
CCCTCCAGTCGGGAGGCTCAAAGCCAGGGCAGTTAGTAAAGCCTGCTTTAAAAGGTTGAAAGCCTATTCTCCCTCCGTGTTCCAGAGCACCAGGTATGTCCCAGGTTCCTGCGTATCTTTAATTATTTGATACAAAGACCTGGCTATCGCCCCATAACTGGGAATCCATAGACAGCAATATCCTGTGATGCCTAGAAATTCTCTAAGTTGTCTGAGAGTCCTGGGGAGGGGGTATGTAAAAATAGGCTGGACCCTATCTGGCCCTAGGGCCTTCTGTCCCTCTGAAAGAGTTAGGCCTAAATATTTTACTGTAGTTTGACATATCTGGGCCTCAGAAATTTTGTAACCCCTGGTAGCTAAGAAATTTAGGAGGGCAGTTGTTCTATAGCTTATAAGGCTCTCGGGGGGAGCACACAACAAGAGATCATCTGCATATTGTAACAGAGTACATTGGTCAGAGGAGAATTTGGACAGGTCCTTTGAGAGAGCCTGTCAAAATAAATGTGGGCTGTTTCTAAATCCCTGGGGAAGAACTGTCCAAGTGAGCTGCGAGGTCTGGCTTTCAGGATCCTCAAAGACAAAAACGATACTGTGAATCAGGGTGTAAGGGTATGCAGAGGAAGGCATCTTTTAAGTCTAAGACAGCAAACCATTTGGCTTCTTTAGGTATCTGGGCTAAAAGTGTGTACGAATTTGGTACTATAGGGTGAATGGGGACAAAAGCCTTATTAATGGCCTGGAGGTCCTGTACTAATTGTCACTCTCCATTGGGTTTTCGGACTCCCAGAATGGGGGTGTTACAAGAACTGTTACATGTCCTGAGGATCCCTGTCTTTTTAAGGTTATTGATAATTGAGATTAATCCTTGTTGAGTCTCAGGTTTTAAAGGGTACTACTTCCTGCAGGGAAATGTATGGGGGTCCTTGAGGTAAACACGGATTGGAGTAGCTGTTAGAGCATGGCTGACTATTCTAGGCTCGGCCCAGTCCTCTCAGGGTCAATGTCTGTCTCTATTACTGGGAGATATTTGGGAATTTGTCCAGTGGCTAAGAGGACTACTGTTCCTAGTTTTGTCATGAGGTTTCTTCCCAGCAGAGGAGTGGGACTTTCTGTCATGATCAAGAAAGTGTGAGAGAACAATAAGTCACCTCACAAACATCCCAGAAGTTGTGAGAAGTATTTGGTGACTGGTCTTCCACTTACTCTGTGAATAGTTACACAGTGGTTTGAGAGTGTGCCTGCCTCGGAGAGGACAGAGACGGTGGCTCCTGTCTCGAGAAGAAAGTCAACAGGTTTTCCTTCTATTTCTAAGAGGACCCGAGGCTCGAGAGTCGCTATGGGCAACTGGGACATGGGAGCCATGGTTAAAGGCACTGGACCCCCTCAGTCTCATGTGGGGGCCAAGCTGGACAAGACTGGCCTTGGAGGTTGAGACCTCTGAGGACATTCCAATTTCCAGTGGTCTCCTTTACAGAGGGAGCACGGCCAGTGTGGCCTGTGTTCTTTCCCCAGCCTCTGGCAACAGACACTTTTCCAGTGCCCAGACTGTCACATTGATAACAATTAGGATTTTCCCAGGTCTTCTGTGGGGCAGTGGCCCAAAGGGCTGCCACAAGCATCTGTTTTCTTTTTAATCTTTCTTTCTTTGTCCCGTGCCTCCTCCTGATCCCGGTTATAGAACACGGTATTGGCTATCTTAAGCAATTGTTCTTTGTTTTCTTCAGGCCCGATAGCTAACTTCTGTAGTTTCCTGCGAATGTCTGGGGCAGCATGGATTTTAAATTTGTCTCTTGGGTTGCAAAGATGCCATCTTCTGCATACCCTTATGTCTCCTTCTAGAGTACCTGGTCTGACGGGAGTGTTTTGATTAGGGCTTCCCTAAGTCTCTCTAGAAAAGCAAAGGGGTTTTTGTCTGACTGCCGACTCATGGTAGAGTTTGGAATAATTGAGGGGCTTAGCCATGTCTTTCTCAATCCCTCCAAGACACATGCCAGAAAGTGTTTCCTCTTCCAGTTTCCCATGGCCATATCGGGATCCCATTGGAGATCATTGGTAGGCACTGCCTGTTTCCCTGTGGGGAAGGGTTCCTTGACAGGGTCCCATCCTGTCTTTTTATCATGGTATACTAAAAATTAATCATCCCCAAATCACTCAATGGCTTGTAGGGCCGCTTTTCTCTCAGAAGTGGTAAGTGTCTGGTTAAGAAGTAACATGGTGTCCTTCCATGAAAGTTCAAAGACCTGAGTTAGGTTTTTTAAGATCTCTATGTATGTGTCTTGGTCATCTGAAAATTTCCCTAGGTCTCCTTTTATCTGTTTGAGATCTTGTAGGGGGAAAGCAACCTGGATACTGACTGGGCGGTATAGTTCCCTGGCATTTCCTGCAGGGGGAGCAAGTTGGGTTTATAGTTGTGGGTCCTTTTGCCAGAAAGTCCCGGATATGGGGGCAAGAGGGAAGGGCGGTCGGGAGACTGGGATAGAGGGGTTTAGTTCCCTATGTTGGTGTACTATTTTCTGGGGAAGTTTCCTTATGGGGGTCCCTCTCAGGAGTTGTTTCCTTAGGTGGCACCTATTCTTTAGACAGAACATTTTCCTTCAGAGGTAGGCAAGAGATTATGGCTAATAGGACCAGGTCTACTTTACAGGTCTTATAAAGGTCAGGGTTATCTCTTAAAGCAAAGAAGTACTGAACATAGGGTATATCAAACCATTTGCCTTCCTACCTGCCCAATAGATCTAATTGCATAATAGTATTGTAGTTGATACTTCCTTCAGGAGGCCAGGTTTCTCCATCTTCTAACTTGTATTGTGGCCATGCTTCTGAACAAAAGGACATCAGGCACCGTTTCTTCAGGGTCTGGGGGTCAAATTTATCCCAATATTTCAGGTTGAATTTCAGAGGGGTGTAGGAGGTTAAGGACTAATTGCCCACGCTGAGGGAGAAGAGGAAAAGGTGTCCCTTCATCACTCTTTTCTCCTGCTATGCTGTCTAGGATGCCCTCTAGACCCTCCCCTGTGGTCTAGCTCTCTGCATAACCAGGTGTTAGACTGGGGGTCACAGGTAGCCAGGATTAATCATGCATACCTGGGCCACATGGACTGGACCCCGAGTGCCTGCCTGCTGCCTACCCCCGTGATAGGGAACCTGTATAACGTGTGGCCAACAATGAGCCATCTTGGAGTGGAGGGATGAAGGGCCCTAATCTGAGCATCCTGAAATTGATGGTGTGGGCTATGTAGAAGTGACTCCATTTGAAAAGAGCAGAGATAAGGGAGTAAATGACCAAAACCTGGAAGAAGGGAACCTGCCTGAGGGATACGGATTCTAAGGAATCCCAGTCCTGATGGGGGCTAAAGAAAAGATTGTAAATACTCCAGAAGGCCTCAGAGAAGTGTTCCTTAAGGTATAGGGAATTGGGAATAAGGGATGTGATTCTGATGACCCTGTAGAAATAGAGGTATGAGAGAAAAGCAGGGAAATATTCGGGCCCCCAGGGATGGAGGCCTTGATGTATGTGGACCGCCAGACAAGAGCTAGTGTAATGGCGGGAGTGGGTCAGGGAACAAAACAACAGAAGTGGTGGATGAGGAACTCAGAGCAGCTCCATCGGAGTTTGAGAACTATGAGGATTTATAAAGAATTCTGCCATGGCCTGAAGAGGTGATCTGTAGTGGCTAAGGAAGTGCAGTAAAGGCAAAGCCCCATTTTCTTACCATAAGTATTATAGAGGAGATCTTGGTTGATGAGGAGGTCAACGGGAAAGACCCTGGACCAAAACCTCACAGGTGTTGAGGACATGAAACGCTAGAAAGAGAGCCATAGTGTGGGAAGGGTCGGTCTAAGGCACCCACTAGTAGCGGTTGGAATGGCTCAGGCTCCCGGAGACCCTTGGGACCCACCGCAGAGTTGCCACAGCCAGGGCCCCCAAATTGCCTCCATGGCCAATGCCGCCAGTCGTGTGCTGAGGACGTAATCCTTTGCAAAAAGAGAAGCCGGGTGGCAGGCGGCCGACGTTCCAATGTAGATGGGGGATCAACCTCCTCCGTTTCTGGAAGACCTGTCCTCTGAGGCTTGTATGTCGGCAGCCACACTAACCGCATTTAAATGGCTGATGGAGGCCCGATTTTTTGAGAGAGTCTTAAAAGGGAAGCCTGAAGCCAGGCAAAGGGCAGCAGAAGTGGCAAGAGAAGCAGGAAGCGTGCTTATCTCTCCTTTTGTCCCAGACGCGCCCTCAGCTGAATTAGGATCCTGATATCTGGGCAGATATTCCTGGCTGTCTTGCCGAAATGAATTAGGATCCTGACGTATTTTCCCTGGAACACGATCCTGCCATTACTGAAGAATGGAAACGCGGATCCTGAGAGGCCATGTTTAAGCAGAAGCAGTTTTATTGTGAAAGTGTAAAAGAACAGGCGTAAGAGAAAGGACTGTGGGGACAGAGTTCCAGAGAGCAGTTTCCAGGCTCTCGGCCTCATGTGGAAAGGTGCTGGCTCAGGTAGTAGATGGCCATCAACTGTGACTAGTTGGCCATCAGCTGTTACTGGGTTAGCCATTAGCTGTTACCGGGTTAGCCATTAGCCACTAATATAACTGCCATGGGCTACGCGGATTGGTGGGTTGTTCAGCAGAGAAGCAGACGGCAGATTGCGACTCCTGCTTCTTGTGTCTCCAACCCAGCTGCCAGTGAGGCTATAGTGGAACGAACCACTTATCTGTGGGTCCTTTGGTGTTCCTTTTTGGCCTCACCATATCCTGTGTCCTTGTGCGGGAAATGGGACCAAATACCCTGCATGACAGGGCTCTCCTAGGACAGAAATTCCAAAATGAAATGCCCCACCCCCCTGCCCCCCACAGGACCATCAGGTTGGGCAAAAGAAAGATGACTTAGAACTGTAAGCTAGAAAAGTGGGTTTAGAGGTGGCTAAGGGAGCTGCTTGTGGGCACTGCTTGTGGAGGCCTGACAGTGGCCACGGTGGCGGGGTGGAGACCAGGTGGTGGCCCTATGCTCCCAACCTTGCTCTTGCAGCCCCTCATTTCAGCTGCTGCTATAGTGCCAGCAGAGCTGGGGTGTGGGGTGTGGGGAGCCAGGTGGCAGAGAAGTGGCAGGCTACTCCTGGCTGGCTCACCAAAAGATGTTACCAAAAAGTGGGCCCTTCTCGGCGTGATATCCAGGTTCTTGGCATCTTGAGCAAAGCATTTAACAAGATACCAAGGTAAAGTAGTGTAAAAGCAGTTTATTAGAAGAAAAAATACACTTTGAAGAGTTAAAAGTGGGCCCGAGCAGAAAGCAGTGGATCAAGGCCTTTATTAGAAGAGAAAGTGTACTTCAGAGGGTTTGGAGCGGGCCCAGAGCAAAGGCAAAGCTCGCAGGGTCCTGAGGGTTTTATCTGGGATGGGCTGTTTCTCTCCAGGCTTGGGACTACTTGATTGACACTTGTGATTGACAAGAGGCTGTTATCTTATCTCTTCAGAATGCAATTATTCTCTAAAGTTTGAAATTATTAACTATAAACTGAATGGCCCTCCTCCCCCAACACCTGAGTTTTGGCAGGCTTTTCACCTTGAATGGCTTTGTTACAAGGTGAATGGTCCTCCTCCCCCTACCCGAGTTTTGGCGGGCTGGTCTTGCAGCTTGAATCTGTTAGCTATCTATTAATGTTTTGTTATGGTCTATGGCTTTGTTATGGTCTCTTCCTTAATCCCCTCTACCTTGGCCATTTTCCTCACTCCCTAATTTTTCTATCTCACTTCTACATCTTTTTTTTTCCCTCCATAAAAATGCATCTCCATTCAACGTACCTCCTTTAAACAAAAATACACATCTTTTGCTCCTTGCAAAGATAAGATGTTTCCCTTATTATTTCTAGTTGTAAGAGTAGGTTAGCATAAGAAAGAAAGCCATTTTCTGGATGGCCTTAACAGGTTGTGGACCAGAAGTCCTGTTTGAAAAGAGTTTATCTTGTTAACTGCCTACTGGGTGGGGTACAAGCCAGCTTATCTTGTCAAACCACCAGAATTTTATACAAGCCCATGATATGTATACTCTTTGAAGCTATGGAAAATTACTGGATGCTTTAAAAATGCTATATAAACCCTTGGCTTTGAGTGCTCGGGGTCCTTGTTGAAACCCGCTGCGTCGGGCAGATACTTGGACCCCAGCTAGCTGGAAATAAACCTCGCTGTGTGACTTGCATTATCGCGTGTGTTTTTTGTCCAATTGAGGGGTGGTCGATTCTAGACCTTAACATTTGGGGGCTCGTCCGGGATCCCCCACCTCAAGGAAACAAACGACTCCCGAAACCGAGGTTTACATAGGAACCGCGGTAGGAGGTTTGGCCACCTCCTAGAGGAGAGGACTGAAACAGGTCCTCGACCGGAGAGACTGAAACAGGTCTCTGCCCGGTCCCAATTGAGAATTCTCACGGGAAGGAAGGAGCGGGTTCCGACTCTGGAGGCTCCATTACTGGAAGGCGTGGGAGACGTCCCTGACGAGAAGGTGGCCCAGCTATGTCCGCAGTGGATGCCGTTTGGATGGGCCCTGGGTAAGGATCCTGAGTGTGATATGACTGGTATGATTGAAACGGCGCCTGTGAATGTGGTGTGGTTGACTGGCTGGTGGGTGTTGAAAAGTCCTGTGTGAAGTTGTGTATTTGCTGGCATTGTGCCATTCGTATTTTCTTGGTTTCTCTTTGTGATAATTATGGGACAGGCTCAGGTAACACCTAAGACCCTGCTCCTGAAGCACTTTCCTGAAATCCGTGCCAAGGCTCGTAATTATGGTGTGGAAGTGAAGAAAGGTAAGTTTGATACCTTCTGCTCTGCAGAATGGCCCACTCTTAAGGTGGGCTGGCCCCCCCAGGGGACCTTTTCCCTAGACATTATTAAAAAGGTCTGAAATATTATTAATCGGCCTGGCACGCGGGGCCATCCGGACCAATATCCCTATATTTTGATGTGGCAAGCCTTGGTAGAGAGCCCTCCCTCCTGGCTGAAACCCTTTATCCCCAAAAGGCCGGAGGATCCCTGTAAGGTCTTGACCTTTTCTGGACCCTTCCGCCAACCGGCGGTGCCTACGGCCGGCCTGAAACCCCCGGAGAAGCCGACCCAAAGACCCATCCTGCAGGAAGGGTCAAACATATATCCCTCCCTGATAGACCTAGATCTTGAAGAGATCCCCCCTCCCTACGCGCCTGTGGCGCTGATCCAGCCTAAGGTGGCAGCCCCACCCACGTCTCCTCACTTGACCACCTCCCCATTGGCTCTCTCGGCTCCCCCTGCCCCAGCCCAGGGACCAGCGAGGGGATTGAGGCCCCGTAGGCATTGGGAGGAGACCCCGGAGGAGGAACCGTCCTCATCCACCTCCACTGGGGCGCCGATTCTCCCCGTGCAAGCACTAGGAGGGACTAGTCCAGATGGGGAGTGAGCCTACCAGTATTGGCCCTTTTCAAGCAGTACAACCGGAAGGCCCAAAACCCTCCTTTCTCTAAGGACCCAAGGGGTTTAACTAACCTAAGACCTTACTCACCACCGAGGAGCGCGAGCGGATCCTCACCGAGGCCAGAAAGAATGTCCCCGGTGACAACGGGCGGCCAACAACCTTGCCGAACCTGATCGACGAGCGCTTTCACTTGAATAGACCGGATTGGCACTTTCGGAATGCAGAAGGTAAGGAGCGTCTCCGAGTCTACCGCCAGAGTCTTATGGCAGCTGTCTGAGTGGCGGCACGCCGCCCCACCAATTTGGCTAAGGTAAAAGCTGTGATGCAAGGGAAAAATGAAAGCCCGGCCATGTTTTTAGAATGACTCTATGATGCTTATAGACAGTACACCCCGTTGGACCCCCTAACAGAGGAGAATCAGTCAGCCGTAATTATGTCCTTTATAAACTAGTCTGCCCCAGATATTAGGACAAAGTTGTATAAGCAGGAGGGACTGGGAGAGATGACCATTCAGGATTTAATGGAAGTAGAGAAGAGAGTCTTCAACACTCGAGAGACTCCCGAAGAAAGAGAAGAAAGACAGAGAGCATCAGAGTAGGGAAAACAGGAGGCAGCAGAAGGAGATGGCCAAGATCTTGCTGGCAGGCGTGCAGGGCACAGACAGGGCGAGACCGAGTCCAGCCGGACCAGCCAGACCTCGGAGACCGCGGCCCAGACTAGATAGGGGACAGTGTGCAAACTGCAAAGAATATGGACATTGGAAGAGGGAGTGCCCCAAGTGCCAGGGCCAGACCAGGCAGGACACTCGGGTTCTGCTGACAGGAATGGACAGTGACTGGGGGGACGGGACTCGCATCCCCTCCCCGAGTCTTGGGTAACTGTGTGTGTGGAGGGGAAGCCAGTAGGATTCATGGTGGACACAGGAGCCCAGTACTCAGTTTTGAACAAGTCTACGGAGCCCTTATCTCAGAAAACCACTTTGGTGCAGGGAGTGACTGGGTCCAAGGCTTATCGGTGGACCAATAGGCGCCGAGTGGACTTAGGCCACCACCAAGTAACCCACTCCTTCCTGGTTATCCTGAATGCCCTGCACCTTTGTTGGGGTGCTATCTCCTGACTAAGATCAGGGCCCAGATCCACTTTGAGCCAGATGGCATCAAGTTAATGGATGGCCAGGGACAGCCCCTCCATGTTTTAACCCTGTCTCTTGTGGATGAACATCGCCTGTTCACCCTGCAGGACAACTCATACAACCCTCTCTCTACAGAATGGCCTCATGACATGGTTTATTGGCTTAGAACGTACCCTCAGGCGTCGGCGGAGATAGCGGGTGTGGGTCGGTCGGCCCGCCGAGCACCGGTGGTGGTCGAACTCAAAGCGTCGGCCCAGCTTATCTGGGTCCGCCAGTACCCCATGTCCACCGAGGAGCGGAAAGGGATTGCCCCACACATCAACCGCCTACTAGAAGCTGGGACACTGAAACCCTTTCACTCTGCCTGGAACACCCCACGTCTCCCCATTAAGAAACCAGGGGGAAAGATTATAGGCCAGTCCAGGACTTGAGGGAAGTGAATAAGAGGGTTGAAGACATCCACCCCACGGTCCCCAACCCCTATACCGTACTAAGTCGCTTGCCCCCTTCACATGTTTGGTATACCACCCTAGATCTAAAGGATGAATTTTTTAGCATATCCCTGGCACCCAGCAGCCAACACATTTTGCCTTCGAATGGCATGATGGCAATATAGGAACCCCTGGGCAGTTGACCTGGACTAGACTACCAAAAGGCTTGAAAAACTCTCCTACTCTGTTTAATGAAGCCCTGACTCAGGATTTGGACTCGTTCCGCCGGAGCCATGATTCAGTTCCGCTCCTGCAGTGTGTAGATGACTCGCTTCTGGCGGCCCCTCCGAAGCCGAGTGCCGACGGGCCACTGGAGACCTCCTCCAGGAGCTGGGGCGGTTGGGCTATCGGGCCAGTGCAAAGAAGGCTCAGATATGCAGGCGAACAGTCACCTACCTGGGATAGAAACTGAAAAGAGGAACCACATGGCTGACAGGGGCCATGAAAGAGACTATTCTTAGACTTCCAGTCCCCACCTCAGCCCGAGAAGTCCGCGAGTTTTTAGGGACGGCAGGCTACTGCCGGCTGTGGATTCTGGGGTATGCTGAGCTCGCAAAGCCTCTGTATGAGGCAACCAAGGATAAGGCCCCCTGGGCCTGGAGGCCGGACCGACAGAAGGCCTTTGACGAACTCAAGGCCACTCTCTTGAGAGCCCCAGCCCTGGCATTGCCAGACCCCCTGAAGCCCTTCACTCTCTTTGTTGATGAGAGGAGGCGGATAGCAAAAGGAGTGCTGATGCAGCGCCTGGGGCCCTGGAAACGTCCGGTTATCTATTTATCCAGGAGGCTAGATCCAGTTGCAACAGGATGGCCCCTGTGCCTAAGGATCATCGGGGCAGTAGCCCTAATGGTGGAGGATGCAGATAAACTCACCTTTGGGCAACATCTGAAGGTGGTGACCCCCCCCATGCGATTGAGGGGGTCCTGAAGTATCCCCCTGGTAGGTGGATGACAAATGCCCACCTAACCCATTACCAAGGACTCCTGCTAGATGCACCCTGGATCATCTTCACCAAACCTACCGCTCTGAATCCAGTCACCCTGCTGCCGACCCCGGATCTGGAAGCCCCACTGCATGATTGCCAGGAGATCATGGCAGAAGTCACCCAGGTACGCCCCGACCTCCAGGACGCTGCCCTTCCTAACAGTGAGTTGGTATGGTACACTGATGGAAGCAGCTTCATAATGGACGGGATGCGGAGGGCGGGCGTGGCGGTGGTAGACCAGAGCGGGAGCATCATTTGGAGCTCCCCGCTTCCCCCGGGACCTTCCTCCCAGAAGGCCGAACTGATCGCCCTGGCGGAGGCCCTAGAACTGGCCGAGGGGAGACGAGTGACTGTCTATACCGATAGCCGCTACGCTTTCAGCACTGTCCATGAGCACGGCGCCATCTACCGGGAGAGAGGCTTTGTTACAGCGGAAGGAAAGGTTCTGCGCAATCTCCCAGAGGTACTTGGAGACTGCTGGTGGCCATGCAAAAACCTCGGGCAGTTGCGATTGTCCACGTCCCTGGGCACCAGTCTGCCCGGACCCTGGAGGCTGAAGGAAACTGGCGGGCAGATAAAGCTGCCAAGACAGCAGCAGTAGCTTCATCAGCTTTGGCACTCACCCTGCCCGCACCCGAGCTCCCGCGCCTGCCCCCGCGACCTGACTACACTCCGGAAGACCTGCAGTGGATTCGGAATCACCACTGTCCAGAGCCTGATCAGCATGGGTGGTGTCGGGATGCAGAGGGAAGATTGATACTGCCGGCAAAACTAGGATTGTTTCTCCTTTCCAACCTGCACCAAGCCACCCACTTAGGAAAAAAGAAGTTGCTGACGATTCTCGAGTCCGCCAGGCTCCGGTTTTCCCGACAAACAGCTCAGATCCAGGAGATCGTGGATCAGTGTGTTGGGTGTCAGGCTATGAAACTCAGTAGGAAGGGACCCCTACATACAGGTACAAAGGGGAGAGAGCCGGGATGGAGTTGGGAGGTGGATTTTACTGAGGTAAAGCCTGGGAGGTATGGGTATAAGTACTTGCTAGTAATGGCTGACACATTTTCAGGCTGGGTGGAAGCGTTCCCCACGAAACGGGAGACTGCCCAGGTTGTTGCTAAGGTGTTGCTAGAGGAAATTATTCCCAGATATGGGATCCCCGAGGTTTTGGGTTCTGATAACGGCCCAGGTTTCATCAGTAAAGTCCTATAGGGACTGGCCCGAGCGATGGGGACCGATTGGAAGTTACATTGTGAATATAATCCCCAGAGCTCAGGGCAGGTAGAGAGAATGAATCGGACCCTAAAGGAGACTTTGTCTAAATTGGCCATCGAGACTGGTGGGGACTGGGTGACCCTCTTACCCTGTGCCATCTTCCAGGTTCGGAACTCACCATATGTTCATGGATTGACACCCTTTGAAATTCTGTATGGGGCACCACCCCCCATTATTGTTTGTACTATACCAGATCATGGCCCCAATGTGGCCCCAAATTATCTGGCCAGTTTGAGGGCCCTGCAGGAGGTCCAGTATGAGATATGGCCCCTAGTTTGTTCCCTGTATGAGACCAAGGACGCACCGGACCAGGAACATGGCCTCGTTCCAGGGGATTGGGTATGGGTGAGGAGACACAGGTCCAGGACCCAGGAAGAAAGGTGCAAAGGTCCTTATATGGTTCTTCTGGTTATTCCCACTGCCTTAAAGGTTGACGGCATCGGGCCTTGGGTCCATCACTCTCACGTGCGCCGAGCCAATCAGCTGGAGCAGACACAAGCTGGGGAGTGGACCGTGCGGCAACACCCTGGTAACCCTCTGAAGCTGCAGCTCTCCCGACCTCGGGGAAGCGCCTCGCCCCCTGCCTCACTCAACGATGAAGTGGCTGCTAGCCCTGACTCTGCTCAACATCTGGATAAGGAGCCGCACGGGGACCAAAACATTTGGGGGCTCGGAGACCAATGCCCATCGGCCTTGTAAACAGACATGGATCCTGACGGGTGGAGAGACTTGTGCAACTCTCAGGGAAACCACCCGCGTGGCCCCACTGTCCACATGGTGGCCAGACCTATACTTCTGCTTCAGAGATATCAACCCTGAATACAGGTCCACGGCACCCAATTTAGCCCGTAGCTATGGATTTTATGCCTGTCCAGAACATTCTAAGGGCCGACATTGTGGGGGGTCCAATATTCTTTCTGTAAAAATGGGACTGTGTCACCTCTAATGACGCAGATTAGAAATGGTCAGTTTCACGACCTAACTCCCTCAAATTTGCCTTTGTTAACAAGGGGAACTGTATGTCGCGTTAGGAAAAGAGTGCTGCTTTTATGCTGACCATACTAGTATAGTAAAATAATCCATAATAAAGGTGAGAGAAGGGTTGGCCAAGAGAAAACGGGAGACGGAAGCTCAGGAGAACTGGTTTGAGGCTTGGTTTAATAGGTCTCCCTGGTTTACCACTCTAGTTTCTATCTTGGTTGGCCCGTTTGTTTTGCTTGTGCTTATTTTAACCTTTGGCCCTTGCATTTTAAACAAGCTTACTAATTTTGTGAAAGATCGTATTAATACCGTCCAGCTCATGGTCCTAAGACAACAGTATGAGAGATTGCCTGCCCCTGAGGGCCTCTACGATCGGCCTTGCATGAGCGAGATTCCTCATTATAAACAGCAAAAGGGGGGAATGTAAGAGGTTAGCATAAGAAAGGAAGCCATTTTCTGGAAGGCCTTAACAGGGTGTGGACCAGATGTCCTGTTTGAAAAGAGCTTATCTTGTTAACTGCCGACTGGGTGGGGTACAAGCCAGCTTATCTTGTCAAACCACCAGAATTTTATACAAGCCCATGATATGTATACTCTTTGAAGCTATGGAAAATTACTGGATGCTTTAAAAATGCTATGTAAACCCTTGGCTTGGAGTACTCGGGGTCCTTGTTGAAACCCGCTGCGTCGGGCAGATACTCGGACCCCAGCTAGCTGGAAATAAACCTCGCTGTGTGACTTGCATTATCGCGTGTGTTTTTTGTCCAATTGAGGGGTGGTCGATTCTAGACCTTAACATAGTCATTTTAATTTCCTATGTTAATTAGAATTCTTAAACCTTATAATTTATACTTTTTATATTTTCTAGAAACATGAATTTTCATAGACTATTTGTCAGTATGGCATAAAATATGTTTAAAAATATGCCCAAATATCTTTAATTTTTTTGTAGAAAGAAGTGAAAATGGATACACTTATGTTCAGTAATTAATGTTCTAATTTTTTGTTTTATTTGGGACTGATCTCAACACATTAAATGAACTTAACTCATTATTTGTATCATCTTAATAAAATTTTAACGTTTCTAGTAAACAAAAGGAAGCTATTTGTACATACACATACCATAACACGTAATTACTGTTAAATTCACCTGAAATCTTTTTATCTTACATATATATCTATTAAAATTGTTCTGAATAACCATGTTTAGAGTGCTTACAAAAAACTTCATTAGACATTAGATAACATCAGTCAGCCTCTTAAATTATTTGTTGATTTGGCTGACAAATTTTGCAACAGAGCTAACATAAACTCATTTGACTAATAATCCCAGTTAGAATAAAAGCTGTTTATCTGCATTATTTTGAAAGCTCTTAACTCTGAAGATATATGTTTTTATTAAACCAACAACTTAAATTAGCTTTAATACTGAATACTTTCCCCAGATCATGAAAACCTGAAAAGCATTTGGGTTATGTTCTACTATATTTATGAAAGTTATTACTACTAAATTTATATAAGTGCTTTTTCATTTATTTATTTTAGCCAATTTAGAGCTCTGTTACAAATTACTTTTAGGAATACCATCTGGAGGTAGAAAAATATATATATATATATATATATATATATATATATATATATATATATATATATATATATATATATATATATTATATATATCCAGCTGCAGGGAATTTTTAGCTGTTATTCTGAAAATTTTTAGTCAAGAAATGGGTACAATAGTACAAAACTCATAGTTTTTGGTGGTAAAAAAACCAGTTGGGTCCAAATTTTTTCATAGAATAAACTGTTTCCCTGCCAAGATAGCTAAAGTTCTTTACTATTTGTGGAGCAGACTTTAAAGATTTGTATTTCTCCCTGGAAATAATTTTAAGGAGGCTGTAGTCTAGAGTTTGGGCAAGAGAGCCCTTGTAGCATTTCATATGATAAAAGAGTCCTTTTTCCCCCTTTAGTCTCAGGTGAGTGTGGGCTGTATTTACATTTCAAAGACATGATAAGATTTATATCTTAAAAGGACTTAGAAGGAATGCAGGTTTTTTCCTCAGAATTTTGGGGTAAATTTTACTATTTAAAAATGTCCTTCTTCTTGTTAAGTTCAGGACAATATTATTTCTATTACCCTAGTCTTCTAAAATATTTATAAGCACTTTGAAAAGAGTAGGTGAGGTTTTGGGATGCTTCTAGACTTGTATTTCTGGTTTGTAGACATTTGTAAGACAAAGACAGTTGCTTCTATTAAAATATTGGCCTCCAGCTAATCCATTTCCTGATTATTTTTAGAAGGGCCTGGGGACACTTTTTAAGAAGAATTTATATTGGATTTTTGTTTTAAGTTTCATTTCTGTTCTTTCATCTTAGTAAGATTTCTAAGGCTAGCTGTTATATTCTTTGTATCCTTTTTAAATTTGGTCTTTTTATAAATACTAATAATTCTTTAGGAAAAACTTCCAATTTAAAAGATCCATAATCTGGACATGGATGAGTAGGACCTATTAATCTCAATAACAATTCAAACCTTTTTATGATTTAACCAAGGATGCAAGAGACATCCCTGGAGACTGGAAAATATGCAACCCCAACCACATCCAGAATGTTTACTCCTAATGGTAGCTTAAGAAAGCAAAGGCTTTTGTTGCACAGACAGTAAGAATGGTGTTGTAAAAATAACGTCTGAAGTCTCATACAAGAACTTGGGGTACCTCCAGTCGTAGGCCTACTGAATTAGGATCCTGATGTATTTTCCCAGTAATGGGATCCCGCCGTTACCTAAGAATGGAAACGGAGAATCCAGAGAGGCAAGTGAGATTTAAGCAGAAGCAGCTTATTGCAAACGCGTAAGAGAACAGGCACAAGAGAATGGCTCCTAGATGTGTAAGCTAGCTCTTGCGGCCACTCCCCTCAGCTGCTACTGCAGTACCAAGCTGGGGGGCAGGGGAGGGGGGGGAGGAAGATCCAGGCAGCAGAGAAGCAGCAGGCTTCTCCTGGATGAAATGGTACTGGAGAGTGGGCCCACCTTGACGCAGTGCCCAGGTTCTTGGCATCTCGAGCAAAGAATTAAACAAGATACCGAGGTAAAGTAGTGAAAGAACAGTTTATTAGAAGAAAAAGTACACTTCAAAAAAGTAGCCCCGAGCAGAAAGCAGTGGCTCAAGGCCATTATTAGAAAAGAAAGTATACTCCAAAGGCTTTGGAGCAGGTCCTGAGCAAAGGCAAGGCTCAAAAAGGTATGGCTTGCAGGAGCTTGGGGTTTTATCTGAGATGGGCTGTACCTTTCCAGGTGGGGGAGCACTTGATTGACACCTGTGATTATCAGGGGGCTATTACCTTATCTCTTCAGACTGCACATGTTCTCTGCAGTTTGAAATGGTTAACTACAAGCTGATTGTCCCTCTTCCCTGTACTTGGACAGTCAATTTTAGTGGGCTCTGCAAGCTGATTTTCTTCTTTCCCTGTACCTGGGCTGAGAGTTTCAGCAGGCTTTTCAGCTTGAATGTCTTTTGTTACAAGCTAAATGACCCTTCCCCTCTATGCCAAGGCTTTGCTCTGACAGTCCTGCAGCTTGAATAAAGTTATTTCCTCTGGCTTTGTTATGCTTTCCTCCTTAATCTCATCTACCCTAGCTATTTTCCTGACTGCCTATAATTTTTCTATCTCACTACGGATCCATGACACTGAGAGGGCACTACTGAAATGGGACTTTTCCAGCACTAACAAAGCAACAAATGTTGAGACAACAAAGTCCTCCTATAAACTGTGACCCCCTTATGACAAATTCCTCTGCGAATTGACAGGGTTACATATAGAGAGTTCTGGTTGTGACTTTGTGTCTCAGAACCCCAGTCTATCTGACTGGCCAGCAGATGCACCCCAGTAAGTGCATCTTCAAGATGGCAGAGACCAGAGAGAGTGCTTCACTGGTCACAGAACCAAGCTCTCAATAAAACCGTATTTCCCAGAAAATAAGACTTAACTGGACCATCTAATGCGTCTTTTGGAGAAAAGGTTAATATAAGACCTGGTATTATATTATTATACCCGATGTCCTGCAGGGTGGCAGGTGGGGTCTCTGCTCCCGCTCCCCACATAAGAATGCAGGATATGGCGAGGCCAAAAAGGAACACCCACGGAGCCATAGGTAAGGAAGTCACACTACTATATTCTCACTGGAGGCAGCTTGGAGACACAGGAAACAGGAGCCACACTATCTGCAACCTGCTGTCCACTTCTCTGCAATCTGTAACTCGCACTCCACCGTGCTAGCTGTAATCCGCTCTTGCCAGCTCAGCCACCATCTTCTTGCTAACCCCCATTTTTCTGCTAACATAGCCACAGCAGTTATATTAGTGGCCAATGGCTCACTGGTCAACTTAGCCACAGCTGATGGCCATCCAATCACAGTTGATGGCCATTTACTACCCGAGCCAGCACCTTTCCACATGAGGCCGAGAGCCTGGAAACTGCTCTCTGGGGCTCTGTGCCCACACTCCACCCCACAGGGTCTCGCCTCACAATCTACGCGACAAGCGTCTTCTGCGAGGGTCCCTGTGAGAGGAGCCTGGAGGTGGATGCAGTATCCTGGACACAGCCAGGGCTCTCAGGGCACTGCCACTCTCTCTGGGCACAGCCAGAGTTTCTCAGGGCATCACCAGTACTTCTGGGCACAGCCAGACTTCCTGGGTTTCTTAGGGTACCACTAGTCTTCCCGTACACAGCCAGAGTTTCTCAGGGCACTGCCACTCTCTCTGGGCACAGCCAGACTTCCTGGACTCAGCCAGGGCTCTCAGGGCACTGCCACTCACTCTGGGCTTCTCAGGATACTGTGCTGGAACTACAGAGACTCACTGTCAATGTGCTTACATATTCTCAATGACTGCTACTCAAGACACAAAAGCAAACATCTGCCAGTTCCACTACATGGTGGTATGTTTCCAAACAACCAAGAGGTCCATTAAATTAGGGATGGAAGGCAATTCCACATAGTCCATAGTCATTCGCCAGGGCTGTGCATTAGCCTCACAATGTGTGCCCTCTCCACAAGGCGAGGGCTCCAAGTCCTCCCCAACCTGGGGGTGAGGGCCTCAGCAAGCAATTCCTAGCCCACAAGGTTGCTGCAACCTTTGCTTTCTCTGGCCTCTGCTGGTTGGGGAATCATCCATGTCTTTCCACCCCTCCATGGGGATCGAGCTCTCCAGCAGCTGCTCCTCCTGGTCTTCCTGAGACTGAGTGTTCATACATACAAACTGCTCCACCACCTTTCAGAGAGCTTTGGCCGGCACCATACCCTGCTCGCTGTGCCGTTTGTCATACAGGAGACCCTGCTTGCTGCGCCATGTGTCATGCAGGGTGGCAGGCGGAGTCTCTGGTCCCGCTCCCCACATAAGAACGCAGGATATGGCGATGCCAAAAAGGAACACCCACGGAGCCATAGGTAAGGAAGTCACACTACTATATTCTCACTGGAGGCAGCTTGGAGACACAGGAAACAGGAGCCACACTATCTGCAACCTGCTGTCCACTTCTGTGCAGTCTGTAACCCGCACTCCACTGTGCTAGCTGCAATCCACTCTTGCTAGCTCAGCCACCATCTTCTTGCTAATCCCCATTTTTCTGCTAGCATAGTCACAGCAGTTATATTAGTGGCCAATGGCTCACTGGTTATAGCTCATGGCCAACTTAGCCACAGCTGATGGTCATCCAATCACAGTTGACGGCTATTTACTACCTGAGCCAGCACCTTTCCACATGAGGCCGAGAGCCTGGAAACTGCTCTCTGGGGCTCTGTCCCCACACCTGAGCTTATATTATATTACATTATATTATACCTGGTTTCATAGTAAAATAAGACCAGGTCTTATGTTAATTTTTGCTCCAAAAGACGCATTAGAGCTGATGGTCCAGCTAGGTCTTTTTTGGGGGGAAACACGGTAGAACAAGATGAAGTATGTAACAGAAACATATTTCAGAAAGTAAAAACAGTGACTATTATGGATGGAAATGGGGTTCTATAAAAAGTAGCTTCGTAGATGCTCATAAATTCCTGTAGATGATCATAAATTCCTGACTGAGGTCATAACTTCTTTATTAAGTAGTAACTTCTTTATTAAAATGCTTAAGCTAACCCTGTCCATGTTCTTGTGCATCTAGGTTAACACACCTTTGAAATGCCAAAAGTAATCCTCTTTTCCAGACCCCTGGAAAAGTAACCACCCTCAAGGGACCACATAATCTCGTTAACTATCTTGTTCTTTGCTTTCTTCTGAAGTAGGAAAACTTTTCTGTGAGTTCCCAAATGATGTAAATTATATTGGATTTGCTACCAGTTTTGTAGGGTGTAGGCCTACAAAACAAAATTTGCTGGGTGTAGGCCAGGATCGCGTCTCGGGAAGTCGAAGAATGGAAACACGGACCAGAGAGAGGCAAAAAGTTGTAAAGGAATATAGTTTATTAGAGGTAGCTCCCGACCTGGAAGGGGTCCCAAATGGGGGTGTTGAGTGACTGAGGCAAAAGCTCTTACTTTTATACCTCCCTTGCCTATTTGGGGAAGGGGGCTGGAGCCTTCTAATTGAATTCATCTATCGGGTTTGTCCTGTTTGCCTATCCTGAAGGGATTAAGGAACTAACCCGTTCCTATCTATCAGATCTGGTCCTTTGTCTGGACAGAGGGATTTGAGATAATTTATTAACCTCAAGGAGCATTCTCATATCTTTCTCCTGGAGTGAAGGAGACATTCCAGAACCTGGAGTTTCAGGATATGGCTGCTTTTTTGTTTATTCCACCAGAAATCCCACTGTCTGCCTAGCAATCATACTATCTAACCTGTCTCAATCCCCTATCTGAAGACGAAATCCTAACTACTGTTAGGCAGTAGGGACAACAACCGCTCTAACTACTTCAGGCTGAGGAAGGGAGTACTAGGGAGAGACCAGCAGCTAGGGCTTATCGAGAGGTCTATCTTAGGGTCCCCAGTAGATGAAAAAATCCAGATGAGGATGTTGTCTTGTAGGCCATCGTAGCCAACCAGTGGGTAGTCTGTAAGCTGCGACGCATTGTAGGCAACAGCATGAGGTAATACCTATAATAATGGATAAAAGAAAAACTAGAAAAATCTCCTTAAGTCCCGCTAAACTGGGAAGCTAGGAAGTAAGAAATGAAAAATCTAGGCCAAAGAATCTTGTTTTTAGTTTAATATTGAAAACTGTATTAGGAATTTGTTGAACTTTGTCTTTAATTAACTGCAAATTATCAGAGATTGAAACAGCATAACCCTTTAAACTTTTTACATCCTTGATTGTGTTTGAGAAGTAGATAATCTATGGCAGCTCTGTTTGTTTTTTTTTAATTAAATTCATTGGGGGTGACAATTGTTAGTAAGTTTACATAGATTTCAGGTGTACAATTCTGTATTACATCATCTATAAATCCCATTGTGTGTTCACCACCCAGAGTCAGTTCTTCTCCCATCACCATATATTTGATCCCCCTTACCCTCATCTCCCACCCCCCAAAAATCTGAAAGCATTTCTCTATAGAGACACGTGTACTCCAATGTTCATTGCAGCTTTGTTTACAGTGGCCAAGACATGGAAACAACCAAAATGTCCTTCGATAGATGAATGGATAAAGAAGTTGTGGTATATTTACACAATGGAATACTATTCGGCATTAAGGAAAGATGATATAGGAGCATTGGTGACAACATGGATGGATCTTGAGAGTATAATGCTAAGAGAAGTAAGTCAGACAGAAAAAGCAGAGAACCCTATGATTTCACTGATATGTGGTATATAAACCAAAAACAAAAGGGCAGCTTTGTTTTTGAGTACTGTTTTTCAGACCTGTCCTAACTCTTGTCTCATGGCATGGATAACCTGTGACGCAGATTAAAGCACTGGTTGGAGCTGCCAGTGAAACTAACACATTGATTAGCCTGAGTTATGGCTCTTTTTTCTTTACTCAGTTCTAGTATTTGGGTGAGAGCTATTAACTTAGCTAGTTGTGTGGTAAACCCAAACATATTATATAGAGTAACTACAGCATATCCAGCATTGTGTATGTCATTTTTTTTTTTTTTTTTATTAAAGATCTCTCATTAGTGAAGAGAGTCCAATCTGGGTTGTCTAGGGGTGTTTTTTGTAAATCTTTTCTAGCAGTATAGGTTTGTATTAAAACTTATTAGCAGTTGATTATTTATCCATCTTTGGGAGGGATGTTGTAGGATTAAGGGTTAGAGCAGGTCTGTATTTGGATTACAGGACCTTCTAACTAGAGGCCCTGATACCGCAGGAGGTGGTTATCAGTGAGCCAGTGACTCTTATTTGCATTTAAAATTTCGCAAATGTGGTGTGGGGCGAAAATAGTTAAGTCCTGCTGCACTGTGAGTTTGGTGGCTTTAGGAACCAGGAGGCAGTTGTAGTCATGACCGGGAGGCAAGCTGGCCAGCCGGGTGGCCAGCTACGAGGTCTAGTTCTTTATTAAATAGTTCCAGAGTCCTTTTTAAATTGTTTATTTTACATTTTCTTTAAGATATAGACCAATGATAAGAAATAGGCTGAATGAGCCCAAATCTGGGGGCTATCTTTATCTTTAGAACCAAGCAGTTTTCAGAGGAAAAACCTCCAGAGTGAGCAGTTGAGACAGAATAAATGGCTTCTATATCAATTGGGAAATTAATAGGCTTACCTGCCTTGTCAGGGTCACCCGCAGTTTTACCCCCTGTGATGAGAATAGCTTCAGGACCAACAGTGATGAGAGCCATTTTTAGGGAGTTGATCCCTGCTCCCTTCAGAACAAGGGGTACTCCCTCCCTTAGGGCCTTAGTCTCTAGAGGGGGCACGGCTGTTTTGGAGGACTGGGACACCCCTTATTCCAGTGGTCTGGGCTTCCACATCCAAAGCAAGCTCCTTTATCTGGCGTTTTCTCTCTGGGGCTTTTGGGTTGCCTTGAGATGGCTTCAGCCCTGGGTTGACTTGACTATAACTGTGGCCAAAAGTCTGGCCTGTTTCTGGTCTCATCTTCTAGTCTCACTGTTGCTTTATTCCTCGTTTTCCTGTCTTGTTTAAATGTTAAAGACATTTAAACAAATTCCTGGCCTTCTCTAGGATCTGAGCCTCTTAATCAAGGATGTAACAGTAGGTCAGAACCATTAGAATTCCCTGCCAGTTAGCGGAAAATATTAGGCGAAGCTTCCTTATATTGGCCTATAGCTGATACCAAAGAAGGCACATGAACTCTAGCAGTTCTACAATATAATGTCAGTAGCAGACCAATAGACTAATAAACTTTATCTTAGTAGAGAGAGAAAACTTAACTTTTATTTTGTACCAGCTTACTTTTGAGATTTAAATATACTTAGTTAATTGTATTTAGCTTAACCATATATAAAACTCTCAAAACTTCTCACAAACCTTCTACAACTTTCCCAGTCCCTCTTAGTTTGTCTCTTTTCACTCATTCAGAAGTAACCATCTTTAGGACAAACTGTTTTCTTTCAGTACCTTCAAACATGGATTTCCATATCGTATACCTTCCTTGAAAACACACACCATTTTCTTCCATGTTAGAATCCATAACCTTTTAGAACCTTAATTTTTACTGACAATCCAAAATAAGCAATTAACACTTCCACTGGCAAATAAAGAATATATTCGGCAACCTTTAAAAGTATGCACTTTTGTAATAAAATATAATATATATTCATTAACGGATCTTAATTTCTCTCTTAACATTCCTGTGACAAAGAAGCTATAAATAGATGACTTTAGACCTACCTAATAATTGACACCTTAGCATTTTGTTATTTTGAAATACCTAGATATTTAATCTAAGCTATTTTCTTGACAAATTCTGTAACAGAGATAACATGACTTTAAAAGCAGGCTTATTTAGAATGTTAGTACTCTGGGACTCCAATCTAAAGGCAATTTCCCTTATAATGAATCCAACTGTGAGTGGTTCCCGCAGGATTTAGAATTAGAGCAGTGGAATAAGAGGTCTGGCTTGAGAATTAGCTGCTTGGTTTTTAAAAGTGCCACTTTTTTCCTATAGTTACCTCAGCCTTAGGCATTCTGTTTATAGGTGGATTAATAGATGGGTGTTTATTGAAGGGACCTCCTCAGGAGAGGAAGATCCCACTGGGGGTTCCTTTGGAGGAGTCCCTTTATGAGGGGTCTCCCCAGGGAGAATCTCCTTAGAAGGAATCTCCTTAAGGAGTCCCCTTAGAAGGAGTCCCCCCAGAAGAGGTCTCCTTAGGAGGAGGCAGGCAAGAGGTCACGGCCAAAAGAGCTGGGTCAACTCTTCATTTTTTACCAATATCTGGATTGTCCCTCGGCAAAAAAAGCCTAAACACATGGAACTTTTGACCATTTGTCCTCCTGTCTGAAAAACATGTCTAGCTGCATGATAGTATTGTAACTAATACCTCCCTCAAAAGGCCAAGTCTCCCCATCTTCCAACGAATACTTAGGACAAACCTCTGAACAAAAGAAAACCAGGCGCCACTTCTTCAAAGTCTGAGGGTTAACTTTGTCCCAATGTTTCAAGATGCAATTTAGGAGGGTGAAGGCATGTCAAGGCTGATTGCCCATCTGAAAGGGAGGAAGAACAGAAAGGTGTCCCTTTGCAATTCATCTCCCACAACATGCTCTAGGGCATCCCCTAGACGAGTGGGCCACAGACACCGAGTGACCAGTTCTGAGGCAGGTGGGGAGACATGGCACACCAGGATTATTCACGCTTACCTGGGTGGTCTAGCCTGTGCCTCCAGGTGGGTGCCTACCCTGTCCCTGCCTGAATGTCTGACACTGGCCCACAGGCCAATAAAGGCTGTGGCCAATAATGAGGTACCTTAAGATAAAGCAGTGTATGTCCCAACTCTGGGCATCACAAAAATTGATGGCTGATTAATATAATAGTGGCCTTTTAAATAAAGATGTTTAAGGAGGGAGTATATACTTAAAGCTTGTAAGGAAGGCATAGGGTCTAGGCAAGAGGGAGTGGAAGGAGGCCCTGAAGCCCAATATGTGAGTGGGGACAAAAAGAGATATCTGAAGCCCCAAAAGGCTTCGGATAGGGCTGCTTCCTTAAGGAAAAGGGAGTCCGGAATATGTGGGTCCTCCTTGAAAACTTTGCCTGGCGGTGGCTGAGGTGCCTGGTGGGTGGGGCTCCGGAGAAGCTGCACTCTTGCAGCCCCTCCCTCTCAGCTGTCACTGCAGTTGAGCCAAGCTGGGGGCGGAGCCAGGCAGCAGAGAAGCCACAGGGTCCCCAGACGAGTACAGAGATAGAACAGAGGAGATGAAAAATCAAGTCTCCAGAGAGGCATTATTCCGCACAAACACAGACCTCACTGGTGCTTGGATTTGTCTTGAGCCTGGCAGGCCCTAAATGACCTGTTCCAAGACTGGGTTATCCTGTCATGGGAGTTTTCAAGTGGTGGATACCTTAATGGCCATTTAACTGTCCAACCCATTCCCGCAAAGGACGGCAAACAAAAGAGGTATAGGAAAGTGAGTGAGAGGTTTTGGTGTCCCCTAAAAGGGACTTACCTCCTGGCTGGCTTGTTAAAATATGTTATTGGAGAGTGTTGAGGAGGTCTCACAGGGAAGGGACCCCAGACCAAAGTCTCATGCATTAGGGAGAGATAGTGGCAGAATAAAAGGACAGCAGAGACAAAGGAGTCATCCTGCTGGTGCACTTATGGTTATGGGAAGTCGGGCTGGAAAGGAATCAGAGGGACCCACTGTAGAGTAACCACAATCAGGGTCCCTCAGTTGTCCACAAAGGCCCACAGTCCTGGCCACGCATCAGTATTCAGTCTCCTTGTGGAAAGGAAAAAGGCAGCAAAAAGAATAAGAGAAAGTAGCAGAGAGAGGGAGGGAAGCCTCCGAACGGCACCCTTACAGGCAGTCTGGCTGGGGGAAGACCCAGGGAGCTTTGGGGACACACCGCAGAGTAGCCACCATCAGAGTCCTGCAATTACTGCCAAAGGCCATTCACCTCAACTGAGCGCCATCTTTGGGCTTTACTCCATCCAAGAGAGAAAAGCAGGAGATAAGGCAGGTGGATTGTGGCTGACATTCTTCCAGCTCAGTGCCGGAGGGGATCAACCAGAGCCCTTCTGCAAGAGCTGCCCTCGGAGTCTTGAAAGCAGCAGCCACACTTTTCTCATTTAAATGACTGATGCAGGACTACTGTTTGTATGATAGAAAAAGGAGAAAAAACATGGTGAAGGCCCATAGGGTGGGCAAGTAGAAAGGCACAGATCATATTTACCTCTCCTTAAATTCCATACGAATCCCCAAATGAAGTAGGAATATTTTTCTATGAGTTTCCAAATGATGTTAATAATGTTGGATCTGCCGGCAGTTTCTGGGTGTGGGCCAGGATCGTGTCTCATGAAGTCGAAGTTTGGAAACACTGACCAGGGAGAGGCAAAAAGTTGTAAAGGAAGATAGTTTATTAGAGGCAGCTCCCAAACGGGAGAGGGTCCTGAATGGGGGTGCCCAGTGACTGAGGCAAAAGCTCTTTTATACCTTCCCTTGCCTGTTTGGGGAATAGGGCTGGAGCCTTCTAATTGAATTTATCTATCAGGTTTGTCCTGTTTGCCCATCCTGAAAGGCTTAAGGAACTAACGCATTCCTATCTATCAGATCCTTTGTCTGGCCAGAAGGGATTTGAGATTATCTATTAACCTCAGGGCGTATTCTCATGTCTCTGTCCTGGAGTGAAGGAGCCATTCCAGGACCTGGAGTTTCAGGATATGGCTGCTTTTCAGTTTATTCCACCAGGGACCCCCCCACCAACACCCCCGTCTACCTTGCAATCATACTAGCTAACCTGCCTCACTCCCACCTTCATACAATCTTGCTTACATTCTCTCATTAATTCCAGAAGTCTAAAAGAAACTGCAAAACTGTCATTCTCCAGTGCAGTTGACATCTTGCTTTTCAGCAATTGTCATCAGTTTAGCTTAAATACATTTTTATACAAATTCTCTACAGATTTGGATATTTATTACATTGACACTATCTTTGGGAGGAAAAGATCAATAAAAACCAAAAATACTCATTTACCAAATTTACCAGACTCACTAGTCACTGAGGAAGAAGTTCTACAAATATTTTCTCTGGCTAATCTAAATTTAGAAAGAGAGAAAAGGGCTCTCACTACTCTCATTTGCATTGGACCCTGCAGGTAGAGAGACCTGGAAGACTAACAGGGTTCTCACCTTCTGCCAGCACTTGTCAGAGATCCCAGGGTCTCCCAGCTGCAGCAGCCTCAGGCAAGTAGTGTCCAGCCAGGGAAGTTAATATTTTGGCTCTGCCAACTGTCAAGGGGAGAATTTCTTCTTTTTTTCTTGTACCTTTTTAGGTTCTTCTGGATGATCTAAGAATTTAATTGATGTGAGACAGATTACCAAGAGAAAAATCAAGTTTAATGTCATACATACAGAGGTCTCATAGTTAGGGGAACTAAAGATATGACCAAAGCAGGCAACTTTTATACATTTTAGACAACGGAACCATCAGTTCATGAGAAAATGACAAGACAAAGAAACTTAGGTGCTTAATTAGTGAAGAATCTAAGCAATTTGTTAAAACAGGCCTCTGTGCCCTGAATTCCCTATCTCTGGTGATAAGGACATCTTCCTTATCTTTGTGATATTAATAGTTACAATCAAAGAAGATAATACAGACTTCATTGACTTAGGACTGTTTAATGTCTTTCAATACTCATAATTTTATTTATAGAGTATCAAATAATTTAGATTTGCCATTTATCCCTGGACACTGCAGTTTTATACCATTGTAAAACAAATCTTTATTAAGTTATATTTATGTTTGCTCACTTATTAATAAAAATTATTATGCTGCTTTTATATTCATCTATTTTACAGATACCATTTTCAATATTTCAACATTAAACAATGCTATGTATATAGTTGTTCATTTTTTAAAAATATACTCTTTGACTCATTATGGAACTTCTCTGTTATTCCTCGTTTGATAAAAGTTTGTTAATTAATTTTTAAATAATGAGTGGATGTTTGATTTCATGTATTATTTTTCTGCAGCTATTCAATTTGCAAATGTTATTGAGAACCTAGTATTGCAAGACACACTTCTAAATAAAGATACATCATTTAAACAAAACAAAGACAGAAATCCCTGCCTTTCTTACATTGAAAGGATTATAGAATACACCTCTGGATTTTTCTACTTAATCCTGTTAAATTAGTTAATTAAATTAATTGATTTTCTAATATCAGAGATTCTTGGATTCCTGAGATGAAAACACTTAACCAACATGTATCATAATTTTTAAACATTTATGGATTTGTAAACTTTTTTTAGAATAATTACACACAAATTTATGAATGAGCTATAATTTTTCTTTTAATAATGGGGAAAAAGAAGTATCTTTTTTATACTTTGAAGAAACTTGCTTCCTATTTGAATGAAAGTGTTTCATGAAAATTTGTGAGAACTGTGAAAATCTGAGTTTGATAGTTTCTTCTTTTTTTTTCTTCTGCAAAAAGCTTTATTGTTTCAATTTGGTCCATGGCATGGGATAGGGCTCCAGGGTGGTGCCTAGTGGTGGCAGGGAGAGGTTCAGGCAGAAGCCCAATGCCAAGGGAATACAGAGGGGCCCTTCAAAGGCCTCTGGGCTCCACAGGCTTCTCATTGTGCTTGAGGGCAAGCCTTTATAAGAGATACTTGCCCTGCCCAGCCTGGGGGCCAGCCAGCCTGTGGAGGTTATTCAGGTGGTCAGATAGTGTCTTTCTAAATAGCTTTTGTTATGAATTCAATTTCATTAAAGGTTTAAAGCAAAACTAATAACAACTAGTGGATTTTATTATTTCATTTATCTTTCCATAAATCCAAGGTACTTTCTGATTTATTGACACTTTTGTAATATTGGTTGTTAAATATTTCAACCACCACTTCTTTTTCTACTTCTCTGTTTTTCTATGGATGTTTTAATTTCATCTATTTGTTGGAAAACAGTCATTATAATATATACCTGAAGTAAAAGTTTATTTTGTATGTATATATAGAAAGAGGGTGCCAAAAAATGTATACACATTTTAAGAAAAGAAAAAAAAAAACTGCATTAAAATTATTCTGATGGTAATCACTTTGAGCACCTCTTATAACTGTAGAAGTCAAACATGACTTGTATTCATCTTTTGTTATTGGTATATATTGAGTATTACAATTTTAATACATTTTTTTCCTTTCTTAAAATGTATATACTTTTTTTGGCACCCTTTGTGTAGAGATAGAGATAGAGATAGAGATAGAGATAGAGATAGAGATAGAGATAGAGAGAGATCTATTTTTAGATCACTTAACCAAAAATAGAGAGATCTATTTTTAGATCTCTCTCTATCTCTTTCTATATTTGTAAATCTCTTAGGTATTGCTTGTGAATGTTTACCTTGATATATATGTGAGAGATAGAGAAAGAAAGAGAGAGTGAGAGAGAGAGTTTGAGGAATCTGGTGGAGGCTGACTAGTTGAAAATTTGTTGACCAGGTCAGGTAACCTGAAATTCGTAAGAGTTGATGCTGCAGTCTTGAGTTTGAAATCTATAGCGTGGAAATAGTTAGTCTCTATGTTACAAAGGCAGAATGCTTTTTTTTTTTTTTTTTTTTTTTTTGAAAACCTCAGTCTGTCTTTGCTCTTATAAGGCCTTCAACTCATTAAATGTGGCTCATACATCGTGGAGGGTAATCTTTTCCACTCACTCATCGTGGAGGGTAATCTTTTCCACTCAAAGTCTATTGATTTGAATGTTAATCACATCTAAAAAGTATCTTCAAAGCCATATCTAGAATGGTGTTTGACTTGATTAGACAGCTGGGAACCATAGCTTAGCCAAATTCACATAAAAAAAAATAACCATCACAATTTTTAAACCTAGGAGTTTTGATATGTTTGTTGGAGGATCATGTCAGGAAATATAATTTCATGCATGTAGATTAAAGCATGGGGACTTGATTATATTTCCCTGAGTGAATATGCAAATGGAGAAAAAAAGTGCCCCAGAAACAAGCCAACTGTACAAAGTACAGTCAACTAATACAGTGAATGTTTAAATAAAAATAAAAAAAATATATACATATGTGTATATATATATATTTATGTATATATATGTATATATATATATATATATATATATATATATATATATATATATATGCAGTAAAAGAAACATTGCCTTTAGTCCCCCTCAAAATACTCCCCCTCACTTTGAACACACTTATCCCAACATCTTGCTACTTTCTGAAGCAGTTCTAGAAGTCCTCTTTCGTGAGTGTCTTTAGTTGCGTTGTCATGGCTGCCTCAGTGTCCTGAATTGATTCAAAATGTTTACCTTTCATGGCCATTTTGACTTTGGGGAAGAGCCAGAAGTTGCATTGTACCAGATCCGGTAAATAAGATGAATGAGGACACACCGTCCTGTTTTTATTTGACAGAAATTGCTGTACCAGAAGTGATATGTGATATGGAGCCTTCTTTTCTTATTGCAAAGTACGGTGAATGCTGCTGCTGAGTGGCATCCAACAGAAAGACAGTTCAATACAGGAAGTGGCACATTGAACCTTAGTAACAGTGCGTGGCAAGTTTCAAATTGTTCGGTTCAGTCAGTCAGGTATGAGCTCCAGTTGAGAGAAGGTGTGTTTTAAAGTCTGCCGTAAATCATCTTCCATCATGACAACACTCTATGTCATACATCACTTCTGGTATACAACAATTTCTGTCAAATAAAAACATTACGGTGTGTCCTCATCCACCTTATTTACCAGATCTGGCACAGTGTGACTTCTGGCTCTTCCCCAAAGTCAAAATTACTCAGGACATCTAGGCAGCCATGGCAGTGCAACTAAAAACACTCAGGAAAGAGGACTTCCAGAACTGCTGAGGAAAATGGCAGGAATGATAAGTATGTTTGTCATGAGGGGGGAGTATTCTGAGGGAGATAAATGGCAATGTGTCTTTCGCTGTAATATATATATTTTTTATTTAATCATTCATCATATTGTTTGTTCACACCGCATATATTGCAGCTTTCATGTTACATGGCTGCAGGCACAACTTTAAGACTTAAATGTGTAAGCAGGGGTGACTGTTATATAAATAGGTTATAGTGAGAGACTAAGAACATAGATGTACCTATAGATATAATAGATATGTATTTATTCTGCTTGTGATTTCTTACAAGGCATTGAATTGGTAAATTCTCATAGGTAATATCATTGTTTAGATTATAAGAATAAAATTATTATTTTAGGATTACACTGTTTTTTGAATAGTTCTTACTCCTGCTCATCAACCATGATTTTTTTAATTTATCAAGTAGTTCAAAATTCTTACTTTTTATTTATTCTGTTTTTCTATCAATATTGCCATTTATATTTTACTGTTATTACTTTCATTATGTTATGCGTGTAACTTTTTTGTAAGATCCTTTAGTCATTTTCTATTTATTATCATTGTAATTAAAATTTAATGTCATTTTTTTCATGTAGATTTTATATAATTTACAATAAAAGAGCAGTTTGGAAGTCTTCTCCTGTTATAGCCATCTTCTGCTGTTAGATAAAATTATTCTGGAACGTTAAAGCCATACACACAAAAAAGTCCTTCAATCATTCAAGCAAAATAAATGCATCGAGACAGTTTTGCACTTGTTTATTTGTTCTGGAAGTCATCCAAATTAACTTGTAATACTAAATAACCACAGATGCCAATGCAATGTAATTTGAAGTGACAACATATCAGTTTAAAGTGCAACCATAGCACTAGGTGTTACAATTTGTGTATATGAGGTTCAACCAGGGCATTTCATTATGAGAGTTACTGATTTTCAGCATGAACAGAAACATTTATAAAACAAATTATTGCAGCTAATAGATTAACAGGGATAATAATTTTTTTTGTTCACAGATAAAGCAAATGACCTTTTATTTAATTGCTTTATCATCAACTATCTGCTAATTATGTCAGCTAGCTTTCCCATGTGTTTTCATCTCTAAGAAATAGATGTTGGGGTAAATATCGTTTCTTCAAAAGTCTCATGAGTGAAAAACTTTTTTTCTCAAATATCAGAGAATCCATAATGATTTGTATATAATTTAAAATTCATTTGTATGCGTTTTAACTTGAAATTTTTAGAGGTAGAAATAATATGTTGCTTACACAATGTTCCAAACAAAATATGTACAAAACAAGTTTTCTCAATCATTAATGGTTATTTAAAAACATCAGTTTTACTGAAGGAGAAACTTGATTCAGGAGTCATAATGGTGTGTAAAAACTATAACTTTATTTTTAAAACTTTTATTTATTTACGTGTGTTTTTCCAGAATCCATCAGCTCCAAGTCAAGTAGTTGTTTCAATCTAGTTGTGGAGGGCGCAGCTTACAGTGGCCCATGTTGGGATAGAACACGCAACTTTGTTGTTAAGAGCACCCTAACAAACTGAGCTAATCAGATGCCCCCAGCAGTAAACTTTTTGGTTCATAATTTAAAAAGTATTCAACTTTGTAAACATATATAATGTAATATTTCACTGTTTTCCCAATCTGAATCCATAAGAAGCATCAACATTGGTTTAAAATAGAATTTATTATATGGTATGGAAAGCTTAACATTGTTTTATCATTTTTTCTTTAAAATTTTAACCCAGAAACTATTGTTTGCTTATTTCTTCAGATTAATTGTTATCTAATTATACCAAAATTATATAAAAAAGTATAATGGGACTAATGTTTGGATTTTCAAAAAATACATGTTTTACTTATAAAATTATGCCATTTTACTAGAAATGTGTATTTGCCCACTTAAAGATTGAATATGTACTAAAACATGAAAATCAAAATTACTTATATAAATTTTATTTACACTATTATTTACATATTTGACTGAAATTGATCTTATAAAAGCATATTCATTAATGGATATAAGCTATTTACAAATTCTCTTTTAACTACTGTGGATGATTTAAATGAGAATTTATTCACCAGAGAAATAAGGTGATATCAGCCCCACAAATATGAAAGCAGCCACATACACATTCTCTGATTAGGAAACAAAACTGCTAAATTTGTTTAGCAATGCAGTACAAACTTCGTGTCTTAGCCTTATGACGTAACTTATAATAAACACTTTACAAAGATAAATAGCTCATATATATTTTGTTTGACCATGAATAATGCAACAAAATAATTACAGCTAATTACAAGTTAAAAAAACACACAAGCATTTTATTTTTAATTTGAATTTTTTCATGTTATCATATAATTCTTGACATTTTTTTTGTAGTATTAATAAACAAAGTTTGTATAAACCAATTATTCCTGATCAAACTATTCTTAATATTTTACAGACTACTCCTAAATATGCTTTAAAAAGTACTGCTGCATACATAAAATTAGCATTAAAAAAGATACATGCTTATAAATATCTCTCCGTGTGTATAAATGTATATTGAATTTTGCTACAATTTGCATCACCCTCAGTCATTTATGTGTCTGGGACTTTTAGGGAAATATTTCTGTTTGACAAGAAAATAATTATCTGAATTTCTTTTCAAATTAAAAATAATTTTAAGTAAAAATAACTAAGTTTTAGAGCAGTTTAGAGCAAATTGAGCAAATTGTACAGATTGTTCCCATGTGCCTCCTTTATTCTCCACTCAGCTTCTACTAATACAATTATTAACATCCTGCATTAGTATGGCTCATGTTTTCAATTGGTAAACCAATATTGTTACATTACTATTAGCTAAAGTCTATTAAGTTTTACTCTTTGTGTTGTGCAGTTTTGTGTTCAGACAAATGTTTAATGACATGTATTCATCATAACAATAAACTGAGTAGTTTCACTGCCCTAAAAATCTCCTGTGTTCTTTGGGTGCACCCTTCACCTATTCATCTCTTCTTTTCCGGACCCATAGCAACCACTGATCTGTTTACTATCGATAGTATTGCCTTTTCCAGAATATTGTACAATTGGAATTAAATAACATGTAACGTTTTCAGGCCAGCTCCTTTCACTTAGGACTATGCTTTTGAGGTTCCTCCATGCCTTTTCATAGCTTGATAACCCATTTATTTTTATATCTAAGTAATGTTCTACCATGTGGATGTACCATACTTTATTTACACATTCACCCATTGAAGAAAGTCCTGGTTACTTCCATTTAAAAACAAAACAAAACATGTATATGTATATGTATACATGTATGTATAAAGCTGCTATATGCAGGTTTATATACAGGTTTTGTGTGGAAATACATTTTCCACATTTATATGCAGGTTTTGTGTGGAAATACATTTTCAATTAATTTGGGTATGTAACGTGTGATTGCTGGATTGTAAGGTAAGACAGGACTATGTTAAACTTTGTAGTGAATTGCCACACTCTTCCAAAGTTCCCAGGTCATTTTGCATTCTCATAAACAATGAATGAGAATTGCTGTTGCTCTGCATTCTGATCAACATTGAGTGTTTCCAATGTTGACTTTTAGCCATTCTAATACTAGGGATGTAGTCATACCTCATTGCTCTTTTAACTTGCCGTTCCTTAATGATGTTGAAAATCTTTTCTATTTCTTATTTATCACCTGTGTATCCTCTTTAGTGAAGTGTCTGTTCAGATATTGGCTCAATTTTAAATTAGTGCTTTGCTTTCTTATTGTTTGATTTTCAAAATTCTTTGTATATTTAAAATACAAGTCCTGTATCAGATAAATGTTTTGCAGGTTTTTTCTCCAGTCTATCACCTGCCTTTTACTCTTTTAACAATGTCTTTCATGAGTAGAAGTTTTAATTTTAATGGAGTCCAACTTACTAATTTTTATTTCATGAATTTTGCTGTTGGTAGTATATCTAAAGCTTATTGCCAAACTTAAGATCCCCTAGATTTTCTCCTATGTTATCTTCTAGTTTTTTTTTTTTTTTTTTTTTTTTTTTTTTTATTTGAAAAAAGTACAGATTTACAAAATGTGTATATTCTGTCATGAAAACTCCACACCAACATTATACACTTGGAAAAAAATACAAACAGGATATATTACAAATTTATGTAAGCAATAACTTAGTTCACACCATGCAATAAAAAGTACATTAATCAAGATACACAAGCTTTTGTAGGTTCTAAACTGAAGGACTTTTTTTTTCTGCAGAATCCTTAAAACCGGTGGCACTTAAAATTTGTTAGCCTTTCTACTGAGAGGTAAATTATACACAACAATGATGAAAAAGATTAACAGACCAGTTGTCTATTATGAATCATTCCAGCTTTGTTCAACAATGGCCGAAACTCTTTTCTCATATTCTCGTTTGTTTTCCTGATAAAGTTGTGCTGCCTGGCTATTGGCTGGACTGTTTGGATTCGGTTCATCCAGCAGAGACTGAATTGATGTTAAGATAGAAGATACATCATATGTTGGACTCCATCGATTCTGAAGGATATCTAAACATATGCTACCATCAGCATACACATTTGGATGAAACATTTTGGATAAAAACCTAACAGTTGGCGGTTTATTTGGATATTCTTCAGAAAATTCTATTACTAGTTTAAAAGTACCGTCTTCAAAGGGTGTCCCTTCTGGTCCAAATATAACTGCATTCCACTGCATGATGTTGTTTTCAGATGGTGCGCCACTGACACCCACAGGTGGGTCCTCTTGCAATCGCTTGAAATCCCGCATAAGCCTCCTCCGGGCCGGGGTCGACATGCTCCCCAGCTGCCCCGCGGTCAGTCTGAAAGAAATGAGACCCGCGCAGCCCCCCCACCCCCCGGCGCGGCGGCCGAATCACTGCGGGTCACCGCCGCCGCCGAGGCTGCACAAACAACCCTGCAATCTAGTTTTATATTTTTGTGTTTTGTGTTTAAAGTCTATACAGTCCATCAGAGTTAATTTTTTGTGAAAAGTGTAACATCAGTTACATCTAGATTTAAATTTTTTGTGGGAGGTCAAGTTGTTCCAGTTCTATTTGTTGAAAAGATTTTCTTACTTGAATTACCTTTGTTCATTTGTGAAAGATAAGTTGACTATATCTGTGTTGGTGTATTTCTGAGCTCTCTATATTCTTTCTTTGATCTATTCATGCATTATTTCACCAATATCACACTGTCTTAATTATCATAGCTCTAAAAATCTTGAAGTCAGGTAGTGTCAGTCCTCTGTCTTTGTTATTTTTCTTTATTGTCATGTACTATTCTGGGTCTTTTGACTTTTCATATATGATAATTTTATATGCCAACATGACTACAATATGTGGGACCTAGACATTTGGTCAAACATTATTCTGGGTGTATCTGTGAGTGTGTTTCAGGATGAGATTAACATTTGAATCAGTAAACTCAATAAAACAGATTGCCTTCATAATGGGCGTGTGCCTCATCTAATCAATTAAAACTTGAATAGAACAAAAAGGCTGAGTAACAGAGAACTCCTGCCTGATACAATGAGCTGGGATATTGGTCTTTTCTCGCCTTTAGACTCCACTAAAACATCCAGCAGGCCTGATTTCAGAATGGAATTTACTCTATCAGTTCTCCTGATTATCAGGTCTTTGGACTCAGAGTAGAAGAACACATGTCTCTTGGGTCACTAGCTTGCCAAGTGCATATCTTGGGATTTGTCAGCCTCCTTCATCACATGAATCAATTCCTTTTAATAGATTTCTTCACATATATAAAGAAATTAGTTGGGGTTCTCCAGAGAAACAAAATTCACAGAAAGATAGATAGGTAAGTAGATTGATCAATCAATTGATTGATAGACACATACTCTCCAATAGTGATATTTTACGTATCTCTGTTACAAAACCTTGACAGGAACAGTACTCTCTTTACTACTGGAAATAGCATCATTATTGTTCCAAATACAAGCATATTAAAAAGCCAGTACCAGAACTCCACATTGACTTTTAAAAAATTCATCCTTAAAATTCACTTTAAAATATAAAAGAGACTTTTTAAAAGTGATGGCTGTCTATTATCTTGATTTTTGGTGATGGTTGCACATCTGTAGCATATGTCAAACTTATCAAATTGTGCACATTAAATATGTGCAATATTTATATATCAATTACAACTTAATAAAGTATTTTCAAAATTATTTTTCAACTGAACTTTATTGGGGTGACAATTGTTAGTAAAATTATATAGATTTCAGGTGTACAATTCTGTATTATATCATCTATAAATCCCATTGTGTATTCACCACCTAGTCAGTTCTCCTTCCATCACCATATATTTGACCCCCTTTATCCTCATCTCCCTCCCCCCACCCCCCTTACCCTCTGGTAACCACTAAACTATTGTCTGTGTCTAAGAGTTTTTTTTTTCTCATTTGTTTGTCTTGTTCTTTTGTTGTTTTTGGTCTATATACCACATATCAGTGAAATCATATGGTTCTCTGCTTTTCTGTCTGACTTATTTCACTTAGCATTATACTCTCAAGATCCATCCATGTTGTCACAAATGCTCCTATATCATCTTTCCTTAACGCAGAATAATATTCCATTGTGTATACATACCACAACTTCTTTATCCATTCATGTAAAGAATGACATTTTGGTTGTTTCCATGTCTTGACCACCACAAATAAAGCTGCATTGAACATTGGAGCGCACTTGTCTTTATCTATAAATGTTTTCAGATTTTTTTGGTAGATACCCAGGAGAGGGATTGCTGGGTTTTATGGAAATTCTATTCATAATTTTTTGAGGAACCTCCACACTCACTGCCTTCCATAGCAGCTGCACCAATCTGCATTCCCACGGACAGTATATGAGAGTTCCTTTTTCTCCACAGCCTCTCCAACACTAGTTACTATTTGTCTTGTTGATGATAGCCATTCTGACTGGGGTGAGGTGATATCTCATTGTGGTTTTCATTTGCATTTCTCTGATGATTAGTGATGTTGAACATTTTTTCATACGTCTATTTGCCATTTGTATGTCCTCTTTGGAGAAATGTCTCTTCAGGTCCTCTGCCCATTTTTCAATTGGGTTGTTTGTTTTTTTTGTTGTTGAGTTGCATGAGTTTCTTGTATATTTTGGATATTAACCCGTTATTGGAGGCACCTTTTACAAAAAATCTTTTCCCATTCAGTTGGTTGCACTTTATTTTGTGGATGGTTTCTTTTGCTGTACAGAAGCTTTTAAGTTTGATATAGTCCCATTCATTTATTTTAGCTTTTACTTCTCTTGCTTTTGGAGTCAAATTCATAAAATGCTCTTTGAATGCAAGATCCATAAGTTTAGGACCTATGTTTTCTTCTGTGCAGTTTATTGTTTCAGGTCTCATGCTTAAGTCTTTGATCCAATTTGAATTACTTTTGGTGCATGATGACAGACAGCAGTCCAGTTTCATTCTTTTGCACATGGTTTTCCAATTCTACCTGCACCATTTATTGAAGAGGCTATCTTTTCTCTGTTGTATTTTTTTTCTTCTTTGTCAAAAATTGTCTGCTCATATTTATGTGGTTTTATTTCTGGGTTCTCAATTCTATTTCATGGGTCTATGTGTCTGTTTTCTGCCAATACCATGCTGTTTTCATTATTGTTGCCCTGTAGTACAAGCTAAAGTCAGGGAGTGTGATACCTCCAGCATTGTTCTTTTTTTTTTTTTTTTTTTTTAATTGCTTTGGCTATTTGAGGTCTTTTGTGGTTCCAAACAAATATGATGATTTATTGTTCTATTTCTTTAAAAAACGCCATCGGGATTTTGAAGGGATTGCATTTCATCTGTATATTGTTTTCTGTAACATGGCCATTTTAACTATGTTGATTCTTCAAATCCATGAGCATGGAATTGTCTTTCCAATTATTTGGTCTTCTTTAATTTCTTTTAAAATGTCTTACAGTTTTCAGCACAAAGGTATTTCACATCCTTGGTTAAGTTTATTCCTAAGTATTTTATTCTTTTTGTTGCAAATGCAAAAATAATTTTTTTTTAGTTTTTTTCTGAGATTTCATTTTTAGTATATACAAATGCAATGAACTTTTGTACGTTGATTTTGTAGTGACAACTTTATTTGTTGATTGTTTCTAATAGCTTTTGGTGGAATTTTTAGGATTTTCTATATATAGCATTGTGTCATCTGCAAAGAGTGACAATTTAAATTCTTCATTACCAATTTGGATGCCTTTCATTTCATTCTCTTGCCTGAGTGCTCTATTGAGGACTTCCAAAACTATTTTGAAAAGCAGAGGTGATAGGGGACAGCCTAGTCGTGTCCCAGAATGTAGAGCAAAGGGCTTCAGTTTTTCATCATTAATTATGAGATTAGCTGAGGGTTTGTCATATATGGGTTTTATTATGTTAAGGTATTTTCCTTTTTTACCTATTTATTAAGGGTTTTAATCATAAATCGATGTTGTATCTTGTCAAAGGCTTTTTCTGCATCAATTGATATAATCATATGATTTTGTCCTTTATATTGTTTATGTGACGTATCACCTTGATGGATTTGCGAATGTTGAACCATCCTTGTGCCCCTGGGATGAACCCCACTTGGTCGTGATGAATAATCTTTTTAATGTATTGTTGCATTCAATTTGCTAATATGTTGTTTAGGATTTTGCATCAGAATTCCTCAGAGATATTGATCCGTAGTTTTCTTTTTTGTGTTGTCCTTACCAGGTTTTGGTATCAGGGTAATGTTGACCTCATAAAATGAGTTAGGGAGTACTGTTTCTTCTTCAATTTTTTAGATGTGTTTGAGTAGGACTGGTATTAGATCCTCTTTGAAAGTTTGGTAGAATTCACTAGAGAAACCATCTGGTCTCGGACTTTTGCTTTGGAAAGGTTTTAGATTACTGTTTCAATTTCCTTGAGGTGATCGGTCTATTTAGATTTCCAGTTCTTCATGATTCAGCCTAGGAAGACAATATGTTTCTAAGAACTTCTCCATTTCTT
Organism: Rhinolophus hipposideros; assembly: GCF_964194185.1. NCBI lineage: Eukaryota > Metazoa > Chordata > Mammalia > Chiroptera > Rhinolophidae > Rhinolophus > Rhinolophus hipposideros. The sequence continues at coordinate 72,124,644 of NC_138050.1, forward strand.
TTAGTTTATTGAATTTGGTGGCATGTAGTTCTTCATAGTATTCTTGGATGATACTTTGTATTTCTGTGTCATCCATGGAAACTTCCCCTCTTTCATTTCTGATTTTATTAGTGTCTTCTCTTTTTTTAACTTAGTGAGTCTAGTCTAGAGTTTGTCAGTTCTGTTAATCTTTTCAAAGAACCAGCTTTTAATCACATTAACTTTTTGTATTGTCTTTTTGTTCTCTATTTCATTTAGTTCTGCTCTGATTTTCATTATCTCCTTTCTTCTGAAGACCTTGGGTTTTATTTGTTCTTCTTTTTCTGCTTCTTTACGGTGTAACATGAGGTCATTTATTTGATATTTTTCTTGTTTGTTGAGATAGGCCTGTAATGATATAAATTTCCCTCTTAAAACAGCTTTTATGGTATCCCAAAAATTTTGGTAGGATGTATTTTCATTCTCATTTGTTTCTATGTAACTTTTGATCTCTCCTCTAATTTCTTTTTTGACCCGGTCCTTTTTTAAAAGTATGTCTTTTAATCTCCATGTATTTGTGGCTTTTCCTGCTTTCTTTTTGCAGTTGATATCCAATTTCAAAGTCTGTGATCAGAGAATTTGCTTGGAATGATTTCAGTCTTCTTAAATTTGCTGAGGCTAGTTTTATGGCCCAATATATGGTCTATCCTTTAGAATGTTCCATGTACACTAGAAAAAAAAAATGTATAGTCTGATGTTTTAGGATGAAGTGCTCTATATATGTCAATTATGTCCATTTCATGTAATGTGTCATTTAGGGCTGCTATTTCATTATTTATTTTCTGTTTGGATGATCTATCCATAGCTTTCAATGATGTATTTAGGTCTCCTAGTATAATTGTGTTTTGGTCAATTTCTCCCTTTAGTTCTGCTAGTAGTTGCTTGGTATATTTCCATGCTCCCTGATTGGGGGCATAAATATTGATGACTGTTATGTCTTCTTGTTGTATAGTCCCCTTTACCATTATGAAATGTCCATCTTTGTCTCTTGTTACTTTTTTACCTTGAAGTCTGTTTCATCTGATATCAGTATGGGTATACCTGATCTTCTCTGGATACCATTTGCTTGGAGTGTCAATTTCTACACTTTCACTATGAGTCTGTGTTTGTCCTTGTAGCTTAGATGTGTCTCTCAGATACAGAATATGGTGAGGTTTAATTTTTTGATCCAATCTGCTACTCTGTGCCTTTTTATTGGTGAGTTCAGTCTATTCGCTTTGGGGGTGATTATTGATATGTGAGGATTTCATATCATTCTATCTTTAGTTTTCTGTTAAGATGGTGTCTCCATTTTTTCTTTGCCTTCTTGTTGTTGCCTATTATTTCTGTGTGGTGATATTCTATGATTTTTCCTTCTGTTTCTTCTTTTATTACAGTATATATTTCAGTTCTGGATATTTTTTTTTTTTTTTTTTGTTATGTGTGGTTACCATTAAGTTTATGTAAAGAAAGTTTGATATTTACAATATTCATTTTCTTCAGCATGTTTACTTTCTCCATATCCATATTCTGGTTCAGGCCTTTACTCTCCCCCTTTTTATGTTGCCACAATTTGTTTCTGTTCCTCGTGGTCAAATAGCCTCCTTTAGTATTCCTTCTAGTGCAGGTTGTGTGTTAGAAAATCCCCTCAGCTTCTGTATGTCTGGAAAGGTCTTTATTCCTCCTTCATATCTAAAGGATATCTTTGCTGGGTATATTATTCTTGGCTCATAATTTCTCTCTTTCAATAGTTTGAATATTTGGTTTCACTACCTCCTGGCTTGTAGAGTTTCTGCTGAAAAATCTGATGATATTCTAATGGGCTTTCCATTGTAGGTTACAGTCTTCTTTTCCCTGTCTGCCTTGAGGATTCTCTTTGTCATTGATTTTTGACAGTTTTAATACAATGTGCCTTGGGGAAGGCCTGTTGATGTTGAGGTTATTAGGTGTTCTGTTAGCTTTTTGGATTCAAGGATCCAGTTCTTTCCATAAATTGGGACATACTCATCAATGATTTGTTTGAATATAGTCTCTGTTCCCTTCTCTCTTTCTTCTCCTTCTGGTATGCCCATTATTCTTATATTGCTCTTTCTGATGGAGTCAGAAAGTTCTTGTAGAGATCTTTCCTTTCTTTTGAGTCTCAAGTCTCGTCTTCTTCCATCCGTGTCATTTTCAGATAGAAATCTTCGATGTCAGTGTTTCTTTCCTCCAGCTGGTCAACTCTACCTAAGCTGGCCATTTCATTCTTCATTTCTTCTATTGAGTTTGTAATCTCTAGAAATTCTATTTGGTTCTCTTTTAAAATTTTGATCTCTCTGATAAAATGTTCATTTTGTTCTTTGATTGTGTTTCTGAGTTCATTAAACTGCCTGTCTGTGTTTCCTTGCATCTCGTTGAGATTTTTTCAGAACTGCAATCTTGAATTCTCTGTCATATAAGTCACATATTTCCATATCTTTAAGTTCATTTTCTGGAGACTTTTCATTTTCTCTCTGAGCTGTCTTGTTTCCTTGGTTTTTCATTGCAGTTAATTATTGATTATTTCTCATCCTAGACATCTACAGGAGTGGGCCCTACAACAGGTTGATAGAAGATGTCTTTCTTTTGTTTTCCAGTAGGTGTTGGTAGGATATTTTATTTTCTCTCTGACTGCAGCCTTTTATTCTCTCTCACACTGTAGTTTTATGTTTTCTCTGCACTATTCCAGCTTCTCACACAATGGGGGGATTCCAAGGAAGGCAGGCTTCTACTCTGTTAACAGTTCACCTGGGTCATAGGAAGCCTCATAAGTGTGAGGATGAGGAGAGCTTTTGAAGTTCCAAAGCTCATCCTATACCAGATTCAGAACCCGTGTGTTTCAGCAGTTTGGTTTACCCCTGTAGAGATCTGCTCAGATAGGTGGGGACAGGGGTGGTGTGGGTTGTGAGAGGTGGCCCAGAGCAATGGCGGTGACCACCACCACAGCCAGTCCTCCTTCCACAGCTCCCTCCCCTTTGCCAGAACTAGTTGTGTTGCAAATCTGTGTCTGCAGACAACACTGCAAATATTCTGTTCTTTTGATGTGACACTTCTACTGTTTCTTTTCTAGCCCTGGGCAGGTTTGGGTGGGGTGAGCTCTGGGAGGGTAAGGAGGGGGCAGCTAGTCTCAGTGCCTAAGGCTTCCATTCTCTGTGGCATTGAAGACATAAACCACCGTTTTCAGCCTTCTTCTTTCAGTCTTTGCTCTGAGGTCTCTGCTGTGAGCGTTGGGTTCAGTCATGTTATATGCTGTCCCCCTAGGCCTGTGGGCCATAAATGGAGCCCTAGCAGTCTGAGTTCTTTTATTTCCCATAGCTGTGGTAGTTCCGGGATGCAGAGAGCTTGGAGCACTGAGTTAGGTCTGCGTCTGTGCTTCGTGGCCCTGTTTCCGCACTTCTCCCTTCCCTTGTCCCTGGCTCGCGCAGTTATCCCACCTTTAGATTATTTCAGTAGTGTGCCTCTTCGTCTTGCATGTGTGCTGCACAGGGAGTCCTTTGTGGAGTTATAGATGTTCAATTTGTTGTAAATTCCAGGGGAGATTTCAAGAGGCTCACCTCACCCCGCCATTTTTATGAAGTCTGAAAAAAGTTCTTTAAAAACACTGTTACTCTAGAATTACTGTTGATACCAGTTTCTATTAGCGTTTATCAGAAAAAAAATAGACCTACTACATACAGCCTAATATATGTATAATATTATAGATTATAGATATATATAACATATATATATGTATAAGGCCTTGCATAATTATTGGAGAAAATCAGGAAGTAAAGTCTAAAGGAGGTTTGAGGAACAGGAGGAGTCATCAGCAAGTCAATTTGAAAAATAAATTAGGCTCTAGTGAGGCACTGAAGTAATAACTGCTGTAGTAGTCCATGGCAGATATTTAGGATCCCTCAACTGAGTGTCTGGTGATTGTCTTAGGATCCAGTGTCAAAAATGAGAAAAGGTGGACAACACATTGAGGAGATCAAAGTAAAGTTAAACTTGCCAGCTCCTATGCTTTTATCTGTCACCATAATTAACAATCATATCCTCAGAGAGTTATGACCAGTGCTTTGCTTTTGCCTCCAAAGAACCTCTCCAAGCCTAATTTTACCCTTAATGTTAGAGGAAGGGGATTCTGGGAAATGTTATGACTATAACCTAGTTGACAACAGAACAATCCAGTGGAGGAAGTGATGGGCATATTTGAAAGAGAGAAGCAATAGAATTTTTGATAGATGGGACATGGAATAAAGAGGAAAATAAAAGTAAATAATAATTCCAGAAATTATGATTGAACATTGAAGATGGGTATTTCTCAAATAAGTTGGCAAATTGTATGGGAAGAGGTTTGAAAGAGAATAGGAGTTAAATTTTGGAAATGTTTTGTTTGAAAAATCTATTATATATGCAGTGGTAGATGCCTTATAAATATTTGGATTGATGAGTCTAGAATTTAGGGGACATTTTGAGTTTTAAACTTGGCATTCATCAGCATTCTGGCAATGTGTAAAGCCAGGAAAATAGATGAGATTATCGATGTTATAAGTGTAGATGACTGAACCCTGTTGTAATACAACATCACAAGGTTTGGGAGAAATACACATTTTACTAGAGCAAATAAAGCTGAGAGCAATCAATCAAAGAATTAAGAGAAAAATCCAGAAAATATGTTGTCCTAGAAGTCAAAGGAAGAACGGGTGACAAAGGAAATAGTGCACTGGATTGATTAAAGGCAACTATAAAAGTTACATTTGTAACCAGATTCTTGTTGAAGGCCAAGTCCTGCTCTCTGGACAGTATTCTCTACCATTCTTAGCTGCACATTCAGATTCCTTTTTTTTTTTTTTTCTTTTTCTTTCTCATAATAAATGGCTGGTCTTTGCAACTTTTTAGCCTTCTCAGCCCACAGGCTTCCTGCCTGGAGAAGTATGGGAGTCTGGAGAGGTTTTTTGTTTTTTTTGTTTTGTTTTGTTTTTACATTGTTATTCTTTCTTAGTCAAACTGGTCAAATAACTTCTTGTGTATCAAATTGTAATCTGTTCTATTAATCAAAGTCCCAATGTTCTTTTTTTCCAAGACAGAGCGTCCTCTGTAATTGAGTGTAATAGTGCTGTGGACTGTACCTTTCAGATTCTTGGATGTTCACTGCCTAGTTGAAAGGATATATGTGTCCTAATATACTTAATGCCCTTCCTACCCTTAACTTGTTCTAACATTCAAACAAAAGAAAAGATCTTACAGTCACATCTGCTGATATCTTGACTCTTTTATGTGCTTTACTGGATATTGAACATTAGCCCTGAATCCATTCCTTAAGTGAGAACTTTTGTGTGTGTGTGTGGTTGTTTCTAATATTTCTTTTTCTTTCTGTCTTCTGTTCTTCTTCTTTTTTTCTTGGAGAAACTGAGGATGAGAAACTTTTATTTTTGAACTAAGAAATTCTGGCTCTTTTAGATGCCCTCTGAATTCTGCTAGAACACTGAAAGCTTTTTTTTTTTTTTTTTTTAGCTTATCTTTCTCAGTACCTTATCACAAGAAAATAAAATTCATTGTTACATTTAACATCCAACTTGAAATTCCATCTATCTGCCTATACTTTTTAATTAGCTATTTTCTATTTCCCACATTACCACAGGCAACAGTTTCACTAGTATTTCTGCCACAACATAATAAGTGACCCATTATCTCTTGGATCACTGAAAAATTTCTCTATGCCCTGACACTTTCCATCTGGCTCCAGATACCAAACCCAATGCTACATATCACAAGTTTTTATTAAGGTAGCACTCTACTTCCAAGATACAAGTATGTTCACAATATTTTGTGCTGCACTTAAGAAGTATACCAAACTTTAGTGAATTAAAATAACAATCTTTCTGTTTCACTTGACATTGACTGGAGTAACTCAGTGGAATTTAGCTGGCAGAGCTAGACTGGGATGGGTGTGGTTTCCAGGATATATTTACTCCCATGCCTGGTCCTGGGGGAGAAGCTAGAAGGCTGATTCTTTCTCCTTCTCCATGTACTTTTAGCACTTCTTCACAAAGTATCTCCAGCAAGGTAGTTGAACTTCTTCCTTGGTGGTTTAGGAATCCTAGCAGCTGTGATACAGCCCACAAATCTTTTCATGGACTCACCTTAGAAGTCCTAGAATATTACCTCACTATTGTGTACTTGTCATTTAAGTCCCTTAGGCCAACCCAAAATCAAAGGAAGGGGAATTTGACTTCATCTCTAAAAAAATACGGGCAGTGAAGTATTTATAGTCTTATTTAATCTATTTGAATTTACCATTATTTTATTCAGTTCTGTCATACTGAATCTTTTTATAACTTTTGTCATCATTCAGCATTTATATATTTTTTTGAAAACCCTTTGCTTATTTTCCAAAACCCATCTCTCTTACACTTTTCCTTATAGCAGTCTTCTCTTTAATTTTATTTGTGGTTTCTTTTTCATTTATCCCTCTTATTTGTCTCTTTTCAGCATTTTCCCTGAATGAAAACTGAATTTCTGTCTTCCAAATAAATATTGTTATTTTAGATGGTGTTACCTTTTGATCTGACTAGTCATCCTACTGCACATTTCCATTTGTTTGGTTTGCAGGTATCTCAAACTCAACATGTCCAAATAGAAAATTCATTTATCCAATGCCCTCTAAATCAGTTTCCTACCTTAGAGAATAGAGATACCATCCAATGAGTTGTTCCCAAGAGAAGACTTATTATTTCCCTTCTGATTCCTTTTCCTCCCAATCCAAATGATGCCAAAGTTCTCCCATTCTCTTTTATGTATTTTCCCTGAGTAAATCCACATTTTTCTTTATGCAGTGTCAATTTGCTAGTTTAGGCCAACATAATTTCTTGCCTGCATTGTTGCTAAATTCTCCTAATATTTTTCTTAAAACCAGGACCTACTTCCATCAAATTCATTTTCCAGAATACACATTAAGCAAATAATTTAAAATTCAAGTTAGATCAAGATTTACTTACTAAAAAGAAAAATTTGCAATGGCTCCTCCTTGTTTTTAGATGAAGTCCCAAATCCTTAATAGAGCTTATGTAGCCCTGAATAATGTGTCTCTTGTTCATCTCTCCAAACATTGTTATTATTATTTTATTGCATTTGACAAATCAACACTACAAGTAATCTTTTATTCACACAAATCAAATGTTTTTGTTCCCAAATGAGTCCATATTTCCTTTTATCCCATGTTTTGCTCAAAATGTTCTTTTTACTGCTACTCCCACTTGTATCCATGATTCATTCCCTTGCTGATTTTCACACACTGTGGAGGAAACACTTACTTTCACCAGCCTTATACGATGCCCCCAAGTGACTATTATGTACCATTTCATTTATTTGTATAACATGCCAAACTTGATTATCAAAACACTGAATCACTCAACATTTTAATTTCATTTTTCACTGTGCCATGTTTCATAAGAGAAGGCATTTTTTTCCTGCTGTTTTCATTATATTTTATCCAACTGTTAATACTGAGTCATTTACTTAGTAGCCTTCCATAAAATATTTTATGAACTCATACATGAATATGCATTTGCCATGTGAACTTTCTGAATGAAGCATGATTTTTACCCAGGTGATTCTTGATTCCAACTTCCACTTCTTCAATTTACTAGACTAAAGCAATTAATATGACTTTATCAGTTCTGATTTCCCATCTGTAACATGGAGATGATATCATCTCACAGGGTAGAAGTTGTTGGGGTGGAAAACATTTCTCACTTCTCATGTTTAACTGGAAAAGAGGGAATGTCTACTCTCCCCAGGAGGAGAAAGACTAGGAAAGATATTTAATCTTTCTCTGTGTCCTTTTGTATTCTTCTCACTTTTCTCTTTTGGTCTCCTTTATGTAGCAGTCATTACCAATTGCTCATGCAAGCAGTGGGCTTTTCTATTTATACTAGGAGGACAAGGTCGTTATGTTCTACGTTTAATCTATGTCTCTTTTATTTCTGTAGGCTTATCTAGCAATTTTTTTCCTAAACAAAAGGGGAAGAAAATAGTTATTTTTTGTCTTTTCCAACTTGAATAGAAATAGAAGCACCATGTAGATACAAATCATAAGCAATCTGGTGCAGCTATATTAATATCAGACAAAGTAAATGTCTTAAGAAGGAATATTATAAGGGGAATACAAATATATTTCATAATGATAAAGGGGTCAGTTTCTTTGTTTTTTTTTGGAAGGGAGGTAATATTATAAAAAATATTTAAATCACAAGATTTACATGATTCTTATAGTTAACTAAAATTATTTGAACTTAAAATCATTATGAGGAAGAAAGAAATTTGTAAAATAATTATGGGACAAAAGAGATCACCTATTTATTTTTTTTTTATTTTTCTTTTAATTAATTTTATTGGGGTGACAATTGTTAGTAAATTTACATAGATTTCAGGTGTACAATTCTGTATTACATCGTCTATAAATCCCATTGTGTGTTCACCACCCAGAGTCAGTTCTCCTTCCATCACCATATATTTGATCCCCTTTACCCTCATCACCCACCCCCCACCCCCTTACCCTCTGGTAACCACTAAATTATTGTCTATGTCTATGAGTTTTTGTTTCTCATTTGTTTGTCTTCTTCTTTTTGGTTTATATACCACATATCAGTGAAATCATAGGGTTCTCTGCTTTTTCTGTCTGACTTGTTTCACTTAGCATTATTCTCTCGAGATCCATCCATGTTGTCACAAATGTTCCTATATCATCTTTGCTTAACGCCGAATAGTATTCCATTGTGTATATGTACCACAACTTCTTTATCCATTCATCTATCGAAGGACATTTTGGTTGTTTCCATGTCTTGGCCACCGTAAACAAAGCTGCAATGAACATTGGCATACACGTGTCTCTATAGAGAAATGCTTTTATATTTTTGGGGTAGATACCCAGGAGAGCGATTGCTGGGTCATATGGTAATTCTATTCGTAATTTCTTGAGGAACCTCCACACTGCCTTCCATAGCGGCTGTACCAGTCTGCATTCCCACCAACAGTGTATGAGAGTTCCTTTTTCTCCACAGCCTCTCCAACACTTGTTACTATTTGTTTTGTTGATGAAAGCCATTCTGACTGGGGTGAGGTGATATCTCATTGTGGTTTTCATTTGCATTTCTCGGATGATTAGCGATGTTGAGCATTTTTTCATATGTCTATTTGCCATTTGTATATCCTCTTTGGAGAAATGTCTCTTCAGGTCCTCTGTCCATTTTTCAATTGGGTTGTTTGTTTTTTTGTTGTTGAGTTTCATGAGTTCCTTGTATATTTTGGATATTAGCCCCTTATCAGAGGAACTGTTTGCGAAAATCTTCTCCCATTCAGTTGGTTGCCTCATTATTTTGTCAATAGTTTCTTTTGCTGTGCAGAAGCTTTTCAGTTTCATATAATCCCATTTGTTTATTTTAGTTTTTACTTCCATTGCCTTTGGAGTCAAATTCATAAAATGCTCTTTGAACCCAAGGTCCATAAGTTTAGTACCTATGTTTTATTCAATGCAGTTTATTGTGTCAGGTCTTATGCTTAAGTCTTTGATCCATTTTGAATTAATTTTGGTACATGGTGACAGAAACCAGTCCAGTTTCATTCTTTTGCACGTAGCTATCCAATTCTGCCAGCACCATTTATTGAAGAGGCTGTCTTTCCTCCATTGTATGTTTTTAGCTTCTTTGTCAAAAATTATTTGTCCATATTTATGTGGTTTTATTTCTGGGTTCTCAATTCTATTCCATTGGTCTATGTGTCTGTTTTTCCGCCAATACCAAGCTGTTTTGATTATTGTAGCCCTGTAGTACAAGGAAAAAACAGGGAGTGTGATATCTCCAGTATTGTTCTTTTTTTTTAATACTGCTTTGGCTATTCGGGGTCTTTTGTGGTTCCAAACAAATCTGATGATTTTTTGTTCTATTTCTTTAAAAAATGCCATTGGGATTTTAATGGGGATTGCATTAAATCTGTATATGGCTTTGGGTAATATGGCCATTTTAACTATGTTGATTCTTCCAATCCATGAGCACGGAATGTCTTTCCATTTCTTTGTGTCTTCTTCAATTTCTTTCAAAAATGTCTTATAGTTTTCAGCATATAAATCCTTCACATCCTTGGTTAAGTTTATTCCTAGGTATTTTATTCTTTTTGCTGCAATTGCAAAAGGAATTGTTTTTTCTATCTCTTTTTCTGAGATTTCATTGTTGGTATATAGGAAAGCAATGGACTTTTGTACGTTGATTTTGTAGCCAGCAACTTTACTATATTCATTGATTGTTTCTAATAGCTTTTTGGTGGAGTCTTTAGGGTTTTCTATGTATAGCATCATGTCATCTGCAAAGAGTGACAATTTAACTTCTTCATTCCCAATTTGGATGCCTTTTATTTCTTTCTCTTGCCTGATAGCTCTGGCGAGGACTTCCAACACTATGTTGAAAAGCAGAGGTGATAGGGGACAACCTTGTCGTGTTCCTGAACGTAGAGCAAAGGGCTTCAGCTTTTCACCATTAATTATGAGGTTAGCTGAGGGCTTGTCGTATATGGCCTTTATTATGTTGAGGTATTTTCCTTCTATACCAATTTTAGTAAGTGTTTTAATCATAAATGGATGTTGTATCTTATCAAATGCTTTTTCTGCATCAATTGATAGAATCATATGATTTTTGTCCTTTATTTTGTTTATGTGATGTATCACATTGATGGATTTGCGAATGTTGAACCATCCTTGTGCCCCGGGGATGAACCCCACTTGGTCGTGATGAATAATCTTTTTAATGCATTGTTGTATTCGATTTGCTAGAATTTTGTTTAGGATTTTAGCATCTGTATTCATCAGAGATATAGGTCTGTAGTTTTCTTTTTTTGTGTTGTCCTTACCAGGTTTTGGTATCAGGGTAATGTTGGCCTCATAAAATGACTTAGGGAATACTGACTCTTCTTCAATTTTTTGGAAGAGTTTGAGCAGGATTGGTATTAGATCCTCTTTGAAGGTTTGGTAGAATTCACTGGTGAAGCCATCTGGTCCAGGACTTTTGATTTTGGGAAGGTTTTTGATGACTGATTCAATTTCCTTACTGGTGATCGGCCTGTTAAGATTTTCCAGTTCTTCATGATTCAGCCTTGGAAGGCTATATGTTTCTAAGAACTTGTCCATTTCTTCTAAGTTATTAAATTTGGTGGCATATAGTCCTTCATAGTATTCTTGGATAATCCTTCGTATTTCTGTGGTGTCCGTGATAACTTCCACTTTTTCATTTCTGATTTTGTTAATTAGTGTCTTCTCTCTTTTTATCTTAGTGAGTCTAGCCAAGGGTTTGTCGATTTTGTTAATCTTTTCAAAGAACCAGCTTTTTGTCACATTAATTTTTTCTATTGTCTTTTTGTTCTCTATTTCATTTAGTTCTGCTCTGATTTTTGTTATTTCCTTTCTTCTGCTGACCTTGGGTTTCGCTTGTTCTTCTTTTTCTAGTTTTTTAAGGTGTAACATGAGGTTATTTATTTGGGATTTTTCTTGTTTCTTGAGATGGGCCTGTAATGATATAAATTTCCCTCTTAAAACTGCTTTCGCGGCATCCCAAAAATTTTGGTAGGATGTATTTTCATTGTCATTTGTTTCTATGTATCTTTTGAGCTCTCCTCTAATTTCTTCTTTGACCCAGTCGTTCTTTAAAAGTATGTTGTTTAATCTCCATGTATTTGTGTTTTTTCCTGCTTTCTTTTTGCAGTTGATATCCAATTTCAAAGCTTTGTGATCAGAGAATATGCTTGGTATGATTTCAATCTTCTTAAATTTGCTGAGGCTGATTTTGTGTCCCAATATAAGGTCTATCCTTGAGAATGTTCCATGTACACTAGAAAAGAATGTATAGTCTGATGTTTTAGGATGAAGTGCTCTATATATGTCAATTATGTCCAATTCATCTAATGTGTCATTTAGGGCTGCGATTTCGTTATTTATCTTCTGTTTGGATGATCTATCCATAGCTGTCAATGATGTATTTAAGTCCCCTAGTATAATTGTGTTTTGGTCAATTTCTCCCTTTAGTTCTGTTAGTAGTTGCTTGGTATATTTCGGTGCTCCCTGATTGGGGGCATAAATATTGATGACTGTTATGTCTTCTTGTTGTATAGTCCCCTTTACCATTATGAAATGTCCATCTTTGTCTCTTGTTATCTTTTTCACCCTGAAGTCTGTTTCATCGGAAATCATTATGGCTACACCTGATTTTTTCTGGGTACCATTTGCTTGAAGTGTCAATTTCCACCCTTTCACTTTGAGTCTATGCTTGTCCTTGTAGCTGAGATGTGTCTCTTGTAGGCAGCATATGGTTGGGTTTAGTTTTTTGATCCAATCTGCTACTCTGTGTCTCTTTATTGGTGAGTTCAGTCCATTTACATTCAGGGTGATTATTGATATGTGAGGATTTCCTGTCATTCTGTCTTTAGTTTTCTGGTAAGGCTGTGTCTCCATTGTTTCTTTGCCTTTTTGTTGTTGTCTGTTATTTCTGTGTGGTGGTATTCTATGATGTTTCCCTCTGTTTCTTCTTTTATTACAGTATATATTTCAGATTTGGATGTTTTTTGAGTGGTTACCCTTGAGTTTATATAAAAGAAAGTTTGATATTTAGAGTATTCCAGTTTCTTCAGTACGCTTACTTTCTCTATTCCCATATTCCAGTTCAGGCCTTTACGCTCCCCCTTTTTATGTTTCGGTTGCCACAAGTTGTCCCTGTTGATGGTGGTCTAATAGCCTCCTTTAGTATTTCTTGTAGTGCAGGTCGTGTATTAGAAAATTCCCTCAGCTTCTGGATGTCTGGAAAGGTCTTTATTCCTCCTTCATATCTAAAGGAGATCTTTGCTGGGTATATTATTCTTGGCTCATGATTTCTCTCTTTCAATAGTTTGAATATTTGGTTCCATTCCCTCCTAGCTTGTAGAGTTTCTGCTGAAAAATCTGATGATAATCTAATGGGCTTTCCTTTGTAAGTTACCGTCTTCTTTTCCCTGGCTGCCTTGAGGATTCTTTCTTTATCATTGATTTTAGACAGCTTCAATACAATGTGCCTTGGTGAAGGCCTGTTGGGATTGAGGTAATTAGGTGTTCTATTTGCTTCTTGGATTCGAGGATCCAGTTCTGTCCACAAGTTTGGGAAGTTGTCATCGACAATTTGTTTGAATATATTCTCTGTTCCCTTCCCTCTTTCTTCTCCTTCTGGTATACCCATTATTCTTATATTGCTCTTTCTGATGGAGTCAGAAAGTTCTTGTAGAGTACTTTCATTTCTTTTAAGTCTCAAGTCTCTTTCTTCTTCCCTCTGTGTAAATTCCAGGTTCCTATCTTCGATGTCACTGATTCTTTCCTCTGTCTGGTCAACTCTACTACCTAAGCTGGATATTTTATTGTTAATTTCTTCTATTGAGTTCTTAATCTCCAGAAATTCTATTTGGTTCTTTTTCAAGATTTCAATCTCTTTTGTAAAATGCTCATGGTGTTCTTTGATTGTGTTTCTGAGTTCATTAAACTGCCTTTCTGTGTTTTCTTGCATCTCGTTCAGTTTTTTCAGAATTGCGATCTTGAATTCTCTGTCATTTAAATCACAAAAGTCCATATCTCTAAGTTCCTTTTCTGGAGACTTTTCACTTTCTTTCTGAGCTATCTTGTTGCCTTGGTTATTCATGGCAATCACTGATTTACTATTTCTCTTCCTAGACATCTACAGGAGTGTCTTCTGCAACAGGTTGATAGGTATGCGAAGAACTTTTGGAGTTCCAAAGCTCTTTCTGCACCAGATTCAGAGCCCGTTTGTTTCAGCAGTTCTGTTTACTCCTGCAGGGATCCGCCCAGATAGGTGGGGCCAGGGGCGGGGTGAGTTGTGAGAGGTGGCCCAGAGCAATGGCGGCGACCACCACCACATCCAGTCCTGCTTCCACAGCTCCCTCCCCTTTGCCGGAACTAGTTGAGCTGCGAATCTGTGTCTGCGGTCCACAGTTCTCAGAGCATCAAATATTCTGTCCTTTGATCCGACACTGCTACTTTATCGCTTCTAGCACCGGGCAGGTGGGGGCGGGGCGAGCTCTGGGAGGGTAGGGAGGGGGCGGCTAGTCTCCGTGCCTAAGGCTTCCGTTCTCCGCTCGGCAGTGAGGACTTAAACCACCGATTTCAGCCCTCTTCCCTCAGTCTTTGCTCCGAGGTCTGCCGTGAGCGAGCGTTGGGTTCAGCGGTTTTGTATGCTGCCCCCTCAGCCCTGTTGGCCGTAAGCGGAGCTCTAGCAGTCCGAGTCCTTCCCTCTCCCACAGTTGCAGAAGATCCGGGCGCAGCGGGCTCCGAGCACTGAGCTAGGTCTGTGTCCTGCGCCCGTGCAGCTCCGTCTCCGCACTTCTCCTCTCCCTCCTCCCCCGCTCGCGAGATTCACCCACCTGGAGGTGAATTCAGTAGTCGGCCTCTTCGTCTTGCCTGTCTGCTGTGCAAGGAGTCCTTTGTGGAGTTATTGTTGTCCGATTCGTTGTAAATTCCAGGGGAGCGTTACAGAGCCTCACCTCACGCCGCCATTTTTTTTCGTCTCTATTTATTTTTTTGAAATGTGAATCTTAGTTAAAAACTCATAGACATAGACAATATTTTAGGGGTTACCAGAGTTGAAGGGGAAAGGAGGATGGTAGATAAGGGAAAAAGGGATCAAATATATGGTGATGGGAAGAGAACTGACTCTGGATGATGAACACATAATGTGATATATAGATGATGTATTACAGAATTGTACACCTGAAATCTATGTAACTTTACTAACAATTGTCACCCCAATAAACTTTAATAAAAAAAAAAAATGGATATATTGTTTTTATGTCAGTAGAGGAAGAAATCAACTACAGTTTAATTTAAAGGTTCTTAATTATTAATATTTTTTCTTAAGTCATTTAAAAAAATGTCCTACATTTTATATTCCTATGAGCTTTCAAAGTTATTTGTATAAAGGTATCAGGATACTTAAAAATAAAACCATATGTATGTATTTTTTGCATTTTAATTTTTTAATGTTCTTTGTTTCTTCCTCACTTACTTTTATCTCCCATTTCTTCTTGCTTATTTTTCTAGAGATGTGTCCAAAAGTAAAAATCACAGGTCTGTGCACTCAATTTCTGGAAACTGCCTTTGCATAGAATGGGATCACAAAATAGGTCAGAGGTATTTTTGTAATTGACGACTGTTAAGGGAAATAGCTGAAAATTATATCTTCTCTGCTTTTGAAATATCAAGAAAAAGTACAGGCACAGCTGATATTGAACCAGAGAAATAAGTATTGTTAAATCAGGCTGTGTGTCTGACTTTTCCATGTTAGTTCTTAGCTTATACATTCTGTTCTTGGATTCTGCCAGTAAGATCTCAGTTTTTTTGTTTGTTTGTTTTTATAGACCAGCTATTGTGAGTAGAATATATTTAAATACAAAGACTGGCATGGGCCCTAAATGACTTGGTTGAAAAATAAGTATTATCAAAAAGAGAATCTTAAAAAACACACACACAAACATCATTCAGAAAGCTCATTTATAGTAATCTCCAACTTTTTAGTCTTTTTGTTTGTTTGTTTGTTTGTAAAAGCGTTTTTCATTAATAGAAGAGCTGAAATAAGTACCTGACACCAGGTAAGACAGTTTGTTCAGTGCTATTGCCTTCAAAGAAGACTTTTTGGATGAGTATCAAGACCTTTTAGGTAACTACACATAGTGTATTGCAGGGAGAGTATAACTAGGTGGGTTGGCTGTACCAAAGCTAAAATTCAAATTGTCGACACCTTCTTAGCTGTTTTTAGTGCTCCGGACTCTGGAAAAAACTGAGCAATTCTACATAAATTTCCAGGGAAACTGTTTAGTATACCTTAAATACGATTATAATTAAGCTCATAAACTGACAATTTTCATGTTTGAAGACTTTCAAAACAGTTTCCTTTTAGCCTTCTAAACTGAAGACCTCAGTTGAAGAATTTATCACCACAACCCCTTAAGTATTTTGCTTTGTCTTTGTAATTTTTTTTTCTCATGGAATTTATTTTTGTAGGCTATAACCAATGATTTTTATAAGGAAAGCTTTCAAAGGCTGCTACTTATGAAAATTTGGGGGCTAAATAGGTGATGCAAAAGATAGAAAGAAAGTTTTGGAGAGAATTTGGGGACAGAATAGCCCCTTATCTATTAGGTTGGTGCAAAAGTAATTACGGTTTTGCAATTATTTTTAACCTTTTAAACCACAATTATTTTTGCACCAACATTATAGGCTGTTACTATGGGGAGGAACAAAGTTTCCTCTACCCTCAAGGTTCTTCTGGCTGGTCTAATAATCAAATAGCCATGAGACAGATTAGCAAGAGAAAATAAATAAATTTAATAAATACATATATACAGGAACCCCATATGCATGAGAGAGTCAGAGAACCCACATGAAGGATTCTCGGACTGTGGGGGTCAGAAAAAGGATGATTGAGGTATGTAAGACATTCTGAGCTAGGGATGAGGTAATGAATGTTAAATGTTTCAAAGCGTCATTCCCGGATGATAAGGACAGACATTTAATAAATAGAAATTTGCCCTACTCTATAGATAGTAGTTAAAGGGAGGGAACTAAATGTCTCTTGAGCTTGAAATCTAAAATTGTCATTAGCTCACAACAATCTGCATACCACTGAGGCATATCTTGGGGTGGCTCATTCTAAACTCTTGCATTACAATAAATAGAGAAGGAAGAAAAACATAATTTGTGGTCCGGTCTGATGGCTCAGGTGGTTGGAGCACCGAGATCCTAAAACTGAGGTCGCCTGTCGATTGAAAATAATATCAACTAGGTGTTTTGGCACCAAAAAGCTTTATTCAGGAAAAAAAATGGTTGCAACCCAGCGCATGCAGACATGGCAAGCTACGTGCACACTCTGGCCTGTGTGCCAAGATAAAGAAGTATTTATAGAAAAGAAAGGGAAATTAAAACCATAGAGCTTTAGTATAAACATAGAGTTCTTCCTGAAGGAGCTTTACATATGAGGGGTTCTCGTGATTATTTAGCATGGGTGAACTTCCATAAGCCCTAGCTCCTTGTATAGACCCTCCCAACTTATTATGTTTGCTTAAAGTTCTAGTTAGTCTTTATCATAGCATAAAGGAGCTTAGAGATGAATAGACATTCTACATCCTCAAGGGCAACGGTGAACCTATAGGTGAGCAGATATCTTCACTGGACACCATAAAAATAATCTGAATGATTGATACAATATGGGGAACATAGAGTATAACAAAAATTTGTGAGCTATTGTGATACTATATACTCTGTCATTACCTTCACTTGAAGCCTATACAAGTAGAATCCCATGACATCAGCTGATGGGTCTGAACTGAGTAATAATATATCCATCAGCATTTACCATTGTAATTTGTACCTCTAAGAAGACGTGCCTTACTGAAAACACTGCTTTATATGCAGTATTTTAGATTTGATTCCAGTATTCACTTTAAATCTTTTCTTTTGAAAAGTAGTATTAAAATAATAGAATTTACCTGAATACAAATGTTTCCAGTATAGATGCATTATATCATATGTTATCTGAAATTCAGCCTATTTTAACTCAAAATTTCATAACTTTATTTCCATTTTTGCCGATTCCAGTCCTCTAAAATCAATTCTACATAGTACTTGCAAAAAAAAATAAGCCTCACTTATTTCCTGCAAATTCAGCTCCTGAGATTATCTTGCAGTTCTTCATTTTCTGCTTTAAAAAATTTTCTTACAATAAACAATTCTAGGTCTCTTTTCTGAAATGATCAACTAATTTGTTCAAAAGACTGTATTAGAAGAACAATGCCTCAGAAAAAGTTGGAAATTTCTGAAAAGTTCCCCAAGAGCATTCTTCTTTTTCCTTTTGTTTGTTTGTGGTTGTAGTGTTGGGTGAAGCATTTAGGGGTGAGGGTTGGGGATTGAAACCATCAAAAAGAAATCGGTGATTCCCGGATGAAGATGTAAACTGATTAAATGCTAGAGAGAAAGGTTGAATGAGTGTCAGTCACCAACTTTTGTAAAGATAAAAGGGAGTGGCAATGGAGGGGTTCATGAGCCAGTTACTGGTTTGGACCCTTTGTTGGTGAAAATGCAAGTAAAAGAGCTTTGTACATACATCATGATGTTCAACAGTCAGCGTTAGTGCTCTATTTGAGAGAGGAACTAAAGGATTTAATTATAATTTGTGCATTTACTTTTATTTCCTTGAGTTAAAAAAGAAAAAAAAGGCTAATAAAATAAATTGTTAGAAATTTACATTAAATCAATTGCTGAATTATAAAACTAAATATATTTTGGGATATATTTTGCTTAGTACTGTAGCTTCCAGGGGAAAATATTTGGATGAGCTTCAACAACTTTAGGGGACTACCAATATTTCATTGGCAAGATAATGTAACTGGGAATCTTGGCTGGGCCAGCTTAAATTCAAATGGATCTGTTTGTGGAGATGGAAAACCCCCTCTCTGAAATGTTGTGGACTCTATGGGGTAACGTCTTGCTTGTCATTCATCAGAGCCACTGACCTCGAAGCACTTTTAAAATTAATGTTTTAAATCTAGGTATCTTTTTAAAAATATATGCCAGGCATTTAACAGGAACAATCTAAATGTGTTGTTCCTACCAATAAGACTATTAAAGCTGTGTGTAGGGAACACATGTGGTTCTGTGGGCAATATTTAGAATGGGTGTCCTGTCCCTCTACTATCTATTACCTCTATTTATATGAAAATTTGCTGAAACTATTATCTATTAGAGAATATCACTAGTTTTATTTAATAAGGCGAGTTGCTACTCAGCTGCAGCATACAATGTTTTGCTTCACGAAGCAAGTTCAGGTTTAGAATCAAACTCATTAAAGATTTCAAGAGTATGTTGTGATAACAAACTAGAGGAGGAGAAATTGCCAGGTTTTACTGCTTGGAAAATTAGAGAGTGAGAATGATTGATGTAAGTCCCTATGGCCTTAAAAGATAAAACTAAGTTTGCATAAAACTAGGGTTATGCTGGTGGGTGGAAAAATAGTGAATGCTATTACAAAGACAGGTGAATAGACAAAGATATACAGCTCAATATCCCAATGCCATAACAGTGATTCCAAAAATATTTAACTCTTTTGTGGCTAAGATAATTCAAAATTCATTGTTTAAGAGCAATATCAAAGATGTTTAGTGTTTTATTTTTTTTTAATTGAGAAAATCAATAAAGTTAAAGTAGATTCCTGACTGATGTGATTTGTGCGGTGCCTTGCACTTCCAAGAAATTTACACAGAATTTTTAAAAGGTGTTGCTTTGCTTTCAGTATACAAGTATATTCATTGTGTGCAGAGCCGGTTCTAGGTTCTGTAGTCGGCACACAGGATACACAGGGGTTAGACAGAGACATGGAAAATCACAAATGCAGGGTAGGGCACCCTATTCCATTCTAACAATTCAATTCAAAAAGTCCCAGAAATGCAGCTTCTATACAGAAAATAGTGAATTAAAGTAATTGAAAACTGAGCGTTTATCTAGTCTCATCCTTTTTTTCCTATCATGTGAACTAACCAAATAAATAAAGCCACTGAGCAGGATTAAAAATGGGGATGATCACCATTCCATATAAGCAATTCAAATACAATTTTTTATTGCTAGGCCATTAAAAACAAGTATGTATGGAATGAGCCAAATCTTCCTTGCGATTCCTCATCACTGGTCAATATGCCCACATGGGCTTTGTCCTACAAGATAGAAGTGACTGATGGGAAACACAAGGACACCTTTGGTTATTGACTCCATATCTGCCGGACATGACACTTCATTTGTTTTAAAGGTGAAGGTCATCAACTAGTCCATCCCCACAATATCAACCCCACAGTGGTCAGGGCTTATGCCAGGGCTTGTTCTTCCACTTGAACTTTTTCCGTAACTTCTCTATATTGGAACATGTTCATTATAATTTCACTTCCCCTAGGACCTCCTTGTATTCTTAAGAATCATTGAGGACCCCAAAGATCTTTGTTTATGTAAATTTGATCTATTACATTTACTGTATTCAAAGCGTTGCAACCATCTCTGTTGTTGATTGAAAACACAGGTTACTGCCCTTTTTGGAAATAAGGAAAGTTTGGGCCTTCCTTGAATCAGACCTCAGCAACATTTACTTGAAAATCTGTTTTTCCAGGTAGTAGACTGGGATAACGGGTTCATATGAGAAGAAATTTCAAAAATCAGAGGTTTCATGAAGTAGTAAATTAAATATTTTGAAAAATACAGGCAAAATATCTCTTATGATTAATTATAATAATTGGGGGAGTATTTGGGACTATCTGGAATATTTGTTGAATAGGTAATATTGGACCTAGAAAAATGTGATTTAAAAATGTCTTTTTATGAATGTTCTCATCTTTCAGGAGTAGTTTGTCAACTTGCGTTTATAAATTCCTGTAAGTTCCCCCTCCCAAAATATTTTGTATCATACCTATAGACAAACACCGCTGCTGCTGCTATCATTACTACTATGACTATTACTACTACTAACAGTGAGCATTTATTGTTCCCCCTTAACCCACGACTCACTGTCATAAGTTCTTATTATCTCAGTCAAACGACAAAATACTTCTTCATTCCTCTTTTATATACGAAATTGAACAACATGTCCAAGAACAGAGAGAACTAGTAAATGTAAAGATGGAGGGAACCCTGTTTCATGATTCTACCTTCCATCTCTCAATTCTGTTTGTGGAATAAAATTATAAAGTTCAATTACATTTTCTATAGATATCAAGTATTTCCTTATTCATACATTTCAACTACTGTACTTGTAAAATAATATCTGCCCTATCAATATAAAGGGTTTCTGAGAGATTTAAACTGCACGTCAATGGGAATCCTTTGTGAAATTTAAAAATATGGAGTCTTTGTAAAATCAATCTGAGAATAAGTTTCCAGGGAAGGAAAAAGAAAATAAGTAAATGGATTTTTGTACGTCTTTAAACTTCTTTTAAACTAATGTAAGCATCATCCAATCCTACAAAATTAGGAATTTCTAAAAATGAGTGACAGAATAATTCCTATATATTTACTAAGTGATGTGTACCTCCTGTTATTTGTTTTTGTTTTGTAATGCAAGTGCCTGTATTTAAGCTTTGATTGCTGAGATATCCATTTCAAAGAGGCATGGACTTCAATGATGACTACTTAGAATAAACGCATTTACAGCCACGCTCCCCGCCCCGCGTCCCCCATCCTTCCCCCACAACACACTCTAAGGCTCTTTAGTTGTAGAGACCTTGGTTGATTTCAATAACTAACCCTTTGGGTTACTTGTTTTTTTCTCCCCCTCTTCCCACACTTTAAATTCCCACTCTTGTATTTTAAAATCACCAATAACGAATAAGTCATGAAACTTAGTTCCTCATCTTCGACACCAATAAAAGAAAAATCCAGGTGCGCTGTGTAATTTCAGGTGTTGTAAGTAATAAACCTGCATTTTTTCAGTTTCCTGATGCTTATTGCCGAAAGGTGTCTTGGAATCATAATAAGAACCACAACGGCCAGTTCAACCACGACATTGGTTATTGATAGGCTGAGGCTGGCTCAAAACACCAACTCTCTCTGTTTTTTACAGATGTGTGTGTAATTTTGTATCAACCATGTGGGCAGTAACTGGAAAAGTCAACCATGGGCTTAGACACAAGAGCAAAAATAGAAACTATATGAAACTACATATTTATTAATTAATTTCACTAAACTGTAATATGAAAGTAATAAAATTTTAGATTTTTCCAATGAATAAAATCATACTTTCTACCATATAACTAAACCTGAACAAGAAAACTTAAATAATTATTTTTAGATGTCAATGTTGATCAAATCAAAATTATTTTGAGGAAAAAAAAGAGCCTTATCCATCCAATGTATTTTTAAAGAGTTGACTTATGTTTAATGAGAAAAGAAAAAATATGCATATGAGTTAGTGTTGAATGCCTGTGCTCCTAAAATTGAGGAAGGGTATCTGTAATTATGTACTTGTAGGAAATAAAAAAAATAATAATCTTTAAAAAAATGTTTTGACTTTATAGGCATTCAAACCCAACTTGGTTTTGCATTTAATTATGGTGTTTCAATCATTCCCTTTATTTGAATTTTCATAGGAATCCTAGCAAAGTCTTACTGTGTATTAGAAAATCTCGTATTTTATCAGTATATCTTGAAAATTGGTTTTATATTAGTGTGAAGAATCTGAAACAAGATATTATTTTGTATTAGTGTAGAGATAACTATGTAAAGCTAATTTCATTCCAGGACAAGTAACACAACATTTTTTGCTACTACTGGAGACATTGACAAACGAAGCTGTCCTTTCTTGCTTTACTTATAAAGATGGAGAGGGATGTCACAAATCTCAGACTTAAAATGTTTTTTAAATAAAATTGTGTGAATAAAGACAATAGGCATTCTTAAGGCATTTTTAGAATTTCTGTAAGTGTATGTTCTCATCAATTCTTAATGCTTAATAGTTTCTTTGGGTGATCTATGATTCTCTACTCTAGTTTACAAATTGCTTGTTATGAATTCCTTAGAGTATGGCTCTCCTGAACATTACATAAGGAATTTTTGTTTTGCAAGTATGTTGTTTCACATAATCCAACACTGAATTAAATCAAAATAATTTCTGAAACAGTAATGGTAAATCCTACATATATAATTTATTACACTTAATGCAATTGATTAATGTAAATGATAGGGTAGGTAGAAATGTATAAATGAGTAGGAGGAGGAGAGACTAGCCCCAACTCAGACCACTCTTAGGGACCACCCAAGGCCCCGTCTTTGTCCCAGTTTGTGTCACAAACATCCTGCTTATCAGGATGTACATTCTACTTGCCCAGATGCTCAGGACCGCACAGTGTTATTTTTCTCCCTTTCCTGGTGCTTTTCAAATAAATTATAGGAAACTAATGGGCTAACAATTATGCCCTGGGAAACCAGGAAGGAGGACAGGACATGTCAGTAGAAAAACAGGAAGATACTGGAGAGGAAGGTGGAGAAAATAATTCTACCAGTAGGAATAAAAACCCTCACACAATGTAAGGAGACCCACTCTCAGGTCAGCCAGCTCCATGATCGGAATGTACTCGCTTACTAATAAACCTTGCTTTCTGCAACTTTCTTATCTCTATCTTTTGACTAAATTCTTTCTTTCAAAAGGACAAGAACTGAGGAGAAAAAAAAAATCACTAAACAATGCAATCATTACATTTCCTGTACCTCTCACATGTATTTGGAAAATTTATTGCACTTACAAACTCAAAAAATATTAAAACTTAAAAAGATAAATTTACTGTCTCACATAGTATGGAGAAAAGTTTACTTAAGGAAATAATACTTCCATGTATAACTTTTTTGAACAAAATGATTAAAAAATTTAAGTGTAATTCATTCAAATTAGTACATTAGTGAATGATACAATGTATTTCTTTAAGATTATACTTCTTATTGATAATTAAAGCCAAAATTATTTGTTGGTTCCAAGGCTGAGTGGGGTTAAGTACAACTTTGCATCATTCCTGGATTTCTTAGATCACATGAGAGAGTATCTTCCACAAAACTGGATAATTAAGATTATTCACTCTGCGTGTTTCTATGTGCAGAAGTCATTGGTCAATGTGAAGGAAACATAGAAGTAAATAAAACACTCTTTCCAACAAAGAATTTTACAGTGCAATTAGGAAGACACAAATTTAATTTAACAGCTAATTATAATACAATATATACCTTGGACATATAGTAAAAGTACAGAAATATTCTAAGAATCCCAGAAGTTAGTCACTAACTGATTTGAGAATCAGAAATAACTTAATAGAGACACAGACTGTGTGTCTCTATTAAGAAATAATTTAATAGAGACACACAGACTGTGAATTCTATGTTTAAAATTAATGAAAAGGTGATAGAAGTCCTTTAGGCATGAATTCAGTTAAGTGGCTCTTGCCAGTATTTATCATATGGACTCAATCACTGAATGACAATTCATCTCACTAAATTATTCCTTATGTGAAACTAATTGTCATTCCCCAAGTGACCTGACAAGCAGGGTATACACATCATGACATAAGCGTATATAACCAGAGAGAACACATTATTCTTTAGAGCATTAATAATTCTTTGTAATTCTCTAAGCTTATTTTTAAAATTAAAATGGAATATTTATTAGCTCATTCTAACTGTGTAAGGCCCTATGAGAGAGGCAAGGTAATTTTAGATAATCCTGTGAAATTGACAAGGCCAATTGTAAAGATGTGAAAACTGAGGCTATAAAAGTTCTAAATCCAACTAACTCTTAAACTCAATCTTGGGAATTCAACCCAGGTATTTTGACTCCTATTTTAATTTCTCCTTTTACTATACCACATTACCTCTTACAAATAGATTTAGCATTTGGATACTATGTTCTGTTATTAAAGCAGCTCACCACCTATCTTTTCTATGTGATATTAAATAGGTTTAAACCTCTCCAGGGGAGTCTTAACTTAGAAAGGAAAGAAATGTATCACAGGTGAAAGACAGCAGAACAATGTGACCTGCTGCTAATTTGCGGTGGTATTCATTTGGGTGGGATTTGACATTTCTGGGTATATGTGTATTTGTGATTGATATTTCATTCTTTAAAGCACAGCCTTTAAAACAGCTGTGAAATGTCAAGTTATTAATTTACACATTGCAAATGTAATATTAGAAAACCGATTTACATCTTTCCAAATTCAACCCCAGGGATACCAGGCTTTTGAGATCAGTACATCTTGAAAAAGATGACCCCAATCAGCATAACTCTAAAAATTACTTCTCAACTTTCAGCTCTGCAAAGGCAAAGGGATAATAAAGGTGTTCTGGTCTAGTCATAGGAGATGCAATAAAAACAGAAAAAGGTATACTTTGCAAGACAGAGAGTCATGGGTGGAGCATTTTCATACTCATATGCTTTTTGTTTTTGAGTTATTTTATAACTTGTGGGCAAAGGTATGGGGCCTTCGATTCAATAGATCCTTGCTTAATATAGTAAAACATTTTTCTTGAGAGGAGAGCTTCATTTTAAATAACATGTAAAGCCTATTTTACAGGTTTTCTACCTGAAATATTTTCATTGATTTTTTCCTCCCACAAATTACATGCACACCTATAACTATAAAAATCATCAAAATTATCAAATCATGCCTCAAGCATGCATTTTAAGATACATGAAACATTTTCATAAGAAACCTTTTGAGCAAATCCATAATTTAACATCCAAATTCCATTGAAAATTGCACTAGAATTGAAACAATTTTTAATCATCCACCTTTTTGTTTCATTTTTGGATGTTTATATTATATTAACTAGACCATTAATTTTATATTAAACTAAATATTTAAATGTCGTTTGTGATTCATTCATTAATATAGAAAAATGAAGACTGAAACAAATAAAGATTATTATCTTTCCTTAAAGCTATCACTTCTACATGCCTGATTCTCTGACATTTTAATAAGGCAAAGAAACCAAATTTTTATTGAAAAGTATATTTATGTGATTGAAATATACTACTAACTCATTGAAAAAATTTGAATCTCTATAGGACAACTAAATTTGGGGTCAAAACTAAAAAAAAAATAGAAAAAAACACAAGATTTTAATCTACCATGTGAGGTAGAGATTGACTGAATGATGTTGAATATCATAAAAAAAAACAAATATATTGAAAATGACTTGATTACACTAGGTGAGTAAGTGAAACTCAGGGAGAAAGCTTAAAGGAATAATAATATATACTCCCCTGGATGCCTTAATCACAGTGGCCTAAGTTGGACCATTAAGGCTAAAACCTTAATGCCATAGCATTAGTATGGCATAGTATGCCATAGCAACTCAGATTTTTCTAAGATCTGCTTGTGTAAAATCATTGTGTCTTCACATTTTATTAAAACTTATGACAATAATCATTTATACCTGAATAATGATTAAGTGCTCTGATAATTGTTAGAAAACAATTAATTTGAAATTATTTAAAATTATCAAGTGAAGATATTCTTCAAAATCAGAATTAGACTGACATCCACTGACCACCCCAGACCTACCTCCATTATGAAATCCAAAAAGAAGATCAAATGATTTCTTCTCATGGCTTTGCTTGTGGTATTCTAAAGATAATATAGAACACCAATATCTGAAACGCTACTTATAATCTTTGGCCAAAAATAGTAAAGGACTATAAATTAGCTAATTAACATGCTTTTATGTTTTAGTATATTTATCAATTGATGAAGTAATAGAAACATTGGGTTAGACCTTCCAAACACTATATATATATATATATATATATATATATATATATATATATATATAATTGTGCTTTAAATAAAATCTATATATTTATATCTATATCTATATCTATCTATATCTATCTATATCTATATCTATATCTATATCTATATCTATATCTATATCTATATCTATATCTATATCTATATCTATATCTATATCTATATCTATATCATCTATATCTATATATCTTCTTATTTGAAGCACAATAATATCATTAAAATTATACTTCCTTAATATTTATTAAGTACCTGACAGTGTGTCACATTCTTTACTTATCGGCAAACTTTTAAATGATCAGTTAGTAATTTTTATTTTACTTATTTTACAGAAATGACAAATTCTTCTGCAGGCAAGTTGCCTTTTCTAAGATTCCTGAGAAAGAAACTGTAAGGCTTGCATTGAAAGAATCCACTGTGTCTACCACACTCAGAAACTCCATGCTCCACCATCTTCATCTTTATGAAAGAATTTCCTCATCGGTGAGGGGTAAGATTTTCACATATGCATCATTGACAGATTCTACTATTTTACTCAATAGTGGCCAATTTTCTCACTTATAGTATGGAAAAAAAAAGTTACTCAAATAATCCAATTTAGTTTATTCTTGGTCCACTTAAGGGTCGAGATAACAAATCCAATAAACCTGCAATTTAAAACACTAGTGTTGGCTGACATCATTTGATTGAGGGAACAGCAGAGTTGACAGGCAGATGTGGCATGCACTTAGTGTGTTTTGGCCAAAGAACTTTATAGATTGGACAAACAGAAAGTCAAAAGATGGTAGGAAAATGTTAGCTCTCATGTTGGTGGTTCTAGCTTGCATTAATTGAAGTAATAAAATGATTCTAATATTTCTCATTTATCTACAATCTTATATAAAAATAAAAATAATATTTTGTCACAAATTGCAAGTGATATACTTGTATGTGTTTTGTTATTTATTGGGAAACAATGACAAATATTTGAGACAATATTTGGGTCTGGGTAAAATATATGAATGACAGAGTATAAAGTTTCCTTTTTGTAAAATGTTAAAACATAAAATGTTAATAGAAGGCCTTATAGTTATTCATATGCATTCCTGAAAACCCTTAATTAATTATGGCTTGTTTTTCTTTTAATGTCTGGTTGTATTTAATTTGTTAAATTTTCCTTAGGAATTTTGCATGCACATTTATGTTTAAAACTGAGCTGTGAGAAATGTTTTATTTTTCTCTTGTTTGGCATTGTAGTTATTTTATAAGCTAAATTTCTATGCTTTTAAACAAGTTCATGAATATATTAAAAGGTTTTTCAATCTCTAACTAGTTGGATAAAAATCTTAATCCTACTTATGATTAATGGCTTTCTTAAGATATATATATATATATCCTCTTTCTGAATTTATAAATTAAACTAATTTTATCCAGTTTTGTTACTTTATATTTTTCTACCATGCTATCAGCTCATTATAGATTTCCAAATGTTTTAATTAAATATAACTGAGAATGGATTCAGACATTTTGGTGTCTTATGGGAGTTGCTTAAGTAGCAAACAGAGAGAGATGAGGAACATTTGCTGTTTTGATAGCATCTCTCTCTGTAATTTTATCTTTCTTTGTGATTCTTCCCCTCCCAACCATATGGTTAACCTATAGCTAACCTATAGTGGTTTTTGGCAGGATACAGTTTCTCAGGAGCATTGGACTGAGGCTCTCAGTTCCTTGCCACATGGACCTCCACAATGTGGCCTCTGGCCAAATGGGCTTGTCTTTATTCATTCAAGAAATACTAGGTCCCATAATCTGTGTGAAGAAGAGCTTCAAGGTATCCAGCAACCAATGCTGAAAACCACTGCCTGAGATTAAGTGCAGCAGCCAACCCCCGAATATTGAGGTGGAAAGTGGAAGAGAGCTGGGGAAAGAGAGTAAGACCGAGGAAGAAGCTACAGGAAAAAGGAGGTGCAAGTGTGCCAGAGCAGTGTGAAGATAGTTCTCTATTTCAGATTATGTGATTTTGTAAATAGGTATAAGCCATACTCATCGATATCCTTCAGTCATAAAAAAACTGATGATATTTTAATAAATACTTCTATCCTTCAACTGGGTCGAAACTTGAGAGGGGGAAAATATATCATTTGACTGTTGCAAAATCTTAACATTAATGATAATTCACTTACATAAAATCGGATATCTTCACATGAAATGATTTAACATTTATAAAAATAAAAAAAAACTTTTTTCTAGAATTTTAGAGAGTTTCCCCTTCCTCCCTCTTGCACATTAAATGGTTAGTGGATCATTTCCATAATGACTCTTGCTAGTAAAGAAAAAGAATCCTGGCTGATACATCTAGGTAAATTTTTCTCTAGAATAGTTACAGTGCTGTTGAAGTCCAGATTTATTATTCTAAGCATTAACCACACATTTTCAATATAGGAATAGATTTCTTTAAGAAATAATTGACAATGTAAAACTAAGTTAATTGTTAAAAATAAATCCCCTGGTAGCCACATGTCTTGCACAGAACAACGCAACATTCATAAGTATCAAGCTGCTCTTTCCCAGACAAACATGAATCATAATATTGCTATTGAAAATGTCCATTAAACTAAATGAGAATGCAATTAGCTTCCAAAAAAATGTTAAGGACTCCAATTTGCTGTCAAGAGAAATTGTACATCCAAAATGTGTTCATTAACTGCAGTGTGTTAAAACTTCTGATTTCAGGACTATTTCCTACTACTTTTAAAGAATATCTATCTTAAAAGAACTTCAAATGCAGTTTCAAACATAATGTCACACTGTGTGTTATAAATATACGGAAATATTCATAGTTTTATTTAAACTTTTATTTTTTCACGCTTCAAATTAAAAACTTTGTTTTTTAAAAAAATGAGTCCACTAAATCAAATTTATATGGCGGTTGTGCTGTGTTCTAGAGATGTACCTGTATTAAGGCAAACTATATTTTCTATCTTGATTTTATAACTTATATGATTCCATTAAATAATTGGTCTTGGTTTTCTTACCTTGGGTATAAGAACCATGTGTCTAAATTGCTGATTGAATTTAAAGACACTCTTTTGAATTCTACTTTCAGCAATATTGTGACATTTCCACACCACAAACATCTCAACTTCTATATGCATGATTAAATTCAAGTGTTTTAAATGAGGAAATGGTCTCAAAGAAATTAAGAGAAATCATCTGAGGGCAAAAGCAAGCCTGAAACACTGATCTACGAAGGTAAGAGAGTTCTGAATCTACAGTGTATCACTGGTATATCTATGAATGAGTATAACTTAGAATTTTAGTGCACAGGGAGATGACTAAGGCTAAATGTGAAGAGTTAAAGACCATATCTCCTAAAATGGGCACAGTAAGAAAAACAATGAGAAAAACACTATATCTATAAAATATTTAAATATTTACCTCAGACTTCCCTCTCTAGAAAGAAAAAAATAAATTCCCTAAAAAATGTTTTCGGAAACGTGGAACCCTCCTGGTAGAAGCAAAAGTCCTTTTTCTGAGCTTTAGATTCTATCTTTTGCTATTCTCTATGATATCTGCTGACGACTGTATTCATAATATATTTCTTAATGTAATTCTGAATGTAAATACGAGATAGTTAACATCCTGCTCTTGATATTTATGGGAATGCTGCCAAAGATATAGTAACACATTTGATGATTAATATATATTTCTGGAAGAAATTCTTTGCCAGTAAAAGCAGTTTACACCTATTTACAAAGAGTTTTGATCGTGTTTTCACACTCAAAGTTATCAGCTGGTTTCACTTGGTCTATTATGATAAGCATAATATGTCTCCCATCAGATTGACCTTTTGGTTGCAATTTATGAGACTACTTGAGTTCCATTTTTTTTCCTCTGGCAAATATGTTCTATAATTGTTCACTGTTGAACATTCATTACATGTTAGTTTCTATCTTTATGCCATCACTGCACATGCTTTATTTCTCAGGATCAAATCCATTCTGCTTTATTGATATATTCCTGACCCAACATGCCAACCATGATTTTGAAGGCAGGATGCCTTTCTGTTTGCTGGGACACACCTGGTAGTGCCCTGGCAGTTTCCTTTGCCTTCCAAGTGTTACCAGCCATAACCATCACTCTCATCATTATAGCCGTTCTCCCAGCCCATCCTGCCTATCCCATCACTGTCTTTGCCTAGGGAAAGACACCTGTTCTTTATGCTTCTGGGCATAGTGAGGAAGAGGGAAAAAGCAAGCACACTTTGCAGGGCCAATTATAGTTTTCTGACCAGGACACTTAAGGGTGGGTGTTGACCTGCTTTTCTTCTTCTGCCTCACCCTCTCTGTTTGGAGAAGCTCTTTGTTAAAGCCTCTAAGCAAGGCAGCCATAGAGTACACTGAGTTGGCTCTAAGGCCATGGTAGTCTGCACAGACAACCCATAATCTAAACCACAGTCAATGCACTCAAATCCAAGAAAATAAGACAAAGAAACTGAAGAACAACTTGTCGCAAATAGCCATGAGGGTTTCTCAAATAAAGCAACTGCTTAAACTATGGCCAATAAAATAATGTCCTTGTTTTGCTTTCATATTCTCTATAAAAACCTGCCCCCGGCTCCTATGGTGGAGTGCTCCTAACCACATCCAGTTTGGTGCTGCCAAATTAAAATCCATGTTTGCTCAACTAAACTCTTACACATTTAATGAGTCTCACGGTATCTTTAGTACCTTCAATACTTGCCCCTTTAGCGTAGTGCTTCTCACATGTATTCCAGACTGTTGTTTTCTCTCCTGAACAAATACTACAGGTTTTCTGTATTTCAAAGATCCTAATGATTTTCCCCCTGAAGATATTGTTTTTTATTTTTTCTCCCTGCCCCCAGCTTCCCACAGTCGACAATTCTCGGGATTTGGATGAAGAACAGAGTTTTCATCTGCCATCTGTTTCTTATTTTTCTTATCTCTGCAGATTTCAAATTTACAAAACACTGGTATTTTGTCTTTGTATACTTTCTGTGTTTGTGGGTTTTCAATTTTTTTCTTTTTTTTTCTTTTAAGTACCAAATATCTGCCATTGGTATAGATAATTCTAGATCTTATTTTTGAAACCTTGATGTCTAGACATGGCAGTGAGCTCCTCTTCTGATCAATGTGTTTAACATAATCACCTTAGGGAAATTAAATATTTTATCAAAATATAGTCTTAAATATAATATATTTTATTAGAAATCACAAATATAATTTATTACAGAACAAATAAGAAATGTCAAAATACAGTCCCAGCATTCTGGAGTAGCATCTACCATTTTGTTCTGCGATGTTGGGTTCATTTTGAGATTCAATGATTCCACGAACCTCTGCAGCAAATGAAACTTTTGTGATGGATAGCCTCAAGCTGTTGTGGGGTTTAGAACTTGGTACTTCATTAATTTAACTCTTCTGGGCATGATGTTATTCTACCTACCCCTTCCAAAATATCAAGTGTTTAAAGAGTTCCTTAACCCCAGACACGTACTTAACACTCGTAAGCGGGATCACTTGCTGCTTAGGCCTGATACAGTCATTTTAAGTATAGATGCTCACAAGTAGATATTCTTCTGAGTGACAATAAAAATACCTGAGCAGTCTGATATTCTATAATCTGAGTAAATATAGCATAAACTTAGACTATGGTCATCATCAGCAGGATTAGGATTTAGCTTTATTATCTAGGTTAGTCATTTGTTTTTTCTTGTTCCCACAGCATTACCCCTCCCAGGCTCCTGCAGTGTTTTCAAATATCAGAAACAATTTAAGAATAACATAAAAGTTCTATTGAATGTCTTAGAGAAAAGGGGTGAGGTAAAGTCTTGATTGACTATAGAAGTTTAAACAGGTTAATATTTTTCTTTATGATTTAACTGAACTTTATGTAAATCTGACAAACTTCTCCTCTTGGTGTCCCCTGTATAGCATTCCTCAGAATATATGCCCTCCTTGCTGCATCTGGATGTCAAAAGCCCATCAGCTCTAAATTAGTTTTAACCCCAAAATACACCTCTTTCTTTTCTTTCTTATTTCTGTCCTCATTAAACTTGTTAAATTGGTGCAAAAATAATTGCACTTTAAAATGTTAAAAATAATTTCAAAACCGCAATTACACTTGCACCAACCTAATACATTACTTCATGACTGTGAGGTATGAAAATAAATTGATTTTTTTAAAGTGAAATCAAATGTGAAAAATGGTGAAGTGACTTAATTCTGGAAAAGATGTAGGCAAATAGTGTCAACACAAATCTACTGTATACAAAATTTTGAGCTTCATGGAAAAATGTTTTTTGGAGTGGTAGAAAGCTATCTTTTAAATTATATTATACAAACTACTGCATGGGAAGGACAGAAAGGAGAACTTTAGGTTACCATTTATCAAGATGGAGAAAGGTATAAATTTCATTAGATGCTTAATATTTTCCAAAGACATAAAAGGCTTAGTTTATGAAGTGAAAGCAGGAAAGGAGGAAAAGGAAAAGGGAATAGAAATAAAAAAATTCAGTTTTCCTTCTCGCATAGGTGGTGTAGCACAATATTCATCTTTAGTTCCCCTGTTCCTGTCACCATCACATGTTGTTTATGTCTTTCTGCTAGATAACATAAATCTAAAAACTTGTTTGTACTACTTTTCAATTAATAAATATGGTCATGTGGGCAAATATTTCAAATTACTAGGAAAAGCTTGAAAATATTATATTAGTAATTACTAACTATATGCATTTTATGGCTTTTAGTAAACATTCATGTCCATTTGACAAATATGTCCTTTTAAGGAGTGACATTTAATATGTTTAATAGTCAAGGTGACATTCACAATATTTAACTTGTACAGAATGGTCGCTGACCAATAGGAACTGGGAAGGGCTAAACGGGTGACTCCCAGCTAAATGTGAGCTCTTTGTGGAGTCATTCTTTCAATCCTCGAATGATCAAATGGTAGCACAATTTTGTGTCAGCTCACAAAATCAGTTACAGATATTTATGCTTATAAGCTGAAGTAATTTATATACTAAATTAGCCAAATTAATTTTAATTTCTTATATGATACCTCAATTACTCTGTAACTTAGAATCCTCTTCATTATTTGCAATACATGGCTACAAAATTATTTTGAAACATTAAACTATAGTACCGTACATTAATTTATAACATTTGTTCATTGGAAAATTTAGCAATTAATATTTGTAATCTTTCAAGCAAAATAGCTATAAGATTCAAAAAATTATGTCTCAGTTGACAAATATATTTTCTTATACCTTGATGAAGTAATTAAATTCTCATAACTCTCCAAGAAAATAAGCCTCCAAGCTGATTGTTCTGGTTCTGTTGAATTTAACGCAGGCCTCTATATCTAAATATCAATAGAGTCACTGAATATTTAGTTTCAGCTCATATTTTCCTAACAAAGCTTTTAAGTGCTCATCCAAGAACCTATAAACTGAATTCAACAGTTAAAAGTCCCCATTTCCACTTAACTTGCTTAAAACTTCTGAGGAGGTTGAGTGAGCTAATGGAAAGTTAAATAAGCCGAAAGAAAAAAACATGGGAGTTAAATGATGAGGTTTCTCTTTGGCTTTTTTACTCTTGGCTGCCTGCAGAACTAAAACGCTTTACAGAATGGACACCAGAGATTAGATCTGTGTTGTGAGATTTTCAACATGGAAAAATGTTAACTGTTTATCTGACTAAATTAATTATATTGAAATAGCTACAAGTAAGATATACATTTAAAACATTAAAATATTAATTTCAAGTAAAAAATATGTATAATATATATCCAATGTAATCTTTATAGTGATTACTTGTATATATTTCATTATGTCTATCTATATTTCAAGATAAAGTATACACATTATAGATACACATTAAAGTACACACATTGTAAAGCTATTTTAATATATCAAATAAATTCATACATGAACTATTCTGGAGTTACAGTCTCACTCAAATTCATAATTTTCTATCTAAGGAGAACAAAATATATCAACATATACCTATTTATTGTATGAAACTCTGATAAATGGAGAATTTATTTCAGGTTTTAAAATTGTATTTAAGACAAGACAATTGTATTTAAGACAAGACAAATTGTATTAAGACAAGTACATTTGACATTTATTTTCAAAGAACATTGTTAGGGACAACGAGAGTATAAAGTTTTAGGAAGTGATCGGTGATATATATCAGTTATTATGAAAGGAAGTATAATACTTTTTTTATTTTAAGTAGGTAGTGAATATCTTGTTTAAGTAATCTGTACTGCCTCCACTAACAAAACTGTATTTTGAATGTCTTTTTTGTCTATTTTCTTGTATTTTCACTTTATTCTTATGGTTTTTAGTGACATTTGAAGTGGCAGTTTTTAACTTTTATGGTAGAAAAAAATGCTGACTGTGAATGAGAGACAGTAAACAACACTGGAGAAGACCACAGAGATGATGTCACTGAAGAAAAATGGGAAATTAAAAAAAAAATATTTCCATATTGA
The DNA here is from genome assembly GCF_964194185.1 of Rhinolophus hipposideros. Lineage (NCBI taxonomy): Eukaryota > Metazoa > Chordata > Mammalia > Chiroptera > Rhinolophidae > Rhinolophus > Rhinolophus hipposideros. The sequence goes on from NC_138050.1 coordinate 72,159,537, forward strand.
AAGAAGATGAGTGCAGTGGATAGGCCATGGAGTTAGTGATTTTAAAGCCCTGTTTGAATTGTAAGAGAAATTTAGAGTATAAAACGTCTATATAAAATTATTTTAATATTCTCTATCTTTATTGACTATGATTATTAATGATTAAGGAAGCTCAGGATATAGTTAGGGGACTGAGGGAAGAGTTTAAGGAATATTTTCCTAATGATTATTTATAGGGTATACTTAAAATATGAAATTTTATCAGTGAAGTTTCAAGTTATTACAGTTTTTGATCATCCCTGGCAGGACTATGTTTGTCAAGAAATAGAAAACAAGAACAACCAAAATCTCTTTCTCAAAATAAAGCAAATTGGTTTGGTATGTGACAGACTTACTTTAACAGACACCAATCACTCATGTTATAGCAGAATGTTTGCTGTAATGATGAAACATGTAGGTGGCCATTAAGTCTGGAATGATAGATATTATTTTATCTGTATAGTAATATACAATATGTATACAAAATATATCAATACACCCATTCATTATGAATATTCACTTTTGTTCTCAGAAGTATTTTACCCTGTTGTTAAAATCAGGTAATGAATAATTCATGAGCATTTATATATTTTTCTTATAAAAGGAAGTGAATTACATTTTTATTAGTTTTTCTTTGTGGTTTAGTGTATACTTCATTTCAACTACTCCTGGTTATACTCACTGTCCGTACTGGAGAAACAGTGAAAGAAAAGTAGGAGACAAAAAAGCAATTTTAATATTTATTATTTAATAATACATTGTGAATCCATATCAAAGTTTCCATATGATGAGTAGAAGCTGATAGCAACTAAAGGAACTCAATATGATAGATCCACAAAAAGACTTGTTTCCCCTTCATAATCATGTGACATATTTATCAACTCTTTTTTAGAACTATAACTCTGAGATACGATATTCATTTAACACGTATCCACGTATGGGTGAGAGATATTAGAAAGATTTACAAGATGGTGGAGCATTAATTATTTGTGGTTACTTCCTTAGATTTCACACAGCCTTATCCTTACCTTGTGGCAATCCAGTCTAGATTTTTCCTTTCACTCCCAATTATCCTCAATTCTACATGTCCTTATCTCTTCAGCCTCATTTTAGGAGCATTACATTAACAGACAGAAAGTATTTAAATATTTCCAGTACAAATTCAAATCAGTCAGTGCCTGAGAAAAATGAAAGGGATTTATTGCAGGCACAGTATTGGAAGAAGTGATAATGTGCATTTTCTCTGATATTTCTGTATATAAAACATTATAATAGCAGATCCAGGTTTTATGAAGTTTGAAGCATATATAATTGGTGGTGGTGGTGGTAGTGGTGAGTTTTTTTAAAAAAAATAATGCTAAATGTAATATTTTGAAAATTTTACTTAAGAGAGGATAATGTGAACACACTTATGGGTTTTGTTAGGAAAGATAGCATGCAAATGTTATATAACTTAAAAATTAAATAAGTAAAAACATGGAAAATTAATAAAACTAATGTTTTCTAGGTAGGGAATATATTGGATTTGTCTCATACGATATTATATGATTTAAGGCTGACAAGGCTATTTTTCAGACAAGACAACTTAGAATTAGGTAACTTTTATTCATTAACCAATGTCTTGATTTTTCCTTAATGTTTTTACATGTTTTCATGGTGTCTCTGATCAGAGCTAAAAACAATCTATAATAGAACATAGGTTTTTATTTCAAAGAAGATATTAAAATGGGCAATGATTAACATAGCAAAACATTCCAAAAACACAGAAGAAAGTTTTCTTTAAACACTAAAACTCTCATGGAGGCACTCATTCATACAGAAAGATATAACTAACAACTAGTTGTACACTAAGTTAGCAAAAGATTACTTCGGATAAATTAAAATGGATATGAGGGATATGAGTTGATACTAAGTTATATGGAATTTCAAAAATGTGTGTGTGTGTGTGTGTTATATATATATATATATATATATATATACACACATATATATGTACATATATATATATATATATATATATATATGTATTTTTAATTAAAATGTTTTGGGGTGGCAATGGTTAGCAAAGTTACATAGGTACCAGGTGTACAGTTCTGTAATACATTATCTATATATCACATTGCATGTTTCAAGAACATATTTTGTTTGAAATTTTAGAAAGGTAATTAGTAAGTTAGTGAATATTAGAATAATTGGTAGGCTAACCTTTGTTTATTTATTTATTCTTTGAAAATTTCAAAAAGCAGGAAAATTTTACTACATTATGATATACAATTGAAATTTTACTTTACTTTTACTGATTCATTAAAGCCCTACAAATGTCCAACATATGCTATCTATTACTTTATTTAAATTGGGAAAGAAGCAAAAGAACATGCCTAGTTAACAGGTGGCATGGATAAGTTTCAGTTCCTTAAAGTTTTTAAAAACTTTATCCATTTGACATAAACATGTAGAAATATATCAAATATATTATTTTAGTTTTATGCATTTGATTTCTGTTGCAATTGAAAAAAAATAAGGCATGCAATATTCACATATTTTGCACATATTTACAAATATTTATTTTTGTTATAATTTTGGTTGTGGTATTCTATTGATCAAGTATTTCAGAGTCTATCTGTATATGTGATGAGCTGAATTGTGACTTTTCATAGTTCATGTGTGGAAGTCCTAATCCCTAGTACTTCAAAATGTGAGTATATTTAGGGATAAAGTCTTTAAAAAATGTAATTAAAGGTGGTCATAGAGTAGGCCCAGATCCAATGTGACTGCTGCCTTTGTAAGAAGAAATGAAGACACAGACACATAGAGAAGGAAGATGTGAAGACATGGACAGTATTGGCATCCACAAACCATCGGAAAGGCCTCAGAAGAAACCCAGCACTTCCCACACCGGTCTCAAACTTCTAGCCTCCGAAATTGTAAAATAATTAATTTCTGTTATTTAAGTAGCCTAGTCTGTGGTACTTTGGTATGGCAGCCCTAGCAAAGTAATACAGAATATGTATTTACATTTTATTTATTTGGAGCATGCTTCTAAAAAGACTATTTAATTATTAGTACTGAATTAAGAGTATTTAATCATTTACATACTCTTCTATATTGGTGAAACTGATTTCTTATTTCATGTAATTTCATAATAATAAGCTAATAATAAATACAATAGCTTATGAATAGTGTATTATTCCTTGCATACATTAAGCTTTCCCATGTAATTTGAGATTCTAGATCATAATATAGTATATTTTAGCAATGTTTTTCTCTATTTATATGTTAATCATTTCACTGGGAATTTGAGAGTAGAAATTTAGTCACGTATGTTTTTACAGGAAAAAAATGTAACATCACCATATGTTTTTGAACTATTACTATTATTATTATTATTATTATTATTAAATGAATCATGGATTATTATGTTAGGGTGACCGAAATTTCAAAATGAAATCTTATGTCTTTAAACTTTCCACTTAAATTTATTTGTAAATGAGACACATTTTTCATTCATTTTGTTAATATGAGATGTCTCTATCAAAGGGCAAGTACTTTCTCCTAAATGGTCAAGCTACTCATAAAAATAAATTTAAATAACATGAAAGTAGAATAATTACACAATGTTAGATATGCATTATAAATAGCTTGAGAAGAGAATAAGTAAAGGGAATTTCATATCAATATTCAACATTCATTTCAGGTTATGATTCCTAGTATCATGATACCAAACATAGTCATTTCTTCCATGCCTATGTGGCCTATGTACTCCAGTATTTGATACTACTTTCATAGGGAAAACTGTACGCACACAAATTAGTCCTCCATTGGTACATTTTCAATTGCATCTTTTTCCCCCTCTCAATTCCTTACACATTCACATTTTCAGAAATTTCAAGGTATTTCTTATATTAATAGTGTTTAGTAAATATCTTTTTTTCCCCACATGACGCGTCAGTTACAACTTTGCACTGAGACTGAGCCTATAAGTTAGCTTTCTTTCGGGTAGATTGCTTGACAACTGAGTGGAAATTCCAGAAATGTGTAAAGAAAGCCTTCATCTTTCACAATGAGTTTCTGTACCAGTATAATAAACCTCCAAACCCAATATGCCAGGTTTCTGTATCACCAACTGCCTCTACAAGCATCCATTGCAGACACCATCTGAAAGCTAAGCCTGGCAAGTATTGAAAAGTACTTGACAGATATTACAGCATTTGGGATTGTCTCTTAGAAATGAAGTGAAAAGAGTGGTACTGGAGATATTTTGTAGGTAGTATTCCCAAAACAACGAGTACAAAAAATAGTTAAAAATATTCTTAGAAATAGTTTATTTGTTAAAAAGAGGAGAAAGTGGTTATTCTAATATATTGAAAGTTATAAAGTCAAAAAATAAAAAAATATATTTATCTGGGAAATTTTATGATCAGATTTTTCAAAAGGGAAATATCTATTGAAATATCTAGGTATTGGAAAATCTGTTTGGTAACAATTCCATAAAAGAGAATGACATCCCATAGATATTTACCATTAATTTATTAAAATAATTTTTCAAAATCTAAATAGACAGGTCACCAGTAACGAAATTGAATCAGTCATCCAAAACCTTCCCAGAAGGAAAAGTTCGGGACCAGATGGCTTCACTAATGAATTCTACCAAACCTTCAAAGAGGATCTAATACCAGTCCTGGTCTAACTCTTCCAAAAAATTGAAGAAGAGACAGTACTCCCTAACTCACTTTATGAGGCCAACATTACGCTGATACCAAAACTTGGTAAGGACAACACAAAAAAAAGGAAACTACAGACTAATATCTCTGATGAATACAGATGCAAAAATCCTAAGCAAAATTCTAGCACATCGAATGCAACAATGCAATAAAAGGATTAGTCATCACGACCAAGTGGGGTTCATCCCATGGGCACAAGGATGGTTCAACATCCGCAAATCCATCAGGGTGATACATCACATAAACAAAATAAAGGACAAAGATCATATGATTATATTAATTGATGCAGAAAAAGCATTTGACAAGATACAACATCCATTTATTATTAAAACACTTAATAAAACAGGTATAGAAGGAAAATACCTTAACATAATAAAGGCCATGTATGATAAATCCTCAGCTAATCTGATAATTAACGGTGAAAAACTGAAGCCTTTTGCTCTATGTTCAAGAACACGACAGGGCCGTCCCCTATCATCTCTGCTTTTCAACATAGTGTTAGAAGTCCTTGCCAGAGCAATCAGGCAAAAGAAAGAAATAAAAGGCATCCGAATTGGGAATGAAGAAGTTAAACTATCACTCTTTGCAGATGACACGATGCTATATACAGAAAACCCTAAAGACTCCACCAAAAAGCTATTAGAAACAATCAATGAATACAGTAAAGTTGCTGGCTACAAAATCAATGTAAAAGAATCCATTGTATTCCTATATACTAACAATGAAATCTCAGAAAAAGAAATTAAAAAACAATTCATTATGCAGTTGCAGGAAAAAGAATAAAATACCTAGGAATAAACTTAACCAAGGATGTGAAAGACCTATGTGCTGAAAACTATAAGACATTTTTAAAAGAAATTGAAGAAGACACAAAGAAATGGAAAGATATTCCATGCTCATGAATTTGAAGAATCAACATAGTTAAAATGGCTGTATTACCCAAAGCATTATACAGATTTAATGCAATTCTCATCAAAATCCCAATGACCATTTTTTAAAGAAATAGAACAATAAACCATCAGATTTTTTGAACCACAAAAGACCTCGAATATCCAAAGCAATTTTAAGAAAAAAGAACAATGCTGGAGGTATCATACTCCCTGACTTTAGCTTGTAGTACAGGGCATGGCATTGGCAGAAAAACAGACACATAGACCAGTGGAATAGAATTGAAAACCCAGAAATAAAACCACATAAATGTGGGCAGATAATTTTTGACAAAGAAGCCAAAAACATACAATGGAGAAAAGACAGCCTCTTCAATAAATGGTTCTGGCAGAATTGGAAAGCCACATGCAAAAGAATGAAACTGGACTGCTATCTGTCACCATATACCAAAATTAATTCAAAATGGATCAAAGACTTAAGCATAAGTCCTGAAACAATAAACTGCAAAGAAGAAAACATAGATACTAAACTTATGGACCTTGGGTTCAAAGAGCATTTTATGAATTTGACTCCAAAGGCAAGGGAAGTAAAAGCTAGAATAAATGAATAGGACTATATCAAACAAAAAAGCTTCTGAACAGCAAAAGAAACAATCCGCGAAATAAAGAGGCAACCAACTGAATGGGAGAAGATTTTTGGAAACAGTGCCTGCGATAAGGGGCTAATATTCAAAATATACAAGGAACTCATGCAACTCAACAACGAAAAAACAAGCTACCCCATTGACAAAATGGGCAGAGGACATGAAGAGACATTTCTCCAAAGAGGACATACAAATGGCAAATAGACATATGAAAAAATGCTCAACATCGCTAATCATCAGAGAAATGCAAATAAAAACTACAATGAGATATCACCTCACCCCAGTCTGAATGGCTATCATCAACAAGACAAATAGTGTTGAGGGCTGTGGAGAAAATGTCCTTCGATAGATGATTGGATAAAAAAGTTGTGGTATATATATACAATGGAATACTATTCGGTGGTAAGAAAAGATGAAATAGTACCATTTGTGACAACATGGATGGATCTTGAGATTATTATGCTAAGTGATTATTATGCTAAGTGAAATAAGTCAGACAGCAAAACAGAGACCCATATGATTTCACTGATATGTGGTATATAAACCGAAAACAACAAAAGAACAAAACAAAGAAATCAGAAACAAAAACTCATAGACTCAGAGGATAGTTTAGTGGTTTTGAGGATAAGGGAGAAGAGGGGTGGTAAAGGAAGGTAAAGGGGAAATCAAATATATGGTGATCGAAGGAGAACTGACTCTGAGTGGTGAGCACACAATGGTATTTATAGATGATGTAATACAGAGTTGTTCCCATGAAATCTACGTAACTTTACTAACAATTGTCACCCCAATAAACTTTAATTGAAAGTAATAGTAATAATAATTTTTCATTTATTAAAAATCTTTATGATTTAATAAATATAGGTAAAATAAGGCATAATTTCCTTAAATATGTGGTTGTTTCTAATATATATTTAGCTGAAAATTTCATAAGTTAGTTTTCTTCTACAACTCGAATTTAAATTATTTTTGAAACTATAATCAAGTGTTTAAAGGATATATAACTGTACAAGCGGAAACCTCATTAAAAACAACTACAGTTTTTGATATGCAATATTGAAATGATGATTATAAATCTGAACGTATTCCTTATTATTTCTACATTTTTCGAAAGGTGGCTATAATTGACACACACACACACACAGATATGTAGTATATAGTATTAGAAATACTAATTGAACAAAGTCCACTAGAGGACTTCTGATCCTGAAGGCACATGGGGCACATTTTCTGATCTTACTTTTTCCCACTGAGCTTCAATAATTCTTAAAATATTTTAAATATTAGCAAATAAAGGATTCTGTTCATAAACATAAATTTTGGTCCTTCAAGAAATAGAGATATAGAGAACTCACAAGAAATTAAAAACAAATAGAAGTTAATGGGAGAAAAGACTCCAAGAAGCAGTATTTATATAGGATACAGAGACTTAAGAGACAATGTTGTAGCATCTTTGCAGAAGTAGTAGGAACCCCAGAGAAAATTTGGTCCAGATATGGAGATTGAGGATGCCATGCACACATCAAGAGTGTCTGAAAATATTTGTTAGTAACATACTTGAGGTCTTTGGAGCAAGGAGGGCCAGCCTCTCAAGTAAGCCTTAAATGGGTTCAGGAGTTTTTTTTTTTTGTTGTTGTTGTTTTTAATTGTGATTGGGGTGAGGCCTGGGTGAGGGTTTCCCTATATACGTGGGTGTGGTATGGTTTGAATCTCCCTCTGGCACCAGAGGATGGAACATCAATATTCTTGTCTGCTTGCCCAAATGTAGGGCAGAAGGTAAAAGATGGAAGGGTGAGGCTTAAAAGCTGTCAGCAGTTATGCACGAAAAAACGGGGCCAGAATAATCATTATTACAGCGTTATTTCACAGAAGTGTGGAGCAATGACAATGTACCTGGGGACAACTGATGTGATTAAGTTAGGTTTCCAATGTGGAAGTTGTTAGACTGCTAATTACTTTGCATTTCTGCTCCCAACCAAGAGCTGAAGGGCTGTGATTGTAAGGTATTTGGCCAGGACAGGCCATTTTCTGGGATAAAAAAGGCTGGATCGTGCTCTGGGAAGCTGACAACTAGAGAAACGTATACAATACTGTTAGTGGAGACAACCTGTTGGAGTAGTTTACTCAACTTCCAGTCTCACTGAAATCAAGCTATAGACACTCAGGTCCTGACAGTCACCTCTCCCATCCCAAAGCAAAGAAGCGGACTCATTTTGAAATGCAAGTCAATTGCTAAGATGAACTCACAGGAAAGAAATCTAAGTAGATGAAGTAACAGCACCATATCACAGACAACCTCCATGTGGAAATACGTAGAACAGAGAGACCAGAAAACTATTAGATTCTTATCTAACAAATACATAAATATGTTCTATATGAAGTAAGAATATAACTATGAAGCATAATTTTTAAATTATTCAAAGAAAAATTAGGGAAGGTTTATTACTTTAGAGTATGGAAGTTTATTTTAAAAGGTAGAAAAAGCATAAATAAAGATGGGAAAGAAGATAAGTTCAACATGAAAAAAATTTAAATGTTTGAACTAAGGACAATTTTTAAAAAGTAAAGGCAACTATCAGGATAAGAGTTGGTATCAATACTGTTATGATTTTGTGCAATTTAACCACCTGAACCAAAAACATAGGAAAAATTTTCTAGTCTGGAATAACAAGTTTCTTATAGTGAATGTCCTCAGCACCACATTTTACATTTAATTTTTTGTTTGGTTCTGTATTATTTATTTCTTTAGATTCCATAACAGCTATAAGCAAAATCACATTGCATCTTTCTCTGCCTGACTTACTCTACTCAACACAGCACCCTCCAGGTCCATCCATGCCATTGCAGACGGCAAGAACCCATTCCCTTCTATGGCCGAGCAATACTCCATTGTATATATGTACTACCTCCTCTTTATCCATTCATCCATCAACGCCAGACTGCAGCACATCTTGGCCATTGTAAACAATGCTGCCATGAACATATGGATGTGCATGTCCCCTCAAAGTAATGTTTTGGATTTTTTTGGATAAATACTCAGACGTAGGATCACTGGGTCCTTCTTTGTTCCTTGTCATAGCCTTTCTTTTAAGGTCTAGTTTATCTAGTATGAGTATTGCTACCTCAGCTTTTTTTTTTTATTGTCTCCATGGGATTTTGAAAGACACCAATGCAAGTAGATCATAGAGCTATATGTTTCAGATTCCTCAACATTCAAAATGTCTAGATTTTTCGGTTTAAGATGGTTATTCTAGTATTTTTTCTTCTTTGAATTTATATAATTGAAATCATGTCAAATCAGAAATACATACAAATTTAAAAACACAGTAAGCAGAAATATGATTAGCCACCACAGGTTTTCTAATGGTATTGTCATCTGTTTCTAATGGTATAGTCATCAAAGCCCAATAAATAAACGTTTGAAAGTCAGTGTATAGTTCAAAATTTGAAACACCCTGTGACTGTGACCAGATACCAATTTATCAGAAATGCAATATTATACCAACTAGAAGAAAGGAAACCTATGCCTTCATTGCATCTGTACAATTTCCCCAGAATAATATGACAAGGTCCCACACCCAACCATGCATTCAAAGTTATTCTCTTTAGACAGTGATTAGGAGATAAGAGCTCTTTAATGCAACACAGTTGGAGAAAAGGGGTAAAAGACAAGCATGAATTGCATGCTGGGTTTTGAAGTGAGCTATATGTAAGGAAAAAGACAATAAAACACTGGGAACAAAATTCATTGATACTAAAGCTTAATTACATTCACCCACTTTTGGAGAGTAAAAGACGAAATTTGAGAACTGCTTTTGATTCCTACAGAATAAATCACAAACCATTTTCTCAGTTAAAACAAGCAAAAATCCCAGAACTTTAAGAAGCATAATATTCTTTCTTAATTTATCAGAACTTAATATAACTGAAAATGAACTGATTAATGAATATTTGGTTAGCAGCTATTTTACATCTTGAAAATAATCAAATATTTAAAAGCCTTTGGTTGAAAGCAAACAACTGAAGTGTGTAGTTTGCCTAATCCAGGGTCAAAATAATAATAAAAAAAAAATTATAATTTAAAATATTCTTCAGTCAGAAGGTAAGAGATTTCAGAAATTGAAGAGCATAAACATATTGTTGTAAAAATTACAATATAGGAGATAAAGAATGATTCTATAAAGCATGCACTTTTTAATATCAATAAAATGTAAGTATCTACTATATAAAAGATGAAATAGCTTCAAAGAGGCACACTGAAATTTTTTAAAAAGCAAGAAAAATACTAAGAACAGAAACATATCCTACAGCATAATAAAACTCTAATTATAAGTAATATATTGCTGATATGAGATAGCAGAAAAATAGAATTAATTACATGGAGAGTGAAAACTTGTTATACTCATTCAAGAAATAAAAAAAAATATTGATAGATAGTATCAAAAACAGTAATCTGCTTAGTAATTATCATTTTCAAACTGAACCAGAAGAAAATGAAGCAGAGGTAATAAAGATAAAATAGAAAATAATTTACTGGGTTTAAAAAAATAGCTGGAAAGTCATATTAGAAAGTATTCTATTTGCCAAGTTATGTTAGTGAGTAAGCACCAAGATTAAACATATCTTGATGATATTTATTTATTTATTAAGTAACAAAAAGGAAGAAAGATCACAATATCAAAGTGACTAGAAAATGAAGCTGATCTCCACTATTTGGAACACAATATTCCAGAAATTATGGCACCATCTGTCCTGATGTATTTTTCCTAAAATTTACTAACTACTATTAAGCTTGTAGTTCCAATGATTTTATGTGCAATTTACCATTAATCCTCACAATTTTTAATCCATTTAAAAGATAAAGAACCTAAATTGTATAATATTCCAAGTTCACATAGCTATTGCTGCATAAAGCAAGATTGTAAAATCATGGATGTCATGCTAAATCCCATGCTCTTAAAAGTTATTAATTAAAAGTTTATGAATTTTTGAGATAATGGAAAGATAATGGAATCTAAGAATTAGTCGTAGAGCTATGATAAGTGAATGGCAATTGAGGAAAGTAAGCCAAACCAAGTCAGAGATCAAATATAAAACAAAAAGAGGAAGGCTTCTGAAATGGCAGTGATAAGAGGATCATGGAATGTCATCTACTTATGTGTGTGTGTGTGTGTGTGTGTGTGTGTGTGTGCCTGTGTGTGTGTGTGTGTGTGCCTCTACCTGTATCCTTCCATATTTGCATCATTATGCTAAGGAAGCAAATTGTAAGATAACGGACTGTTTGATCTCAATGACCGTTAGACCTAATCAAGAGCTTACAGACTAATGAGAGTTATAAGTCATGAGTTACAGCGTTGGAAAGGTGATCACTGTTTATGGAATTGAGAACCTAACCGATAAAGTACACACTAAAATATTTCATACTGTATGATTTAGATGGTAAACATATATATTGACCAATAATTATGATATCCAGAAGAATGATTACTTTTTACTATGGAAGTTTGGAAATGTTAAGAGGTAAGGTGATATTTGAGCTAAGTCTTGAAAAAAGTTGACATTGTCTAGTTGTGTATGATAATTAGGACCCCACAGCAATACAAATTACTTGTCTCAAGATCTTAGTCCTCATATCAGTAAAACTGTTTAGTAGGGCCATTGTGTGTCTCCCGCTACTCTACCCCAAACACCCCAATTATCAAACCTCATTCTCATTCTCCCAGCAACTACATTTTTAAACTTTTTTTGTTCTTCTTAAACTTCACATCCTCCTCCCTCTCTCAATCTCAGTAGATATAATTTCCTATCTGAAAAAAATATACATGCACTTCAAATATCTCATCTATCCATTAAATCATTCAAACTTACCAGTATCTCTGCCTATGCTTTACTGTCTTATCCTTTTCAAAATGCTTTTTAGTCCTAATTCGAGGGCGATTTGTCTACTGTGATTTAGATTTTACTTTCCATAGTCTTTGATTATTTAAATTATTAACCATAGTTCTTCATTTTCAACTGTGTGGCTTCCTGCTTTATCTCATTAGCATTTTAATATATTCAAATATATCTCATGTTAAACACAAAAAAGGCTTTTGGAATCCACTTGCCCTTACAGCTGCTACATTATCTCTGACCAACCCATTCACATGAAAAAAAGAAGAAAACAAAACAACAAAAAACTCTCAGAAATCTCCACTTAGGGTTTCCAATTTCTCATTTTACATTTGTTTTTTAATTCAGTCTAATTTTAATGTTATCAATCAATTCAGTGAGATTCTTGCCAGCATTAGAGAAAACTTTTTTTTTGTTTAAACTTTGTTGACACCGCAACTGTTACATCTGTGGAAACAGAATGGCATTACTGGCTTATTCCAAACTTCTGCATGTATCTAACTTGATCTGCTGGCCTGCTACGAAATCACTACTAGTCTTTTAAAATCCAGCAGATTTCATTATTATCTCAGCATTACTAGACATTTTCAACTAAGAATGGCTGATGTAAAAAACAAAAAAAGGTTTATTAAAAAGTACAATTTTAGAACAATACTTGATTTATTCCACACTTTTGAACTTCAGATAAAGAATCTCTATTAAATAACATCCAAAACCTCCCCTTTAATGTTTTGAAGCCTTTTCTTTGTCACACATTTATGCTTAGATAAATTTAATTAGATTTGGTGATTTAATTGAATTTGAACAATAATTTATATTGCTCAATATGAATTTTGGGATCCATCTTGTTGATTTTTCATTTCTGCTTTTTCTCTCAGAGAAGGAGGGAAGGGAGGAAGAAAAGAAAGAAAGGAAGAAGGGATAGAGGGAGGAGAAAGGGAAAAAGAGAGAAAGGAAAACTAAAAAGAGGGGGAAAAGTTGAGTATCATCTTTCATACAAAAAATTACAAATATTAATGAAAATTTAAAAAATGCTGATTATCAACATATAGAAAGTATAAAATAACCAAAGCCCACTAGTAAGCAAACATTTCATAACTGGTTGTGAAAATACCTATTTTACCGTACCAGCAACTATTCTAACTAAACTGATAGGCTTAGATAAATCTCAAAGCACATTTTGATGCCCTAAGATATACATTATTTCATAAAATTTTCAACTATCTATCAATTTAAATAGTTTACATTTACATTTACGTTTTTAAATAACCAATGAAATCAAGATTTAAACAAGAAAATTCTGCATTAATGTAACTATATTACCAAACTAATAAATATTGAATAATTGATCAAATATTATGGTTTTGAAAATCTACTGTTTCCCCGAAAATAAGACCTAGCTGGACCATCAGCTCTAATGCATCTTTTGGAGCAAAAATTATTATGAGACACGGTCTTATTTTACTATAAGACTGGTGTAATAATATGGTATAATAATATGATGTATAATATTATGATGTATAATAATATAATATGATATGATATGATATGATATGATATGATATGATATGATATGATATAATATGATATAATACAAATGTAATACCAGGTCTTACATTAATTTTTGTTCCAAAAGACGCATTAGAGCTGATGGTCCGGCTACATCTTATTTTCAGGGAAACAGGATATTTATGGGTTTGAAATGCCCTTTGACAGTCATATGATACCTACTTTAATTTTTTTTTCTTCTTTTGAAAATCTCTACTTAGAAGAACTGCAGCTGTTTTGAATTCATTTTTAGTATCTATGTTTAAACAAAATGTTGGGGAAAAGGTTACTTATCAAATTACTATAATAGGTATCATTGAATTAGTTCTTACAATATTCGAGGAACTTTGTGCATTGTGTATGCATTATTTATTGTTAACATGAAGTGTGGCTTCTTTCTTAGTGTTTTCATTTGATAGAATAAAATAAGATTTAAATAACTCACCTAATCTATTAAATGGTAAGCAGTGCTTTGAACTTAAGTGTTATTTAAGTGAATCTTAAGTGCATGCACTTACACACCGAGTGAAATGCCCCTCATCCCTGGGTTGTTCTCTTTGATAACATGCATGGAATTTAATGTGGTGAGTTTATTTAGTAACATTGTACAGTGTGGCTACAGAAGCTGTAGTTGTTTTAAAAAGGCAAATTATTGTTTTGTTTTGTTTTATCATTCTTCAAATTTGGGAATACATTACTTTGTTTTTCCAAGCAAATGCATATGAAAACCACTGCCATTTACCATCCATCTAAATTCACAGAGTACTAAGTTTAACATCAATAGCAATTCTGGTCATGAAGGTCATCTTACAAATACACACATAACAGCTTTATTTTTCCTGTTTCAATTCAGATAATATACAATTTAGAGAAACAACTGGTTAGATGTTAATATTTGGTATCGCTGTCTTAAGAAAAGCATTATATCCCCAGTTACTTGCTATGCGAGCGTTAGGAGATAAAAATAAATATATGAGAAATGATGACATTTCAAATGAGACAATTTTGTTTTAAATACTGTTATTATGCTAATGTAATCTTTTGAGGTTGAAATCACCAGGCGTATCCTACAGGTATCTAATAGCAGAATTTCCAAGTATAAGATGTCTTGATTTCCTGGGTAACTGAAGAATGTATTAAAATCTCTTCAGAGGTGAGAGTACTAGACCCTCAATACAAACAAAAATATTCATTCATAGTGGAATAGCACTTTCTACATTACATTGAAAATTCTGGTATGACATTCTATACCTGTTTTATCCAACAAAAGTCAAATTATTTAGGCAAAGTTTAGTGGCTAGTGTTGTGCATAGTGTAATATAGATATTCATATTTTAAGCTGGAAATTTATTTCTAAACTAAGACAAGATATTAATCTCTTTTCATTGTCATGAAAACATCTTTTTTTTTTAATATATGTGGGATTACATTGAATTAAATAAACTTTGCCAGCCATCTTTGTAAAGAAAATCACATTAATTATACCCTGCATTTGGCAAAGGAATTGAAGGATATTCTGTATGTTCTATGTACTATTGAAATATAATTAGGTAGAAATAATTTTTGAAACTATGGAACAAGTCATTTTAAACTGGGTTTTATAAGAGACATTTATGAAAAATTGTCAAAATACTTTAGCTGGGAAGATATCTAAATTATCTACTTATAAAGAATGAGAACAAACCTGTTTTCTCTAACAAGTCTTATTTAACCATTGCCATTTAGATTTCTCTCTACTGACCTTAAATCACGAACAGATGAGCACTAATGAAGTTCATTAATTGAAAGAAATGTTAATTTGACATCACAATTCCTATTAACCTTTATTATTGATACTTTCCCACCAACTTTAACTGTTTTAAAATAGTGATAGCTCTTCCCATAGAATTTGCTAATTTATGGTTTCAATTATACTTTTAAATATGAAGATGATTCAGTCACATACCTCATGACCTCTTTCTATGAATTCATTTAAAATTTATGAAAATATAGGGACTCTTAATAATATCTTGGTATAATAATATACTTCTAAGATAAAAAAAGATGGTATACTAAGTAAAAGAACAAAACAAGAAAAACTATACATTTAAAATATACTTTATTTTAAATGCAATTTGATTTTTTTCAAATTCCAGAATATCTAGATAAAATATTTCAAGTTAGTCATTGAATATTCAGTCACTAAACTTTTATGTCTTCAAAGAAAGATGAATTCTTATTCATTTCTGCAAATTCAGGTTCTAGCAAAGAGGTTAGTCCCAAGTAGATGCTCAAATTGACCTTGAAAAACAATTTTTTAAAAAATAATATATATTAAACGACAAACTTAAAAAGTCATGTGTTTTCTTCTATAATTTGAAATTACCTTTTATATAGAGTCTGTGACATACTGCATATGATATCTTAACTAATTCAAACAACGGAATGGGCCTTCAAATGTTTATTCATGCTAGCCATTTCAATTTTGCTCATTTCAATCAGTGTGCTTCATTATTTCTCTCACTTAATAATAATACAAATACAGGTTTAAAATATATAGTACAGAAATATTGATAATTTGGTAGCCCAAATATATCTAGCACACCCAAATAAAACCAGTTAACAAATATTTGTTTAATTCGTACTGTGTTTCACATTCATTGTTATATTTATTTGTTTGACAGCAAAATTGACATAACTAGAAGTAAGAGAGAAAGAAAATTATAGGATATAACCAGATTTTTTAACTCAACTTAGGAGAGAAAAAATAGTGAGAAATTGCTTAAAAACTAATGTGAGAAATAAATAAATAAATAAATAAATAAATAAATAAACACAAAAATTAATTTATGAAGATATATTGGAGTTTAAAGAGTGGATATAGTTAATATGACAGATGATATAAGACAATTGAAGGAAGATAGATATGGTTATTTTTACAAAAAATTACTATCTATTCATGAAAAAAACTCTCAGTAATCTAAACATAAAAGGGAAATGCCACATTTGGTAAAGATCATCTATAAAACATATAGATCCTTAAAGTTAAATTATTAAATAGAGTATTTCTAAAATCAGGAAATGTCAAGGATTCCCACTGTAATCTCTTTTTTTCAACATTATTTTGGAAGTTCTGGTCATTGTAATAAGCCCAGAAAAAATAAAATTATACAGACTCAAAAAAATAAATTCATTTATAAATAAATGTATTTCTATTTCAGATGACAATTTTTAATGTAAAATTAATAAAGGAATCTATAAAACAATTACTAATAGTAATAATTAATTAGTATGTTCTCAGGGCACAAAGTTAATAAACAAAAATCAATTATATTTAATATAATTTTAATAAACTTTTGGGAAGGGAAATAAAAATAATTCTATGTATAATAACATCAACAAACTCAAAGAATGGGGGGATAAATTTTTAAAAAAATATTTCAAGTCCGGAGGATTGAAAACTATAAAATCTGTAGAAAGAAACATTAAAATGCTTAAACAAAGACATGTATCATGTTTATGGATTAGAAGAATATTTTCAAGATTTTTTCCCCAAAATTGATCTATAAACTCAATCTACTCAGCAAAATTCAGCATTTACCAAATTCATCAAATACTCTCAGCATTAAAAAAAAAAAGTTTTATAAAAATTGACTAGATATTTTAAAAACATTATGAAAATGCAAACTCATCAAAATTAAAAACTCTTATAAATCAGAAGATACTGTTAAGGGAATGAAAAGGCAGGAAATAGCTTTCCTTATATAAGATGTTCTGTCAATATTAAAGAGCTCAGATTGCCATAGCCAATTTTAAATTTCTATCTCCAGAAATAAATAGTTGTCCAAGTATTAAATACTTGAAAATCTCATATCAATTTGTTAGGCAAAGTTTAACATCAACAAACTTAAATCTCTTCTTTTCATACTCGTGTTTTTTTTTTTTTATAGAAAACTTTCTCCATACCATAGAGAGCCCAGCCATGATTTAACAGCAGTAGAGGTTGTATCCTTCTTGCTAGAGCAAATCACATGAGTTATGGATTTCACTGATCCCTAGATTAAATAATTATCAATTTTTACTAAATAATTTTGATTACATTGTTTACTTAACTGAGTTCCACAAAAATATATGTAGTTGAATTAAAAATAATTAGATAATCACTTCTAGAGAGTGCATCTAAGAAATAAACAAGGTTATGGCTAAGGATATATCTGACATAAATTTAGAATATTTGGATCAATGACGATTGAAAAGAATAACCATATTAAGTGTAAGCCCTTTGAGTGACCTGAAAGAAAAGGTACATCGTTTGTTATTGTGACACATTACTTAACATGCAACTTAATGTTTTGCCTACTGTAGATTATCTGCCAATAAGCAGTGAAATCTTAGTCCAGCATAAGGCCCTGGTAACACTCAGCTCACAATAAATGTATGTCTTTGAAAAACGAATGAGCAAACTAGTGAATAGATACCTTTATTAACATTCATTCATTTGTCCATTAATTCATTCAATATTTATTGAACTCGCCATTGTATTGGATGATGGAAAATATATCTTATGAAATAATAGCATCTGTCTTAATAGACCTGACAATCAAATGTGTAACATTTATGAACTAAATGGATTCTGAAAGATATGCAACAATATTAAATATTTTAAGGGCTATCAAAAGAAAAATAGCATAGGGAAGATCGTCATTGCATAACTCAGGGGTCATGAATGGTCCTATGGGGCAAGTGCCATGGCCCACTGCATGTATGGCCATATCCTGGCATCCTGCTCCTATGACCTGAAAGTCATTGTCTGGAAAGAGATCAAAGGGTTTGGGGATGTGACTCCTCAGTAAACTGTGTGCTGAACCCCCACAACTTCAGCCTGATCCTGACCTGTGGGCTCTGGATAGGGCCATCTCCCTGCTAATCTGCACTGAGGAGGGCCAGTGGGAAGAAGTGAAGATGAACAGTGCTCACACTATTGGCTGCAATGCTGTCGGGTGGGCCTCTGCTGTTGTACCTGGAAGCCTCATAGACCAGCTTCTGGGAAGAAGCCCAACTACATGAAGAAATTTGCCTCTATCAGTTGTGACAACCTTGTCAAGCTGTGGAAGGAGGAGGAGGACCTTCAGTGGAAGCTGCAAGCACACAGTGATTGGGTTCAATACGTGACCTAGGCTCCCTCCATTGGTCTATCCACCAGCATCATTCCCAGCTACTCCCAGAATGGGTGTGTGTTCATTTGGACCTGTGTCAATCCCTCGAGTAATATGTGGTCCCCCGAACAACAATACAAATTCAATGACGTGTGGAATGTGAGTTGGTCTATCATAACCAATGTCCTGGCTGTCTTGGTCAGAGATAATAAGGTGACCCTGTGGAAGGAGTCCATGGAAGGGCAGTGGGTGTCTATCAGTGATGTCAACAAAAGTCAGGGTTCCGTGTAGCTTCAGTCACAGAGGGCCAGCAGAATGAGCAGTGACAAGAGAGGCAGGGCTGGCTCCTGAATTGCTGACTTCAGGACTGCCTCTTCTATGTCAATTGACCAAACAGCTAGGAGGAAGAGTTCCTAACTCTAACAAGATAACATTCTGTAGATTAGTTAAATCTGCAACCAGATTCATCATCTGCCCTAAATATGATTTGATATGGTTTGCAATTTACTGTCTGGCTAAAAGCACTCATGTTTTGAGGAAGAAACTACAAATGTTCTTCAAATCTGTTATTTTAAAATACTTTTGGCCATTTTTCATGTACCATATGGGTTCAGATATATACATATATGAGGTCAGATGATTAAGTTCGTGAACTTGTTGCAATGATGTTGCTAACCTTTTTGATATCAGACAGATTATTCATTATGAATTTGTACCAACTGGACAAACAGTTAACTGAGTTTACTATTTGGAAGTGCTGAAAATGCTGCTTGAAAAAGTTAGACGACCTGAACTTTTTGCCAATAATTCATGGCTCTTGCATCATGACAATGATGAACCAGCTCACATGGCACTGTGTCCGTGAGGGTGTTTTTAGCCAGTAAATGAATCACTGTATTGGAACACCCTCCCTACTCACCTGATCTGCCCCCTCCACCCCCATGACTTCTTTCTTTACCTGAAGATAAAGAAAATATTGAAAGGAAGACATTTTGATGACACTCAGGACATCAAGGGTAATATGACGACAGCTTTAACGGCCATTCCACAAAAGGAGTTCTAAAAGTGCTTTGAAGGGTGGACTAGGCACTGGTATCAGTGCATAGCTGCCCAAGGGGAGTACTTGAAGGTGCGACCACAGTGATATTCAGCAATGAGGTATGTACCACTTTTTCTAGGAAGAGTTCACAAACTTAATTGTCAGACTTTGTATGTATGTATATATTTCTCCAAGAATACTAGGGACATCTACATTTTCGTTAAAATTTGCATAGAGTTTAGTCATAATTATATTTAATAACTATTATTCACCTGTCAATCTCTGCAGCAGGCCATAAGCTCCATGTTCTAAAGGCCCATGTCTGATCATATTTATAATATATGCTCAATAGCCATTTTTAAATTAATGATTTGCACATTATGTTGTAAAGCTGCTTAAATTGATAAAATACAATTGTATTGAGAGCAGAACACTGTAAATATGCATTTTATTCAGCTTAAGGAATGTACATGGAAACTCTAAAAATAAAATATGGTAATATATCCCAATCCATATAAAGTTTGCCATTATTACTAATATTATTTTGAAGTTAAACTTTATAATGTGAGAAATCTTATATAGCATCATATTTTCAAATTGAATTCCATTAAGTAGTTTTAGATTTGTTCCCTTATTATATAGACTACTTACATTACATTTACAAATATATAAGATTTCAGCATTTGTTATAAGAGTACTGTGATGTTTTGCAAATTTGCATAACTTTCTTTTAATATGCCACCCTTTCAAGTAGACAAATGAGCGAAATTGTTGCATGACTTTGCACATATATTTAAAATACTAGCAATAATAAAATGCATAACACAAGCTCATTTTATTGGTATTGTTCTCTGATTCCATGTATCTTCCATTACTTTAGAAGTTTGCATAATTTCCGGGCTGTGAGAGATCCACATGAAGATACATTTCCTGACAACCTGATCAAGTTGTTAATTCTCATTTATGCCTAAAAGTGTTAATATTTCATCAAGTGGAGTTCTCTACTACTGTGATCACTGAAAACTGAATTTGCTGCAGCAGGCTCAATGCTCAATGCCTGACTACACACACACACACACACACACACACACACACACACGTGCCTGAACATATATATACATATATATGTATATGTATATACATGTATATATATGTATATGTGTGTGTATGTGTATATATATAAAACATCATTGGAGACTTATCAATGCCCAAGCAAGAATTTCTACTGAGTAAGTTTGAAATACATTCTGAGTAATGAGCTGCCCCTTGAAATAATAAAACAAAAAATAAGTGAGAAGAGGTGCATTATTCAGCTGAGGATGAGTCAAGGGAAGTTTCCTGAGTAAATGATGTAGGAAATGAGTTTGGATATATACATTCCATTTGGATTTCTATTTTCTTTTAAAATTTCTGTTTAAAATTGTGACTATTGCTACTTGGTTTGGAGTTATCCCTGTCCAGAGAGATCTTAAAATGTACCTAATTAGACTATGAAACTCAAAATAATTTATCAGTAAATACTCCTTGAACAGGAAAAAAGCACTTCTACTACTATTGTTAACACCAATACTCCTCTCCCTCACACCATGTTTATTATATGTAGAACTATTACTTTTATTTCACTATTCCAGTTATTGAAACCCTTCCCTATATCAGAGAATGTAATATGGCATTAATTAAATAAGGTGACATATATGGCATTCATTTAGTCTCCAATTGTAGTGATTTTCCTATTTTACTGTAGCTAACCTGGTTTAAGTAGTCTGGCCAGCATCACTTAGCTAATGAATGAATAATCTAGAATTCAAATCATAACTACATTTTTCTAAACCCATACTTTTTTACTAATCACAGTCCCAATATTTTAACCATAAGGCATAGTACATATAACTTAAGTTCACCACTAAGAATTTTTTCTTTTGAGTGGAATATATATATTTCTGATATGGAGGGAAGTTTATACTATATTGCTAATTTTATTTATATTTTTTATTAGTTTCAGGTATACAAAATAACATAGCAGTTAGAAATTTATATGCCTCACAAAGTAATAACCTCAATAAGTCTATTACCCGTCTGACACTCTACATAGTGTCAGAACTATTTTATGACCCAGCAATTCCACTCCTGGGTATTTATCCAAAATATTCCAAAACACTAATTCAAAAAGATGTATACACCCCTATATTCATTGCAGCACTATTTACAATAGCCAAAATATGGAAACAACTGAAATGCTTATCAGTAGATGACTGGATAAAGAAGAAGTGGTACATTTATACAATGGACTATTACTCTGCCATAAAGAAGAATGAAATCTTATCATTTGTGACCACATGGATGGACCTTGAGGGTATTATGCTAAGTGAAATAAGTCAGACTGAAAAAGACAAATACCACATGATCTTACTTATATGTGGAATCTAAAGAACAGAGTAAACAAATAAGCAGAAACATACTCATAGATAGGAGAACAAACTGATGGTTACCAGATGGGAGGGGGATTGGGGTGCTGGGTGAGAAAGATGAAGAGATTAAGAAGAACAAACTGGTAGTTACAAAAGAGTCAGGGGGATGTGAAATACAACACTAAGAATTTTTAACAGATAGCTGTCGAGTATGTGCATGAGGGAAACTAAATTATTAACTTAATCTAGAGATTTAATGCAATCTTCATCAATAGTTTAGCAAGTTATCTTTTGGATATCAACAACCTGATTCTAAAGTTTATATGAAAAGGCAAAAGACCCAAAATGGCCAAAGCAATACTGACAAAGAACAAAGTCTGAGGCCTGACAATACCTGACTTTAAGCCTTACTTTAAAGCTACAGTGAACTAGACAGTGTGGTACTAGTGAGAGAGTAAACAGACAGGTGAGTAAGGGAACAATACAGACAGCCCCAAATCAATATTTCCCAAGACGTCTCTGAGAATTGTAATCCACCAAAATATCTCTAATCTTAATTTTGTCTTTTTTAAGCATAGGAACTCTTTCTACACAGAGACAATCATTTAGAATATACATTTACATGTGTGTTTTAAGTTTTATACTTGCACAGAACTATATACATAAAATAAAATAATGTACAGACATTCAAAAACTTTATAAACTGTTAGATGAAATAAGTACAAATTTTTTCAAGGTATTTACATACTTTGTCTATATGTTAAGATATTTACTTTTCCTATGTGATACAACTTGGGTAGTCTAAAAGACGAACTTATTAACCCCTCTGATTTTCTGTGCCTCTGATGATAATGCCTCAATAATTCCTGCTCCCTGCCCTTTGGATGGCGAGTGTGAAACTAGTTGGAAATTGGATGCCATGGACAATAGACGAGATTTTGCAGGGCTGTTAGTTGAAACCAGGGTTGATGTAGAAGCCATGGTGGGCCTCTTGGGTCAATAACATTCCACTATCACCTTATTGGTTGCATTCATAATTTTAAATCGTGGAAAAGATGAGAACAGATGGGAGAGATGCTTAGAATTACTCTGTAATTATGCTCAATCATCTCAGAATGTATGTAAGTTATTTACTGATTAAAATATAGTAGCACTGAAATTGTTTGATTCACCAAAAATAATGCTTTTCTCTTCCCAGGTAATAATGTGTTTTATTCTTTGAATCACATTTCTGAAAAAGTCCTTCTACAAAGAGCATGGTAAATTTATAATAGCACCTTCTGATTGTGTACATAGATAAGGATGTACAGAAAATTTATTAAAATAAATGTGATTATTTAGTAAGATGTAATAAAGTAATTGTTATATAGTATTTAAATGTATATACTGTTAGTCCAAAATGATTGTGCATTTTAAATACAAAATTAATGGCTTCTCTAAATATCATGGACACACAAGAATGGGAGATTTTGTAAAATACTGTTTACAACAGCATCAAATATGAAATAATGATAATAACACCTAAAATTGGTGAGAAAAACTTTATAAATTATAGAATTATAAAGAAAAAAAACTAAAGAAGACCTACATAAATGGAGGCATGTTATAAATTTGAATATTCAAGAACTTAACGATTTTATTTTTACCTGTATTAGTTTAGAGATTTTATGACATCCCAGTCAAAAATCCCACAAGTATGTGTAAATATGCGGAAAATTACACAAACTGAATCTAAAACTTATATGGAAATATATAGGACCACAAGTAGCCGGGACTGACATCCTGAAAGGACAAACTCTAATAATAAGTAACACTTATCTCAAAGTTTCAGAAATTAATGATAAATCTGAACAATGAACTAGCATAGATATCACAAAAAATAACAAACACATACATGCTTACTTAATTTATAGAAAAACATGCATATCTGTTAAACTTCCCTTCCAATGTTTTCTCAGAGCTTTTTTCTTTATCACCATACACGTATGTTATTTCTGTTTAATCATTTTTAGATCTTGTATGTGCCCATCTATGTATGTGACCCTTTCTTTCCACCAATCCTCCAGGAGAGTTAACATATATTAATCTCATTGTTTCACTACATAATTAGGTTTACAAATATATTCAAAATATATTTTCCAGATTCTTCTTGAATTTAATATGTTAATAAATGAATCATTTCAGTTCTGTATATTGTGTGTTTCATCATTATCAACTTGCTTCCTTTGTATTAATTATTGAAAAATAATGACAAGTAAGTTTGGGAAATTAGGTAAATCTGTTTACTTTGAGTTCTCTACAAAGCATATAAGCAATTTAAGAATAATGGGCATTTGGTTTCACGCATACTCTGTATTGACTATTAAATTATCACTAAACAGGGACTAACTTTCTCAAGATTCATGGATTAATGTATATGAGATCAGTTATCCACTTTAATAAATTTAGTAGTAGAGTATGTGCTAAATTTAGATTTTTATGTTTTGGAAGTAAATTCTACCCTTCTAACAGAAGCTAATTATTATCATTGATTCTAGTTCTTTACAAGGCAGTATGCTTTTATTCAAGCATGTTTTCTTTGTCAGGAAATGCATCATGAAATTTTCCTGAAAAAATATTTCTCAGGATTTGACACTGATTGCAGAGACTAGAAGAACACCCTAACATATGATAAATTATAGTTAAGTCTGAGTAATTTTGGCAACCATGTATTAGTCATCGCAGTATGTTATTAATTCCTCAGAATATTTCATGAATGTTTTGAAAAAAGTAGGATTGTAGAAATTTTATTTCATTTATATCAAGGTTAAGCAGGCTAAAATATACTCCCAGCAAGCAAAATTTGATGGTGGTTTATAAAATGGCCTTAACATATAAATAGAACAAAACTAAATCAAATGAACAGAGGATAAAGATATAAATGGTTAATGTAAAGCTAACTGAATTCTGAGCAATAATAATTTAGTATGAGTTATGATTTTGAAATGCATTTAAGCTATATACATAAAGATATAGAAACACTTTATGTTTCTTATTGAAATCATGCCATTTTAAATGTCCATGAAACATAAGCATTGGGTGAGAAATAAGTCCTGCCAAAGGATAGTGTAAATGCTATTTCATATTCTTACTTTTAAATGAGAAAATTATTTCATATTCTTACTTTTAAATGAGAAAATTAAATGAGAAAAAATTAAGGCCAAGATATCTAGTTATTAGGTGAGGGTAAAGGGGATCAAACATATGGTGATGAAAAGAGAACCAACTCTGGGTGGTGGACACACAATGTGATATATAGATGATGTATTACAGAATTGTACACCTGAAATCTATGTCACTTTACTAACGACTGTCACAACAATAAACTTTAATTATTAAAAAATATCTAGTTATTGTTAGCTGCCTATTTTATGATGATTTTATTCATTAAATTATCTAAAATAAAGACAAGGAATATAATTTCCTGATGCCTTGTCTGGCTTAATAGAAATATGGAGAAATAACTATGCTAAAATTTAGAAATCATGAGGTCAATAAAATCATATACTAATAATAGGTTGCTATGTCAATGTAATAACAAAAGAAGGATGTTAGTTTTATTTAAAAAAGAGAATTTGAATTAAGTAAGTATATGAGTAAGTAATAGAAGAATCAAACTAGATAGGGTGAGGATCACTAATTAAGTTTGTGTGAAAATGATTGCAATATTTTGGAAAAAAATTTAAATAAAATTTATTCATCTCTAATGTTTAAAAAGTGTGAGCTTAAATTACAGTGAATTAATGATACATATATATGCTATTTATAAGTAGTTTGGTCATTATAATTTATGGATAAAAATCTCTGAAAATATGGAGAATTGTTATGGAAAATAAATTAATTATTTATCATTAACATCACTATAAAAAGTATATTTCTTTAATCATTCTACTGCCACCAAAGCAAGAAAGACAGAGTGCGAGAGCAAGGGTGAGAGAGATTCGACCGACATTTTTTAAAAATTGTATATTTCAAATTAAAATGCATGTCAGTAAAATATTGGTAAGCCTAAAAAAGAAGGCAAATTATTTTCTTTGCTCAAAGCTACATTTAAATTATGCATTTGTAACTCAAAGTAACCAGCCATAAAGAGTTAAAACTAAACTCGTAGTTCAATTTTTTTTTAAATCTAAATCCTGGGGTCAGAGTGACCTTTGATGTTAAAGAAGAGGAAGAAAACATGAAAAGCTTTGTTGAATTGTGAAAGATTTTGAGGAAGCCTCCATACTAGCTTCTTTATTTTTCCCAACTAAATTCTATGAAATTCACAAAATTAATCGCACAAACTCTATTGAGTGCATTTTGTTAGATGTGTCCATTGATAATATTTGACAAGCATGCTTTTTTAGTCGTAGTAGAAGAGATAGCTTATTATAAATGAAATATCTTCTAGTTTATAAAACTTTTCTCATTCAACAAAATAATATAAATCATACTATGTAAACATACTAAAAATGGAGAAATTCATTAAGCACATCCTGCCAACAAGGAATTTAGCTTTCAGTAGGAAAAAAATGTGAATTAAATGAACAAATGAGTTATAATCTTGATGATGCAACAATACGGTAATTTGATTCAACACTTTAAATCATAATGATTATGAAAGTGACAATAGTGTGAGAATTAAAAAAAACACAATAAATTTAACAGAGGAGGGAATCCATAAAAAAAATCCTCATATATAGAGTCAATTGATTTTTGACAAAGGTAACAAGACATTTCACATGGGATGGAAGGTGGGAAGGAACATCCTTTCAACAAGTGATGCAGTTATACTCAAACAAGAGATAAATATATAGAAAAATTAACTTTGATCACTGTCTCAGGCCATGAATAAAACTTAATTTGAGCTGAAACATTGAACTAAATGCAATAGCAAAACCTCTGAAACTTACAGAAATAAATGTAACAGCCTATATTTGAGACCTTGAGGAAAGTAAAGATTCTTTATAAAGTTCATGAAAAATCACTAAATAAAAAAGGGAAAAAATGATAAATAACACTTTGTTAAATTTAAATCTTATACTCGTCAACAAATAGAATATGAAAGGACAAGCCATTTTTCAGGAAATGATATTCCTAATACATATATCTGGGAAATAATTTATATCATAAATGTATAAAAATGCTATAAATCAATAAAATACAAATTTGCCTAGTTAAATTAATAAACAGCTGACATTTCAAAAGCAAAGATATAGTAATAGCTAATGGACTCAGAGTCATTGATGTTCAACATTAGTCATTAGGGGAGTGCAACCTCTAGCATGGCTCAAATTTTTAAGAAGAAAGCAATGTCAAACATTGGTGAGCATGTGGAGCAACTGGAACTCTCTTACATTGTTAGCTGTCATGTTAATGGTATATTCATTTTGGAATATACCATTTTTGCAGTTTCCTATGAAATTAAATATAAAGCTGTTCTACAACCTGAAAATTTTTAGTAGAAATAAATATCATAAACCAAAACATTATTGTACAGGAACATATTATACAAGCTTTATTAATAAATTCAATGCTCATACTCAAATATCCATCAATAGAAGAATTGATAAGCCAATTGTGGTACTTAATACTACCCTACAGAAAAAAAGAATGAATGCTATAACATAAGGGATCTCAAAAGCAAAGATCCTGAGCAAAATAGGTAAAACACACACACAGTGGTTACAAAAAATCTAATTTAAACTGTGAGAAAGTATGTTTTCTCTTATATTTATAGTAGAGAGATGTGGCAATCTACATGAAAATTACATCAAGAACCAAACATTTTTATTGACATGGTTTAGAGCAGTTTTAGGTTCACACCAAAATTGAGGAGAGGGTACAGAGATTTCTCATATAGCTCTGCTCCCACCCTATCAGGTTTTTGTCCTACGGTACACTATGGCCATATACTATGTTGGTCTTGTCTTAAATCTAGCATTCCTGTGCCCATAATATGGCTATCTCTAGCAATCATTGTTGCATGCAATTTGTTACATTCAGTAAAAAGGAGGAAATGACTTCCTGTGAATCTCATAAGAAAAAGGAAATCCTTGTCCCAGAAGCTGACTGGTTGACCTCTTTTTAGGTCTCACTGTTACAAAAAAACTTAGACAAATCTAACATCTGTCCAATCATCACTGTTTAAAGAAAGAGAATATTTCCTTTGGATTATTTTCATTGGTTCAACCTGGGGTGAATTGAATGAAAACATCACTCCCATGAAAAGCTTTAAAAATAAAATAGCCAAATGGCTACCTTCTTTGTGACTGGATATATATGCATCATCAAGATTCTAATTCATTTGTTCATTTAATTCACATTTTTTTCCTACTGAAAGCTAAATTCCTTGCTGGCAGGATGTGCTTATTGAATTTCTCCATTCTTAGTATGTATATATATATGTATGTACATGTATATATATATATATATATATATATATATACATATATATATATATATATATATATATATATATATATACACACACACACACATATACAGTCACTTAGTATTTATATACATTTAAATATCTAAAATAAATCCAGCTGGCTCAACCTGGTTTGGGTAGATCTCTTTAATCTCACTATAGTGACTTTTTATATTATCATGAGATTAAAGAGACCTACCCAAACCAGGTTGAGCCAACTGGATTTATTTTAGATATTTAAACATAAATGCAAGCATTTGATAAAGGAAGTAGAAAGCATCTATAAAAATAATTTTTACAGGATCTATTTCTCATCAGGTGTACTGTGCTCCTCATAACCTGAGTTTTACTTTTAAAATATCAAAGATGTATCTGTGCAATCAAAAAATATGCTTTGACTGAGATGATAGAGAAAATCATAAAACACTTTTGGCTTTAGTCAGAAGTTTCTTAATAGCAAAGAGAGTAAATGTTTGTTTTTGTTTTTGTATTTAGTACAAATTAAGTGATTTTACAGTAATCCTAGTAATTTTAATATCACATAAAAACAAGAGACCAAATTTCCAGCTGTATTGGAGGATTCAAGATTGCTTTTCCAATTTATAAATTTCCATCTTGTACTTACATTATTACCATATAAAAATAAGAAATGCTAGTTCTGAAGTGGCTAACTCTTAAGAAGCCATCTGTAATCACACTGGGTGATTTGCAGGTAGTTGCTATTAAAAAGTCACTCAGCTCATTAGTGGTCCAATTAGCTGATATATAGTGAAGCACCCTGGCAAGTTATCTCACCTGCCATGTAAAATCTAGGCAGGATCCTCAACTATTGAAACTTCTAGTGAAATAAAGTAGATGGACACCCAGTGCAGAAAGTCACCTAATCTTCAAGTATCAATGAAATTATCTAGAATTCTGCTTAGAATACATCATTTGTCTGGATACGCATCCTTACCAAAATGTGGTATCATTCCAAGGCACTATTAGTATTTAATACATTTAATTCAGGACAATAATGTAATGCTTTGGTATAAATATACACATTTTTAAAATGAAAATATAACACCTTAGGTTATTTTTACAGTTAGTTTATGAGATACATTTATCCTATACAGTATTTTAAACACTGTCGTGTGATGAATGAATAATCATCTGTGCCTCTAACTAAAACTTCAACAATTGAGTTGAGGAAAGTTTCAAACCACAATCAAATTATAACCAAAAAGTAATAATTAGTGTTCACAAACTGGTTATTATGTTTAAAGAGAAGAGTAATAAATATATTTTCATAGAATTCAACAACATTTTCATTGTCTAAAACCATGCCAAATGATCTTACATTAAATTCTACCATGTTTCCCTGAAAAATAAGACCTAACTATAAAATAAGCCCTAGTATGATTTTTCAGGATGACATCCCCTGAACATAAGCCCTAATGCATCTTTTGGAGCAAAAATTAATATAAGTTCAGGTCTTATTTTCAGGGAAACATGGTAAATCTCATGTACTATTTCAGTCAACATAGATCACATAAAAAGAAGGCAAAGAAAAAAAATATCAGTAAACACACATACACACACACACACACTCACACACACCTGTCAATATAAATAAGATCAATTTTTAACCATTTATAATATTATCTTTTTATGAGAGAGACACTTATTTATCTGAAGTTTTAAAGACAATGTTGGGAAGAGAAAAAGGGTATGGCAGTAAAAATCTATGCTCTGACTTTATAATGTTTATTAAAACATCCTCAAATTGGCCATTCTGGAAAATAACAAAAGTAATCATCTTTAAAGAAGATAGCTTGATTGTGTCATTGACTTCTCTCAGAAATCTGCCATTTTAGGGGTTAGGGACTGCTACTGTATATTACACTGATTCAATTTAGCTTAAATTAATATTGGAAAAGACTTTAGATTATAATCATAGATAAAACAGGTATATTGAACATTGAGCTTTGTTGTCTATCATTAAGATTCTCTACGGAAGGTAATATGTTGTGAGAGATTAGCTATTGTCTTCCACTTAGTTAATATTACAAAGAAATTTTCCTGACAGTTCTGTAATCCATACTATATAGAGGCAACTCTTTTAAAAAGATAGTTCAAAAATATGGTCCATATTTGTGACAACTGTCTCTGCCTCCATCCTGTTGGCTAAATTGCCATATTATGTAATAATAGGTTGTTATTACCTAACCCTGCAATAAAATGGATTATTCCACAGCAGGGGATTTAACACTATAGAAATGAGTCATTTGTGGGGGGAAAAAAAAGAAGACAAAGTAAATGAAACCATTAGATATATTATCACTGCTTTTATTCCAAATTATAGGTACAGTCTGGTGCAGGCCCAGTCCTGACAATCTTTCTCAAGATTAGTGGGTAGTAATGTTAGTGAACCTTCCTGGGGCACTTTCTTCTCTCTCTCTCTCTCTCTCTCTCTCTCTCTCTCTCTCTCTCTCTCTCTCTCTCTCTCTCTCTCTCGTTATTTAAGGAAAACTAATGAGTTTGTTGGACATAAATTGTATTCTTTTCTGGTCAGATTTTATGGATATATAAATCAGTCCCTTAAAAGGTAAGATCATTACATTTTTATTTTTATTTTTTTTTAATTAAATTTATTGGGTGACCTTGATTAGTAAAATTATATATGTTTCAAGTGTACAATTTTATAATATACCATCTATATATTGCATTGTGTGTTCACCACCCAGAATCAGTTCTCCTTCCATCACAATATATTTGACCCTTTTACCCTCTTCTACCAGCGCTCCACCCTTACCCTCTGGTAACCACTAAACTTCTGTCTGTGTCTATGAGTTTTGTTTGTCTTGTTCGTTTGCTGCTTTCAGTTTTATATCCTACATATGATTGAAATCGTATGGGACTACTTGAAAAGATAACAACATACTCATCGATTTGTATTTCAAACTATTATATGAAGCAAAAGAAGTGTGAATCAAAATCGTTCACACCTCTAGACAAAGCTCATTTGCCTTACATATCTCTCCTTTCCTGTTCTGTGTATCAGAATTAAGTCAGAAACAATACTAACACTCCTCTCTTGTGCCTGATACATCAGACATATAGACCTCCCTGTCAGATTATTTCTTCCTGAAAATCTTTTATCCATAAAACGGAATATTGAACAGTTGGGAACAGTTCTTGGTACCTGGTATATTCTATGTAAATATTTGCTATTTCTTTATTATTATTAATTATTCAGAGTATGAGTTTAATAATATTTAATCAACTGAAATCATTGAGATATATAGAATTATCTCTAAATCATTGTAATATCAAAAGAAAAATATACAAGATATCTAAGTTAAAATGTACTGGCATAATTCTCACTCTTTAGTCATTTATACATAAGCAGACACCTCTTATTAATATATCCTAGAAAAATTCAACAGTAATAATAAAAAAATAACAACAGTAATCATCATCATCAGCAGCAGCAGCAGCAGCAGCAGCAACAGCAGCATTTTAAGAGTTTATTATGATCATGCCTTACTAAAATCTACACTTTCTGGCATTTATGTTTCTTATGGACTGAATTGTGTCACCTCAAAAATTGTGTCACCTCAAAGTGTTCTAATGCACAGTAAATCAGAATGTGACTGTATTTGGAGACAGAATCTTTACAGATGTAATTACATTAAAATGAGGTCATCAATGTGTGTCTAATTCAATATGACTGGGGTGTTTATAAGAAAAGGCAATTTGAATAGATTTAGACAGAGGAAGGATGATATGAAGAAACAGAGAGGAGACTACTATTTAATACAAATCAATTACAGAGGCCTAGAACAAATCTTTCTCCCACAATCTCATAGGAACAACTCTGCCAACACCTTGATCTCTGATTGCTAGCCTGCAAGCTGTGACAAAATAAATTTCTGTCATTTAAGCCACACAGTCTGTAATCCTCTGTTATGGCAGTCCTGGTAATTTAATACAAGTTTGCAGCTAGAAACAAAAATATATACATTTTTTATTAATATTAACAAAAATTGGTCATTGTGTATCTATTAACATGGTCAAATTAACTTGGCATCTTTAAATGTTTCCCTGAGAATAATTTATGATTATAAATATGTATATGTGTATATGATTTTAAAAGTAATAACATATGCAGTTTTTTTTTTTCATTTTGAGATTTTGTTGTTTCCTAGAGATATCCTAATAAGATGGTTAAAGTTTGAAGTCTAGATGTGAAGTTTTCAGGTTTTTCTGATTATTTGCCATGAAAATAGAACACAGTTAATTCCCTAATATTAAAAAGAAACTACAAATCGGATTCTCAACTAAAACCGTCATTACTGCATTTAATATCAAATATAATATGTATTTTGCTAATATTAGCAATTGTACAAAAATAATGCTTTGTCTCTTATTAACATTAAAAGGGATTTATAATAGAACATCTTTGAGTATGTAGATTTCAACTAGTGATATTTACATGAAAACAGTACTGATTATAGGAGAACGACTGTTTACGTTTTCTCAGGAAAAAGAAACTACTTATTAAAGGTATCTATAATATATTCAGACTTACACGATTTCACTTTGATTGAAATGAAAATTTTGGAAAAAAACACAAAACTGTTTTACTTGCAGAGAATACTGTTCGTTCTTACTTTAACTTAGAACTAGTAACCCTGAAGATTTTGGCTGGTCATATGCATTACTCCAACCAAAGAAGTGAATATTCTATGATAGAAAAATCTGAGTGAAAGATGAATCAAGTACCATTTCTCAAATAACACTATAAAAAATATCTAAGATCCTCATCAACAGTGCCTTGACACATATTTTGATGATTATGATAATTTCTGTGGTATGATAACAACTTTTAAAACCATTATGGGGAGAAAGAGCTTTTAAAATTAATATTTCAGAGCTAATACCAAACATGTTCTCATTTGAACTTTGCACTTTTTCCTCTATTGCCTCTGAAAAGTTCAGAGCTATTTGACTTGGTTTCTATGGTACTAACCACTGAAGTGGAAATACTCCCTTAAATGCATTCTTTAGGCTATTAGTTTGGATGTGCCCCATTTATTTGTGTTCTGCTATTTTCGTGTACATATATTAGAGACTATGTAAGTAGATTCTATTACTTTTCATTATCTCCTACTATCAATATGTGATTTTGTAACTAAGGAATTTCATTGCAAGATCAAAGAAACCTGTATCTATAACATATTTAGAAGCACAGAACGTATACCTAAATGTATAAAATGCTTTATTTTAGCACTATATAAAGTATTTAGATATCAAACAAACTAAATAATGGGGTTATACAGATTTCTAGGTTCATTTTATGTTAAAGTACAATTATTACCACTGCAGTGTGTTCAAAGTCACCATGTAACAATTCAGTTAAAAATTTTCTCACTAGCATTTTGTCTTGAAACTTAACATAGACATTTGGTAAAAAGGTATGTTCTTCAACTATTTTATGTTCTTGAATACAATCTAAAACATATAAAAATAAAAATAAAACTCTTTTGCATTCATAAACATATTTTTATATGATTATGTAATTATATTTATAAGTAAACTTTATTTCATTCAATGTTTGTCAACAACCAAAAGATCTGAGATTTTATCTTATTTGCAAGGTAACAGGTTAGTCTGCTACAGTTTCTTGCGTACTGAAAGAAAGCATGAGACATCTGTGTCAGGGACCAAGAGTTTTATCACTCAGAGTAATAGTAGTCACAGAATGCAAACCTTTTATTGTGTTTGTTCTCTGAGTTTCATTTCCCACAAGGTGATGAAAAAAGAAAGCCAAGGTGACATCTCCAAAATCAATTGCAGAGAGAAGAAACCTGAGCTTAGGGAATCTAAACTTTTATGCTGGACAAGTTAGAATGACTTCCATTTCCTCATGTAAAAAGATAATCTCTGTCTTTTCCAAGGCTATTTTCTATACAGATATCCCTAAAAATATAAACAGAAACTAATTTATCTATGTCGCTGCTTATAAGATAGACAGAAATGTAGAACCCAAGAAAAATTATTGGTATTATTTAAAAATACATACATTTGCATAAAGGTCATAGACTCTCAAAAGAAATATTGATACTGCTATTAACCAAACAGAAGGTTTGGGCTATAATAATGCAAAAAAATTATTTATTTGAGGAAAAAGCGTAGCAACCCTGGAGGCACAGATTCGGGTAGCAACATAAATTATGCTCCAGAGAGAACAAAAGTTATGTTTGATAAAGGCAAAAAACCACAATGTGTTTCATGCAAATAAAGAATTGTTGGCTAGGTTAACAGGGATTGGTAAATTGCAATACGGAAATGAGAGAGGAGTGAAAACTATAAGGAGGTATAGTCCTTATGTGTCCATACAGCTGTTGTAGTTCCAGGATGTTTATGACTCAGCCATGAGGTGAGCTTAGAAACACATTTAGCAACTTAATAGCAGCTCTGGTAACTGAGGCTTAAGATGTGCACAGACCCCACTAGCTCAGGGGCCTCCTAACTCTATTTTAAGTGACTCTCTTTGTAATACTTACTCCATCTTTTTTGCATATTTAACATACACTTGTACAGGAACTCAAGACCCACTTCATTTCTTTACCCTACAGTGAAGAAGATCATATTTAAGAAAAGTTCTGTCATCATAACTTTTAGAAGGACAAAATCAAACCACATGACAAGAAGTGTATTGTTTATGAGAGAAGTGTCAACTTCTTGTTCTATCATAACATGTCTTATGTCTATGATTTTGTCCCCATCCCTAGCTCCCATTTTAAATTTTGCATCATATCACATTTATAGACAGCAGATTTTAATAAACTTAGGGTCAAAATTATATATATATAATTTTCTACCTACCTACCTATCTCGGTTAGCCTACAGTGAGAAGAGAGGGAAAAAGTAATTCCCAAGCAAGCCTCACACATAGCTAAGTTTGCTTAGCAAAGTTAGGGATCCCTTAGAATATAATATTTTGTGCATTTGATTGGTATATCCCTTAACAATATTACCTTCTGGAAATTCATGCAGATTTCTATGGGTGACCAAAAAATGACAGTTCTGATGATTTGTATCACTTTCACCAGATACATAGTTCACAGTTATGAATATTGCAAATTTATCAGATCACTAAAACAATCTCTCAATCATTCTCATATCAAGATACATTGAGAATTAATAGCATTTATATAGTACACTGGAAGATGAGGTATTTTTGTGCTTTGAAGAGATCTCACTGGGGGTTTAGGATGTTAAGGGGATCAATGATTTGAGGCATATATGTACCCTATTCATGACAGTGGCACATGCATAGAGAACCTCTGATTTAGTTACAGTGGAATAGTAAGATATTTTGGAACTATATTGTATAAAACAGGGAGGAAACAAGTAGATACATTAATATGTACTACTGTGTTTCCCCGACAATGAGACCTAGCTGAACAATCAGCTCTAATGCATCTTTTGGAGTAAAAGTTAATATAAGACTCAGTATTATATTATATTATATTATATTATATTATATTATATTATTATATTATATTATATTATTATATTATATTATATTATATTATATTATATTATATTATATTATATTATATTATATTATTATATTATAAAGACCCAGTCTTTTATTATAGTAAAATAAAACTGGGTCTTATATTAATTTTTGCTCCAAAAGATGCATTAGAGATGATTGTCTGGCTAGGTCTTATTTTCAGGGTAACATGGTTTTTCAAATATCACTTATCTTTATTCTCTTATCATTCTCTAATAAGCAATTGGAGAGGAAGTACTATGTGACTATGGAAAAGGCACTTAAATTCCCTGTCCCTTAGGCCCCAAGTCTATAAGGTAAGTATAATAAATTTAGCTGAAATATGGAATTGTGAGGATTAAGGGAGAAAATTCAATTTGTGTAATTTATCTTACAGACATTAACAGTGATATTAAGTATACATATATGTAAGGATACGTATTCTACGATTCCATCAAGAAAATTCCTATTAGAGAGAATTGAAGAATTATGATACACTTATACAATAAAATAGTATTGTGTTTAACAGTTCATGCTGCTATAAAAAAGTAACAAAAAGTGGGCAGCTTCTAAATAACAGACATTTATTTCTCACAGTTCTGGAGGCTGCAGGTCTGAGTGCAGTGTGCTGGAATCGTCAAGTTCTAGTGAGAGCCGTCTTCTGGGTTGCAGACTGCTGGCTTCCCACTGTGTTTTTACATGGTGGAAACTCTCTGGGGCCAGTTTTATAAGGGCGTTATTCCCATTAATGAGGGCTCTACCCTCAGGGTCGAATCACCTATCAAAGCTTCCTAATACCAGCATACTGAGAGTTAGAATTTCTATATATGAATTTGGGGGAATACAAAATATAGCAAAATATGTTGACATGAAGTAACTATTAGGATGTTAGAACCAGATGTATGTTAAGAGTTGGTGGCTGAAAATAAGGCAAAGTGGAGACTATGGATTTGGAAAACAACACATTTCCATGGAATAAAAAGGAAAAGTCAATGACTAGCTTAGAGAAACGAAATTAAGAAAGAGGAGGAAGAGAAATGGGAGAACAAGGATGGGGAAATCACAGACTAGTAAGAGCAGTGATACAATGGCAAGGATAAATGAAAGTATATCAGTAATCACAAAGAATGGTGATATATATTCTATAAATTCAAAATAAATTCAATCATTGGAGATTAACATAGTATCATAAGTTTTACTAAACGTTTATGGAACAGGCAATTCTTTTTTTCAAACTTATTAACAGTATAGGCAATATAAATAGAGGTACATCATTTTTATAATGCTGGTACAATCCTGAAGCTATTTGGGGACAATACAAACAAAAAAACAACAACAACAAAAAACTGTTATCATACAGGTCACATTCTCTGATGGTAAAAAATGTTAACTAGAAAAAAACAGTTAAATATAACAAAAGTATAATGAAACTAAATTTAGACATCAAGTACATATTCTCCCAAATAAATTCTTAGAAAAAGAGGAAAACATGATTAAGACTGGAATATTTAATCTAAACTAAATTAAAAGTCCTATATATCAAAACTTGTAGGCACAGCTTTAGCAGCTACAGAATAAATAGAAAAAAGGAAATATATTAATACCTGTGAGCAAAAGAAAAAAAAACAACAAAAAAAAGTTGGTTAGAGTATCAGTAGTCAAAGTGATGAAACTGAGTAGTACAAAACCATTAAAGAAATTCAATTTGAAGACAGAAATCCCATCTCTCCTCATGTGAGCGATGTCAGAGCTTACTATAAACTGTATTAGATCCAGCAGTTTTACTAACACATTGTATTAAATCTTCAAATAATAAGAAATTTCTCTCATTCAAATATATTAAGATAATATAAAGAATAAACATATTAAATAAAATTACTTTGTAATGCTAGTCCAACCAAGCTAATTAGAGACAACAAAATAAAATTTAAAATAAACCTGGCTAATAGAAATAGTTGCAAAATTTTTACATATGAGAAAATAATAATAAAGTATGACTATTTAAGATCTTGTTGAAGAATGCAAAGATATTTCAACATAGTTTAATATAAGTTAAACATTAAAAAACTAAACCTATACTCATTATGATTATCAAATTAGATATTGAAGAAGAATTCAATAAATTTTGATGCTGAATCTTGGTAAAATTAATAATATTGAAATAAAAAGAAACATCATGAGCTATTACAGACTACCTAGATTAAAAAACAACAACAAAAAAAAAAAAAAAAAGCAAAAACTTTATAGTTTAACAACCTAGATAAAATATCATACTCAATGGTAAATTAAAATGTTATCTTAAAATCAACAAAAATTCAAAGATTCTTGTTATTAATGAACATCGGACTGTATTTCCCTTCCAATGTCAGGCATTTGAAGAAACCTAACAATTACTATTGAGAAAGACAGACTTTGGAGAGTGAATTGGCAATATCTAGTAACCTTGAAAATATTTATATATACTAGCAATATATAGAAAATATTTATATATACTAGAACAGGACTTGTCCATTAATATGGGAACAGATATTTTAATTATAATACATCACAAAATAGAATTCTATATAGCATCTAAACAATAAAAGAAAATCATATCATATGTTTTAATATTGATCTTAAAGCAAAATTTGAATTAAAGATTACAATTAATTGGCAGGGTATGTACACATGAAACACACAGGTCAAGTTTAAACATACACACACACACACACACACACACACACATACACATACACAAAGACTATGCATAATTTATCAATGCACATACAGCACAAGCAAAAAAAAACAGAACTTTCTGTTCCTGTGTGGACTGTTGCCAGTGTTCCAGGAGACACGATTAGATGAGCAGGTGTGCTTCTTCAGGGTTCTCCTGTTTCAGAGAGAGAAGTTAGAATCCTGCAGTTTCCTTCACTTGGCTGTCGTCAAGAGCCTGCAGGTAAGTTCTGTTTTCACAGATGAGATACTTTCCTTGTCTGGAAATAGTCAGCTGAGGATCTCCACGCCTGCTGGGCTAGCTGTAAGAATATATTTCTGTCTTACTCTGACACTGACTTTACTTGAACCCAGAGTGTTTTTCTTTTATGTCTCTAGGTAATGCTAATAATTGATTTGCCTGCATTGCCATAGCCTATCCAATAGATAACACTTTAAAAGGTTAAATATTACCCAGACATGTTAAAGTCAGAGGAGAATATCTGGGTATCTCTAATCCCCAAATAAAAGTTCTTTAAGACTTATTTTAAAGGCCAGAAAAACCTTTTATATTTATGCTCAAATAATGATAATCACACATTGAGTAAAATAAGCAATTATAAAATAAAACCAATTAATGTTAATTTTAATTATTGTGTTAATTTCAAAAGCATTTCATTTTTACAGAGTCATACATTTTCAGGAAAAGGAAATTAAAGATCATCATCTACACTAGCCTACTCTCCCATGCTTTGACATTCCCCAGAGTCAGTATTAATTATATAACAACTCAGTGATAAGTGCCTTACCATCTTCACCCCAAAGGTGACCTTATGAAGCTGTTTATTTCAAAGTGGCAGTTTTCATTATTATAAAGCTCTCATTACATTATACAAATATCTGTTTTCTAACACCTTTATTCTTCAGAGCCCAGGTAAAATATCTAAACTCTAATTGGCATGGAAACCTTTCAAATATTTGGAAAATTACATTTGTCTGAAATTTTATCCTGCCTAAAGAGAATCTACTTTGTTAGAATTTCTATGACTAAATTTCCTTTTCTCTATCATTTGGAAGAAATCCACTGTAATGATGTTCTTGTTAAATCATGAGTCTCAGAACTGTGTATAACACTTCAATTGAAATCTGAGAACCAAATAGAAGAGCAGATGCATTAGAGTCCTTTGGAATATGTTTACCGTTAAATGATGTTATCATGATTAATCTCTCTATCTTTTTCACACACACACACACACACACACACACACACACACACACACACACTACTGCTTGCCTGTGTCTTGCTTCCATTTTCTGTGCAAAACACAGAAAAAATATTTTCTATGTAGCTATTAGGCTTTAAAAATATTTTTGTTGTTTTGGCAGTCAAATCACAATGGTAAACCTTTAAGTAGTACTGGTAAAAACTGTTTTAAACCGTGGTATTTTTACCCAATAACTAGTTTTTAACTATGCTTTACTAATTTTTTAAAAACTATGTATTACTACATTTCAAGCTTTTGAAAAAGTTTTATCAACTTATCATATTTAATATATTAGTTATTCTCCCTGAGTTTTTGGCATCTGCCAAATTAAATGTCTTCTTAAATTTAGTGTTTAGAAAAGGGAACATTGAGAGTTTCACTAAACTAGTCTGTCTATATTCCTAGAGTCTAACAATGGTTAGTGACCACAAAATAATATTTACTGTATGATGAATTTTCTGTTAGGGGCTTTTATTCCCTTCATCATTAGCCTTTCAATAAGACTGCTCAACTACCTATGAATTTACCTAACTGATTTTTTGACTGCACTCAAATTTTTCAAATACCTGAAATACAATCTCATCACTAATCACGTAGCAATGACAATGCATTTTAATTAGTTCCCTCTTTTTCCATCCTCTCCTATTTCTATTTCCTCTTGCCAGGTAAACTTTTCTAAAGCTCAGCTTTGATTAAAATATTTATCAAATGAGAAATTTTATTAAGCATAAAAGCCTCAGTAGTGATTGTTCCTGAGACACCATGCATTTATATCTTATCTCTTACGATTCCCTTCAAAATGGGCGAAATCCTCTGAACTTAAAGATTTTTTAACCGTTCTTCCCCCGTTGCAACCAAACGCAACCTACTGAAACCACAGATCCCTTGGCACAGCTTTCCTGGCTTTCCATTGTTGTGAGAGACAACATAGTACAACAGTTACTGGCTACTAACATTGGAGGAGCTTAGTGATAAGCACTTTATAAGTAAGAAAAGTTATACCAATGAAGTTATGTAATAACCACCTAAGAGTTCCATTTAGAAAGTTAACGTCAAGATTTAAATACAGATCTCACTCATTTCAATTGCTGCATTTATATTTGCTATACTGTTTCCTCTAAGTCCTGTAGTAATTTGACAGTTACTTGTACTTCATCCCCTTCCAGTAAGTGATAAATATTCAACCAATTATAAGCAGATTTTTTTTATAGTCCCTGCAAAACATACTTTCTACCTTTTTCTCTTTGTTTTTATTTAATCGTATTTCTCCACTCCTAGACTCCATCCTCCATTTCCTCTCCCAACCCGTCCCTTATCTTCTCCCCTATTTGTTTCTCCTTTTCTTTCTCCTACTTCATAGTTCAACATTGGGGGAAAAAAAAAAAAGTTATGTTTTAAATTTCCACACCAAAATCAAGGAACAATTGACTCAATTCTTCCTTATTTTATTAAATTCCCTTGAATTATTTCATTTTCCATTTTTAGATTGATCTTGAAAATATCATGAATGAAAAACTGGGTTGTTTCAAACAGACATTACCTGCTTTACTATCAATTTAAGTTTGTATTGATCGTACCATTGGACGTTCTTTTAGTTTTTGAAATCATGGTTTTCATCTATTAATTAATAGTTTAGAAATAATTTTGAAATGGTAGATTCTTGGTTGCTAGCCAGAAACCATTTTTGTAAATACTGGTTTATGAGTGTTTTGATGGGCCTCAGAAATTTTGCTGAGGTATAATAATTGTCTTTTAATCATTTCTGTTTCCCAATAATACCTAGCTAACTCTTTTTACTTTTTTTATTTTTTACAAAAAATGAAGGACCAAGGAAAGGTTAAACATTATGTGCTACATTGGTAACAACATACTGTGCTACTCTGAGATTAAATATTAATCCAGATTCTTTCTGATTTCTATTTTTTGTCATAATGATTAATTAATTATTTCAGTTTCTTTAGAGAATGCTCCCGTATGGTTCTAATTTGTATATCTTATGTAAAATGAGTACCAAATTAGCATGCATTTTTTAATTCATAATATGTTATGAAAAATTATTAAGATACATTATGTAAATAAGGATAATTGCTAGAGTTAATTCCCATAATTTTAGGGTCCTAAATTTTATTTAAGTTATTTGTTTAATTGACTAAAATGCTTATAAATAACATCTGTCTTGTAATATTCTGGTAGAATAAAACAATTTACTGAGTAAATATGTAGAATATTTAAATTTTATAGTTACAATTTGACTGGAAAGAAAAACATGTATGAAAAATAGGGAAATTGTGATATTGGTGCCATTTTGAGTCACATTGCACTGAAATCATTTAACCACAATGTATTATAACCATTCTCTAGATTCACATAGCTATTTATGATATTTGCTGGTTTATTTATTATTTATTTACTTTAATGTTTGTAATTAATTCTAAAAATATAAATTCAGAAATGTTGGTTGTGGTAATAAATGTCACTTTAGTAATTTTAGATTATTAATAAATTTATTTGGAAATTACCTTAAACCACCTAAAAACCTCAAGGACAGTTATAAAACAAGAAACACAATAGGAAAACTAAAAATAAGAATTATTTAGTTAAAATTGTTTCTTTGTTGTGCAATTCAGTAGTTATAATAATACTATGTTTCATGAATGTAAGATTATAATAAGATGCTTGTTTCCTCAAGTTCAATCACTGCTGATGTTTTGCATGTTGGACATATAGAGATGGAAATTAATAAAACATATTGTGTGTTTTCATTGTTTGTTTCTTGGCTTTTGTATGTTTGTTCATGACTTGTATTATTAGAGAATTGTGTTCATAGTCATTCAGGTTAATTATTGTTTTTATTATAATGTAATTAGTTTAATTACTTCTCTACTGACATTTTAAACTGGATTTATTATTAATTGATTACTTACAACTTTGTACACAATAATTATATTGTGATGATTTTGCAAATATTACAAAAAGGTAATTTCCTAACAGTAAAATTTCTAAGAGAAATTTATAAGGACGCTTTAAATATTGATTTTTATTGCTAAAAGTTTTGAAATATTGTATACTTCTGAATAAGAGGATTGAGTGATTTTGCCCACAACCCTGCCAAAATAGGTAATGCGATTATCTTGATTGACGTTTACTTAATTAGTTTAGATAAGC
This sequence comes from Rhinolophus hipposideros, assembly GCF_964194185.1. Taxonomy (NCBI): domain Eukaryota; kingdom Metazoa; phylum Chordata; class Mammalia; order Chiroptera; family Rhinolophidae; genus Rhinolophus; species Rhinolophus hipposideros. Next base: position 72,202,953 of record NC_138050.1, read on the forward strand.
CAATCACATTTTATGTTGTGATAATTTTTTATTTTTACATTGAATTTATTACTGATTTCTATGATCTCTTTATAAAACAAATAAGTTACCTTCTGTCAATCTTAATATAGTCAAATATTCATTCTCAGATTATTTTTGCTAATCTATTTTTTTGGATTCTGGAACCCAATTCCATTGTATGTGAGTGTGTGTGTGTGGTTGTGTGTGTGTATGTGTACGCTTCCCTACACAATCAATTCTCAGACACCAGCAGGGTGTCCTACGAGTTAACTTAATTCTGACACTATCTATCCACCGATAGCATCAGATTCTACTGGCAAAGGGCTTAGTCCCGCAAGACTGCCATCCACTTAAGACACCAGTTGAAATCCCAAGTTGTTACCTGTACTCTGATCAACTGGTTATAAATCAGAGGTTACCATGACTCTCCTTGGATTCAACTCATTTGCTAGAAAGGTTTACAAAACTCAAGAAACCTGTTTACTCACTAGATTACTCATTTGGTACAAAGGAACTTAAAAGATATGAATCAACAGCCAGATGAAGTGAACCATAGGGTGAAGTCCTAAACAAAGGAGCTTCTGTGCTCCTGAAGCTTGGTGTTAGGCACGGTGGCACATGGAAGCATTCTGGTTCCCCAATCTGGAAGTTCCCTGAACGCCCCTCCTTAGGGATATTATGGAAATTTCATTATAGGCATGAGTGATTATCTATTGGCCATTGGTGACTGATTTAACCTCTAGAACCTCTCTCCTTCCTGGAAATCAGGAAGTGGGATTGAAAGTTGTGGTTGGTTCCGCAGGCAACCAGCCCCATCCATAGGTGGTTTCCAAAAGTTACCTTCATTGACATAACATATTTCTGAAACATCTACCTGGACCATATATACAAATGCCTCATTTGAAAAAGTAATCTTGGTTCTAAGACTATACTAAAGGGGTGAAGAAATTAGTAAGTGCAACAGTTCAATTTTTTGTTTATTTATTCATGGATGTTATTTATTCATTTTGTTACCTAGAGGGAAGTATCAGCATGTTAGAAAGTCAGATGATCATGTATCCTAGGGATTTAATATGAAGGGTACATTGCATGGATCAAAGAACAGAGAACATTGAGTATCCAGACATCTCAGCAGGTGACACCTGGAGGCGTATCTATCTTTGGCAGAACAATGCACAGATAAGTCAATGTCAGCATATGCTGGTGTCTATACCAAAATGTGACTGCAGATTCTTCCCTGAAACTTAGTTGCTGCCCTGAAGTGATGACTTTTTGTTCTGATAATGAATTCTGGTTAAATTCATAATTCTGGTGCAAGTTATTATAGCTAACTCACACCAGGGATATGTGTGTATATATACACACGCAAAGCAACCAGTCTTAACTGTAATTGTTAAACAACATACTACATCATGCTGGATTTATTCTCAGAATATCTCACAAAGTATTATTGATTGTCTTTCCAGATTTCCTTCAAATCAAAAGTGGATGTGACTAATGCTGTTTCTACATGCGTAGATGTGTATGAAAGCCTCCAGGTGCCTGAGATACACCTTTAGACACGTGTTTCTAATGAGTTAGAATGTCACATAAATAAAATTGACACAACTCAATGCACATTTATTTAAGAGAACGCTACTACTAAAATGTCTATTTTAAATCAAGCATGTAAGCAATAGCCAGAATGAGCTTTGTAATTTATTTTGTCTTCTGTTTTTTTTTTTAAAAACAATTATCTTTATAGACAAATAGTCTGTAAAAATAATTATCAAGTGTTTCAATCTCTGTGCACCTAGAAACTTCTATTAGCATCCTTAAAAAAAACTCATCTACTACTTTGTTATTGAAATTTCAAGTAAAATAAAGATTAAAGACTAAATGTTTACTAATATATATTATTAAAAGAAGCATTTTATTGTTCTTAATTACCAGGAAAGCTTTTATTCAAAATGAGCTATTAATTCAATATTTTTCTGGTGACTTTATGTAGATAAAAATATATACAATCTCATAAACGTGCTCATACATTTATATATCATCATGATTTCTGAGATAACACCAAAGCATTATTTAATTTTCCTAACATTTTTTCCATTGTATTGTTCCACCACAGAAAGTTCTTTCAAATGACTTTTTTGTATATGTGTGTATAGAAAACATCTATATATTCAAAAATTATATGTGTGCATTAATACATAAGAAAAATAATTTATGGCTATTTCTCTACAATCTATTTTTAAATATTGATTTTTTTTTCTGTTTTTTGAATTAATGAGTGCCCAAAATAATGTTCCCCAACCCAGAATTTTTTATTATACACCATGATAGAATATCCATCTTTTAAAGGAAACTCCCCACCCCACCAATATAGTTACGGTCAATAAAGTCTGGGAGAGTTTCACTTGGGCAAAAAGATATCATTCTGTTAGTTACCAAATGGCATCCATTAACATGTCATTCATAGTCAGATACATATTTGTCCTAAATCAAACTTGGATGTCACGTGTAATACATGGATATTCTGATCATGGATAAATTTAATATTTCAATTCAGTATTTTAATTTAGTGCTGTACATTTCATTAGGAAAAATAACTTCTGATTTAATTCAGATTGTTGAAAGTTAATTTGTTTGCCATTGTGGGATGGAAGTCACCCTTTTTTTTTTCTAACTGTGTGCTGAGATCACTCTCAGCTTCTAAGGGGCATCCCTCTCTATGGGCAATTCAGAGCATGGATGTTTGTTTTCTTCCAAGCCTCAGCCGGAATTTGTCTATCTGATTTCCATTTTTTCCTCTAGCCAGATAAAATATTCTGCCTTTAGAGGACTCATGTTATTTGAGGGGGCCAACGTGGATAATCTGCCTATTTTAAGACCAACCGTGCCCCATAACATAACTGAATTATGAAGGAAAATTCATTATCTTTACAGATCTGGGGATTATGCAGGACATAGACAACAGAAGGATGGAAATCTTGAGGAACATTTTAGTAGCTGTCAAACAACAATGACAGAAAGAAAATGTAGGTATGAGAACTGCTCTTGTAAGAGTTTGGTCTCTAAATTCACAACATTTTTGTAGAAGTTTGAAAGGATATGGCTGATTCTACAACTGAAAATTGAAAATGTGAGTGCTGATATTAGGAATATGAAATGTGAGGCTCTTAATAACTCGTTCTCCATTTTCATGTTTCATTTTGTGGCACGTTTGTAATAACATAACTACTGTCAGATAGTTTATCAAAGTATTGACCATATTTATTTCAATAATGGGTGACTCTTTTTGCCATAAAGTAATATTGTATTGTATGAGGCATTCAGATTAAATCAATCTTTGTCATTTAAAAGCTTTCTCAATTTCATCTCTTACTAAAAGCAGTCAGCATTTGCAATTCTACAAGGCACACAGATTCTAGAATCTCTTTATTATGTTTCATTTTTTTCTTACAGACTAGCCAGCTCTTTAATGAACCCATTCTTGTCTTGTAACATTTTGCTCAGTATATCCACTACATACTATTACCTACAACCAATACATACTATTAACTTATTTTTTTCCCCAAGTTCTTTCCCTATAGTGGAAAGTTCATTGGGATTTTGATTAACATGTCAAGATTATGTAAGCAGCAAGATAACCAAATATATTGCCCTCACATAATGAATATGAATATATTTCTTACCTTCTATATCAGTTTCTCACCAGCTACAAACTTACTAAGTCATTAGTGCATATATATCAGATTTCTGCTTTTGTCACAACCACTACTTGAAGCGAATCCTACACTGATTTTACATGCAGATTATTGATGGGTCCTCTTCCTTACACAGAACCTTGCACTTCTGGAAATTCTACTATTTTGTGTTGTACCATCTGGACATGTGGAGTTTGAGGACGCTACAGAAGAAAGAGATAGGGATAGAGGATGCAAACAGCTATCTTAAGGCTCTGACTTAATTAAAAGAGTCCAGGACGTGGGAGAAACCTCACATAGGTACTAAATGTCTTTGCCATAGCCCTCAATTAAGCAAATTGCACATAAAACAAAACTTTAAAACTAAGGAAAGTAGAAGAAAATAAAGACTAAATAAAATCATAATCAGAAACGAGCCATGGAAATGCTTATTGTTTTATTTAGCCAATGACACACAAAAGTCTCATGATTTTTTCTGGAAGAATAACCGTAAGGTTCTAGATTTTTCTATTTCTTGATGAATCTATAAATTTATTTATTTTTCTTATTGTACCCCACTCTTCTTGATCAAGGGTACCCACTAAACTATGGAAATATCTACATAATAATAGTCTAAACTTTATATTGGTGGGAAAAATTGAGAGATCATAATAATAGTCTAAATTTTATATTGGTGGGAAAAATTGAGAGATCATGTCTTTATTTAAATATTAATATCTATGCTGTACTTCAGGTTCTAGGCTTCTGAAATAGGACATTTTTTAAATCAGAGTTTTTGCATATATGTACCTCAAATCATATTCATTACAATCTTACAAAATTTGTATTAAAGTGCAAATTATTTGGCACTTCCCCAATAATATTGGATTGCATTTTTGAGGGATGGACTTCCGAGACATTGCGTGTTAAAAATATTACCATGAATCAGTTCATACACAAATTTTAGGACCACTGTTCTGATCTTACTGAATCAAGGCTATGTAAGTTACTATGACTAGAGTTGGTGGGAGTGCAGGTAGTTACAACCACTTTGGAAGTTGGTTTAGCATTGTCTATTGAAACTAAACATATTTATACCCTAGGGCATATGGATTCTCCACAGAAATCTATACTGGTATTTAACAAAATAAGGAAAAACATTTGCATTATTTATAGTTGTAAAGACTGTAAATAATATGCTTTTCTACTTGCAGAGGACTAATGAATTACTTGTGTTGTATTATTTAATGGAATACTCTACAGGAATGAAAATGAATCAAGTACTGCTACAATCATATTTAGGGCTCTGTTTTAAAGATATAAACTGTATCAATCTCATTTATGTAATGTACAAGATCAGGTGGACCTATTCCATAGCTCTATAAACCTGGTAGTAGCTTCTCTTGGGGGGAGGTGTTTGGTTGATGAAGAGAAGGCATGAGGGTAGCTGTTTCAAATTGTTCTATTTCTTGATATTGGTTGTGCTTTATGTCCTGAAAATTCATTGAGCTGTATACTTTTATTTATGAGTTTTTCCAGTATGCATTTTCCGTTTAGCTATGATTATAATGAAAGAATAAAAAACAAAGTGAAGACTTGAAATTAGAATATATGCTTAAGTTATTAATTTTCCAAGTCTGAGATTAAAATTTATTTTAAGGCCATGGTTATAAAATTTAAGCAAGATGTTTATTCACCTATGCCTCCATTTCTTAGCTATAAAATACGATTTATAATTTCTAACTTACAGATATACTAAAATATAAAATTAAATTATGTAATCTATGAGGCAGTGCTTTATGTATTAATTATCTGCTTTTAGAGGAGGCCAAAACTTCTCAAGATCATAGACCTGCCCGAACACAAAGAAATACTGTTTAGAGCAGATGAAATTCAAGGCTATTATTTGGGTCAATATGCCCTGGGGTTTTAACTTTAGATGTGACATTTATGAGTCCTTGTCAAAGTGTACATTCTTTCACTCTCTTGTTCCCAAATGGATATACTGTTAAAAAAAGATCGTGTCTAGTATTTCTTGCAAGCTATCACTTTATAAAAACCTGACGTGGAGACATTAGATCAGCCATTCTTTGAGTTGAAGGTAAGTCTTCAATTCCTCTTCTGGTTTTCTTTAGCTCTGTCATTGGGTACATCCCCTTTGCAACTAATATTGCAGTTATTGTCACACTGATGTGATGCTACAGGCAAATGGAGAAGTAACTGCTAAAGTTGGCTTTAAGCCTAAGCAAGAAAACTTCAACACAGCCCAGTCTGTCACACCAGGGATTTAGAGTGCATTCAGGGGCAAAGTAAAAAGAACATTGCTGAGATGTTATCTGTGAATGTATTTATTTCTGGGGGACTTGAATTCCTGAGAGGCTTTGGTAGGACAAAATTTGGGTTTTATGATCGTGAATCTGGTCAAACTACTAGCCCTATAAGGACTTGTGGTACTATATAATTATCTACATGATAGACACACTTTTATACATCTTCATATATTTTTATAATATAATAAAACAGAGAAACACAATACATATTTACCAACTGTATTTATTTCTATTTTATAGCATTCATTTTCAAATTGTTCTTAGATTTTAAATTAATGAACAGTATGCCCTACATGAGGTGGAAATTAGAAAGGTTCCAACTAAAGGGTTCTTTGTTTCCTTTAATCCATCCAGCTAAACAGTGCCATGTTTATAATTTTTGTATGCTATACTTCTAAAAAGCTTCTATTTGAAGAAAATATGATAAAAATACTAAAAAATAAGTAGTTTTGAAATGATATTTTTCTATCATTTTATATATTTAAATATTACTTAATATCATTTAATATTGGATATAATTTAATATACTTTCAATGCTTTGGACCACACTGAAACCCCACATGTAAATGAGGAAATGATTGTAATATATTTAATTTTAAACAGATGTCTCTTGAATGATATTTTATGTGTCTTACTTATCAGATAATCTGATCTTAATGCTCTATATAATGATTTATTAAATGATTTTCATAATTTGTCAAAAAGAAAAAAATATTGGGGATGAGGCATGTGTAGAGAACTTGATAGCTCATAAATTTGAAGTAGAAGGCTCTAAGCTTGTTTACTTGTAAATTATCCATTTAAAATTTTCTGAAGACATTGAACTCAAAAAAGGAAGACAGGCTTTGAACTACTAGATTACTATGTCTGTCATATTATAAAATTACTCATCTCTCTTTGTTCTGTTCATCCTCTTCTCTCTAACTATTCATTCCCTTGAAAGACTTATCCTATGAGAACAGTTAATACCATTCAATTCTGACCAATTGCTTATTTTTCAAACTCATTCATTTTAAAAATGTTGTTTGTAGGAAAAAATGCAATGAATGAGATCAAAGATAAATGGTTGTTAGAGATGTCATCAAAATGGCGACTTTAGGTGAGCTTCTGTAAAGCTCCCCTGGAATTTATAACTAATCGACAACTATAACTCCACAAAGGACTCCCTGCACAGTAGACAGGCAAGACGAAGAGGTCCACTACTGAATTCACCTAAAGGTGGGTGAATCACGCGAGCGGGGGAGGGAGGAAGAGTGAAGGAAGAAGTGTGGAGACAGAGCCACGTGGGGCGAAGAACACAGACCTAGCTCATCCCAGAACTACCACAGCTGCAGGAGAGGGAAGAACTCAGACTGAAAGGCTCTGTTTATGGCCCACAGGGCTGAGGGAACAGCATATAACATGGCTGAAGCCAACGTTCATGGCAGAGACCTCGGAGAAAAGACTGAGGTAAGAAGGCTGAAAACGGTGGTTTAAGCCCTCACTGTCGAGCAGAGAATGGAAGCCTTAGGTACTGAGACTAGCCGCCCCCTCCCTACCCTCCCAGAACTCACCCCGCCCCCACCTGCCCGGTGCTAGAAGCGGAACAGTAGCAGTGTCAGATCAAAAGAACAGAAAATTTGCTGTTCTGAGAACTGTGGACTGCAGACACAGATTCGCAGCCCAACTAGTTCCGGCAAAGGGGAGGGAATTGTGGAAGCAGGAACAGCTGTGGTGGTGGTCGCTGACATTGCTCTGGGCCACTTCTCACAACTCACCCCGCCTCTGGCCCTATCTATATGGGCGGATCCCTGCAGGAGTAAACAGAACTGCTGAAACATATGGGCTCTGAATCTGGTGCAGGAAGAGCTTTGGAGCTTCAAAAGCTCTCTGTATACCCATATGGACACTGTGCCCTGTGACCCAGGCGAACTATTAACAGAGTAGAAGCCCGTCTCCCAGGGAATCACCCCACTGTGTGAGAAGCTGGAATAGTGCAGAGAAAACATAGCATTACTGTGTGTGAGAGAAAAAAAAGGCTGTAGTCAGAGAGAAAATAAAACATTCTACCAACAAGTACTGGAAAACAAAAGAAATACCTCTTCCTATCAACCTGTTGCAGAAGCTACTCTTGTAGATGTCTAGGAAGAGAAATAATAAATCAGTAATTGCCATAAATAACCAAGGCAACAAGACAGCTCAGAAAGAAAGTGAAAAGTCTCCAAAAAAGAAACTTAAAGATATGGAAATATGTGACTTAAATGACAGAATTCAAGTTTGCAGTTCTGAAAAAAACTCATTGAGATGCAAGAAAACAAAAAGGCAGTTTAATTAACTCAGAAACACAATCAAAGAACAACATGAGCATTTTACGAAATAGATTGAAATTTTAAAAAAGAACCAAATAGAATTTCTGGAGATTAAGAACTCAATAGAAGAAATTAAGAATGAAATAACCAGCTTAGGTAGTAGAGTTGACCAGATGGAAGAAAGAATCAGTGACATCGAAGATAGAAACCTGGAAATTACACAGATGGAAGAAGAAAGAGACTTGAGACGTATAAGAAATGAAAGAACTCTACAAGAACTTTCTAACTCTATCAGAAAGAACAATATAAGAATAATGGGCATACCAGAAAAAGAAGCAAGAGAGAAGGAAAGAGAGAATACATTCAAAGAAATTGTTGATGAGAACTTCCCAAACTTATGGACAGAAATGGATCCTTGAATCCAAGAAGCAAATAGAACACCTAATTACCTTAATCCCAACAGGCCTTCTACAAGGCACATTGCATTGAAGCTGTCTAAAATCAACGACAAAGAAAGAATCTTCAAGGCAGCCAGGGAAAAGAAGATGGTAACCAACAAAGGAAATGCCAATAATTTATCATCAGATTTTTCAGCAGAAACTCTACAAGCCAGGAGGGAGTGGAACCAAATATTCAAACTATTGAAAGAGAGAAATTATGAGCCAAGAACAATATATCCAGCAAAGATATCCTTTAGATATGAAGGAGGAATAAAGACCTTTCCAGACATACAGAAGCTGATTGAATTTTCTAATACACGACCTGCACTACAAGAAATACTAAAGGAGGCTATTCAACCACCATCAAAAGGGACAATTTGTGGCAACCGAAAAAGGGGGAGAGTAAAGGCCTTAACCAGAATATGGGAATGGAGAAAGTAAGCGTGCTGAGGAAAATGGAATACTCTAAATATCAAACTTCCTTTTATATAAACTTGAGGGTAACCACTCAAAAAAAATCCAGAACTGAAATATATACTGTAATAAAAGAAGAAACAGAGGGAAACATCATAAAATACCACCACACAGAAATAATAGACAACAACTAAAAGGCAAAGAAACAATGGAGACACAGCCTTACCAGAAAACTAAGATAGAATGACAGAAAATCCTCAATATCAATAATCACCCTAAACGTAAATGGATTGAACTCACCAATAAAAAGGCACAGAATAGCAGATTGGATCAAAGAACTAAACCCAACCATATGCTGTCTCCAAGAGACACATCTCAGCTACAAGGACAGGCATAGACGGACAATTAAAGGATGGAAATTAACACTCCAAGCAAATGGTACCCAGAGAAAATCAGGTGTAGCCATAATGGTATTAGATGAAACAGACTTCAGGCTGAAAAAGATAACTAGAGACAAACATGAACATTTCATAATGGTAAAGGGGATTATACAACAAGAAGACATAACATTCATCAATATTTATGCCCCCAATCAGGGAGCACCGAAATATACCAAGCAACTAACAGAGCTAAAGGGAGAAATTGACCAAAACACAGTTATACTAGGGCACTTAAGTACATCATTGAGAGCTATGGATAGATCATCCAACAGAAAATAAATAACGAAATAGCAGCCCTAAATACACATTAGATGAAATGGACATAATTGACATATAGAGAGCACTTCATCCTAAAACATCAGACTATACATTGTTTTCTAGTGTACATGGAACATTCTCAAGGATAGACCATATATTGGAACATAAAATCAGCCTCAGCAAATTTAAGAAGATTGAAATCATACCAAGCATATTCTCTGATCACAAGGCTTTGAAATTGGATATCAACTGCAAAAAAAAGCAGGAAAAAAACACAAAAAACTTGGAGATTAAACAACATCCTTTTAAAGAATGACTGGGTCAAAGAAAAATTTAGAGGAGAGACCAACAGATACATAGAAACAATTGCCAATGAAAAATCCATCCTACCAAAATATTTGGGATGCAGCAAAAGCAGTTTTAAGAGGGAAATTTATATCATTACAGGCCTATCTCAAGAAACAAGAAAAAAATCCCAAATAAATGTCCTCATGTTACATCTTAAAGAACTAGAAAAAGAAGAACAAGTGAAACCCAAGGTCAGCAGAAGAAAGGAAATAACAAAAATCAGAGAAGAACTAAATAAAATAGAGAACAAAAAGACAATAGAAAGAATTAATGTGACAAAGAGCTGGTTCTTTGAAAAGATTAACAAAATTGACAAACCCTTGGCTAGACTCACTAAGATAAGAAGAGAGAACACTAATTAACAAAATCAGAAATGAAAAAGGGGAAGTTATCACGGACACCACAGAAATACAAACGATCATCCAAAAATACTATGAAGGATGATATGCCACCAAATTCAATAACATAGAAAAAATGGACAAGTTCTTAGAAACATATAGCCTTCCAAGGTTGAACCATGAAGAACTGGTAAATCTAAAGAAACCAATTACCAGTAATGAAATTGAATCAGTCATCCAATACCTTCCCAAAAGCAAAAGTCCGGGACCAGATGGCTTCACTAGTGAATTCTACCAAATCTTCAAAGAGGATCTAATACCAATCCTGCTCAACTCTTCCAAAAATTTGAAGACGAGACAGTATTCCCTAACTCGTTTTATGAGGCCAACATTACCCTGATACCAAAACCTGGGAAGGACAACACACAAAAAAGAAAACTAGAGAACAATATCTCTGATGAATACAGATGCTAAAATCCTAAATAAAATTCTAGCAAATCGAATACAACAATACATTAAAAAGATTATTCATCATGACCAAGCAGGGTTCTGCCCCGGGGCACAAGGATGGTTCAATATCCACAAATCCATCAATGTGATACATCACATAAACAAAATAAAGGACAAAAATCATAGGATTATAGAATTGATGCAGAAAAAGCATTTGACAAGATACAACATCTATTTATTATTAAAACACTTAATAAAATAGGTATAGAAGGAAAATCCCCTAACATAGTAAAGGCCATATATGACAAGCGCTCAGCTAATCTCATAATTAATGGTGAAAAACTGAAGCCCTTTGCTCTACGTTCAGGAACATGACAGGGCTGTCCCCTATCACCTTTGCTTTTCAACATAGTGTTGAAAGTCCTTGCCAGATACATCAGGCAAGAGAAAGAAATAAAAGGCATCCAAATTGGGAATTAAGAAGTTAAATTGTCACTCTTTGCAGATGACATGATGCTATATATAGAAAACCCTAGGAGTCCATCAAAAAGCTATTAGAAACAATCAACAAATACAGTAAAGTTGCTGGCTACAAAATCAACGTACAGAAGTCCATTGCATTCCTATATACTAACATTGAAATCTCAGAAAAAGAAATACAGAAAACAACTCCTTTTGCAATTGCAGTGAAAAGAATAAAATACCTAGGAATAAACTGAACCAAGGATGTGAAGGACCTATATACTGAAAACTATAAGACATTTTTGAAAGAAATTGAAGAAGACACAAAGAAATGGAAAGATATTCCATGCTCATGGATTGGAAGACTCAACATACTTAAAATGACCATATTATGCAAAGCAACATACAGATTGAATGCAATCCCCATCAAAATCCCAATGGCATTTTTTGAAAAAAAACAGAACAAAAAATCATCAGATTTGTTTGGAACCACAAAAGACCCCGAATAGCCAAAGGAATCTTAAGAAAAAAGAACAATACTGGAGGTATCACACTGCCTCTGTTTAGCTTATACTACAGGGCTACAATAATCAAAGCATGGTATTGGCAGAAAAATAGACACAGAGACTAATGGAATAGAATTGAGGACACAGAAATAAAATCACATAAATATGGACAGATAATTTTTCACAAAGAAACTGAAAACATACAATGGAGGAAAGACAGTCTCTTCAATAAATGGTGCTGGGAGAATTGGATAGCCACGTGGAAAAGAATGAAACTGGACCGCTATCTGTCACCATGTACTAAAATTAATTCAAAATGGATCAAAGACTTAAGCATAAGACTTGACACAATAACTTGCATAGAAGAAAACATAGGTACTAAACTTATGGACCTTGGGTTCAAAGAGCATTTTATGAATTTGACTCCAAAGGCAATGGAAGTAAAAGCTAAAATAAACAAATGTGAGTATATGAAACTGAAAAGTTTCTGCACAGCAAAAGAAACCATCGACAAAAGAAAGAGGCAACCAACTGAATGGGAGAAGATTTTTGGAAATAGTGCCTCTGATAAGGGTCTAATATCCAAAATATACAAGTGCTCATGAAACTCAACAACAAAAAAACAAACAACCCAATTGAACAATGGGCAGAGGACCTGAAGAGACATTTCTCCAAAGAGGACATACAAATGGCAAAGAGACATATGAAAAAATGCAGAACATCACTAATCATCAGAGAAATGCAAATGAAAACCACAATGAGATATCACCTCGCCACAGTCAGAATGGCTATCATCAACAAGACAAATAGTAACAAGTGTTGGAGAGGCCATGGAGAAAAAGGAACCCTCATACACTGTTGGTGGGAATGCAGACTGGTGCAGCCATTATGGAAGGCACTGTGGAGGTTCCTCAAAAAATTACGAATAGAATTACCATATGACCTAGCAATCCTTCTCCTGTGTGTTTACCCCAAAAATCGGAAAACATTTATACATAAAGACACATATGCTCCAATGTTCTTTGCAGCTTTGTTTACAGTGGCCAAGACATGGAAACAACCAAAATGTCCTTCGATAGATGAATGGATAAAGAAGTTGTGGTATATATACACAATGGAATACTATTCGGCGGTAAGAAAAGATGATATAGGAACATTTGTGACAATATGGATGGATCTTGAGTATAATGCTAAGCGAAATAAGTCAGACAGAAAAAGCAGAGAACCATATGATTTCACTGATATGTTGTATATAAACCCAAAACAACAAAAGAACAAGACAAACAAATGAGAAACAAAAACTTACAGACACAGACAATAGTTTTGTGGTTACCAGAAGGTAAGGGGGGGTGGGGGGTGGGAGATGAGGTTAAGGGGGATCAAATATATTGTGATTTAAGGAGAACTGACTCTGGTTGGTGATTTGGATTTATAGATGAAGTAATACAGAATTGTATACCTGAAATCTATGTAATTTTACTAACAATTGTCACCCCAATAAATTAAAAAAAAAAGATAAATGGTTGATGACTACCAGCTAAGTCCTTTTTTTAAAAAATGTAAGTACTTGAAAATAAGTATTACAAAATTTGAAAATACAATGAATAATTAATTTAAATCTTTAAAAATAAATCTTTAAAAATAAAAATTTATATCTTTATTATAAGCCATGTAAAGTGTTGTCAGAAACCAATTCATAAACAGAAAACTGCTGTGTCCTTGTTTAACATAATGGAAAATTCTCTGTGCCTGTGGCCCTTTGTTTAGGAGTAGAGTCATTTCAGGGCCTCATATCTACGGTATCTTGACATAATATTGTATTATCTCAATATTAAGCAGTTATAGCTCTTAAGGACATATTTTTAACTATGATGCATAGCACCTCAGTGATAAATTGTATTCCCAGTTGTCAGAGAGAGATTTTCACATTTTTCCAATATGATTAGTTCAGTTGATTGATTTATTCAGCAACTATGTATTGAAGCCCTACTATTTTAGAGACTAGGCAAAGAACTGCAAGCAAAGAGATTCTACTGTGAAAGAAGGAAATAGGCAACATAAGGTCTAATAAACATATGAGTAATAACAGAATGGTTTAGAGTAAGATTATATACACTCAGAAACTTGAAATTCAGTGCTCAGACTAAGAGACTAGCTGATACTTTCCCTCCTGCTATTTGACGATATTAATATACTGGATTCATCTCCCTTTGAATTTATATATGAGAAAGGTTGAGCTGGATGTGAATACAGTTAGCAGTTATTAAAAGACTTTTTCAATTGCTCTCAATCTTCTTACCCCCTTTTATTTTTTTTTATACTATAACATTTCTTTTTGGAAGAATTCTTTTTATTTCTTAGTAGTGTTCTGTCTGGGATATAGTAATGGTTCTTAAACTTTAACGCAAGAATCAGTTAGAGACCTAACTTAAATGCAAATTCTTATAGTTATCAACAAAGATTCTGAATCCATAATTTAGTTATCTTAGGCCAAAGATTGCCTGGATTTAGTAGTCATGACAGATAATTCAAATATAGTGATTCCCACAACGTATTTAGAGAACCATTGTATGGTGGAATATGTAAATAGGCTGAAAATCAGCCTTATTAGCTCCAGATATTTCCATCTTAGAATTTGAGATTGAAGATTTAGCAGGTAATAGAGTTCGATATTGTTTTCTTTCTTCTTTTTTTATTTTTATTTTTTGGTATATATTGACTGAGCTGTCCACATTTGTTGTTATGCTTTAGAAAAAATTCTGAGTAATCTTGTTTTTCTAGCCAACTATCATCATAAAGTCAGTAAATTGTCAGTACCACCAGGACTGGATTGTTATTGCTGTCATTGCTCCTTTTTTTCTCTGGTGGAACCCACGAAATTGATAGTTAGGAGTGAAATAGCCTATATGAAATGAGGGAGAACCCTGCATGGGACACCTTCTTTGTAGAAATGACATTATTGTCATTGACCATCCTGTGTTTAGCAATTTGGCATAAAATCTGTTTTTCAAAGCCAAAAATTATCTACTTAAGACTTCAAATAGTAATAAATTGTGTATTTTTTCTTATTTCTGTTTTCATTTTTCCTTTCCTTTCTTTTTTTGCTTTTTTAATCACCAGTAGTTACAGGAGTGACTATTACTGTGTAGGTCTTTCCCAAGTATTTGTGAATAAACAATTAAATGAATGTGTAAATGATTCAATTTTATATACTGAGTTGAATCAGATTGACTCTCTAAAGGAAGATGTCATTGCAAAGTATTTTTTTTTTATTGTTTACAACTCTGCTGGTTTGAATATTGTCTCTTAAAAAAATAATGTACACTGGAACCTTTAAATGAGACCTTATTTGAAAATAGGTTCTCTGCAAATGTAATCAAGTTAAGATGAGGTCGTACTGAACTCAGGTAGGCCTCAATTCATTTTAAGTGGTATCCTTATTAAAATTAGGAAATGTGGATGTGCACACACACACACATACACACACAGAAGGCAGTCATATGAAATGGAGGCAGAGACTGGAATAATAAAACTGGAGCTAAGGCATGCCAAGAATTGCCAATAGCGACCAGAAGCTCAGAAGAGAAGCACAGAAAATATTATTCCATGGATTCTCAGAGAGATTATCACCTTTTTTGATACTTGATTGTGGACTTGTAACCTACACAACTATGTAGAAAAATTTCTGTTGTTATAAGCCACCCAGTTTGCAGTGCTTTCTTCCAGCAGACCAGGAAACTAATACAGTGACCAACAATTTTAGAAAACTAAATATAAAGCAATGATTGTATTTTTAATTCAGTTTTCTCTTTGTTTGTAAGTAACCAAATATACATTTAAAAGATCTTCTTTCTGTATACAATTTTCTCAATCTTCACCTCTGCTTTTTAAAATCTCTGTCACATATAATACCCCCACATATTATATTATCTTATTTTACCTTTATACGTAAAATATTTTGTTAATAATTGAAGAACTAATATCTCTAATATGTGCATAGAATAATAAGTTCTACTACTGAAAACTTTAATCTGAAACAAACAAAAACAGTAATTCCAATTAAGAAGAAAGGACCAGCTATTTTCTTAAGGGAAATAGTTGATGAACCCTAAATTGAATGAAAATCGTCAAACCACTACCAGTGAGAGATTGATTCACAAGCTCTGAATATGTTTTTATCTTTAGACTAGCATGTTATTTCTTTTAAATTTTCATTATAAGAATGTTAGAATTTCTCACTAAAAATCAAGCCACAATTCGATAGACTTGAAAATAGAAAGTTCACGATTTACTTTGGTGTGAGATTAGGTTAAGCATTTGTCTCAAATGGTTCTTGCAGCTCACACTGGGTTCCAAAGGCAGTACACTTGGTACTAATTCTAACTATATGTTTGAAGCTAGTTATTTGGAACCTCTTGATGACAGTGTCCCTTTATGGCATTTGAAATAGTGTAGAATAATCCATGCTGCATTCTACCCACACGACTTCCTACTTAAGGATTAATAGCTAACATTTTGCCTTGTCCTTATGTGCATTATGCTCTAAACATAAGGACTTTTAATAATTAAGGAAAATTGCCAGTACTCTGGCCAGCAGAGTAAATGCAAAGCTGTTTTAACAATACTATAAGCTCCTGTGTTTGTACAGCAAATTACAATAATGTCCTAAAAGTCAAAGTCAAGTTTTGTTCTTACAATAATGATTCTTTGAAGCTAATGTTTATTCAAAAGGAGCATAACTGTGTGAATGTAATGAGCAATAAGTTTACGGCTTTATCATTTCCAGTAATCTTTTGTTGGTTATGTGATAAAAAAAATAATATTCAATTACTCTTGAAATAAACTGGGCAATTATCAACATTTCTGTGAATTTCAATACACTCTCTAATGAGTCTTAATTTCCCATTGTTTTGTATAGGCCCAAATTTGCCTAAATCCTTTTACAATCAGTATGTGACACAGTCAGGACTAAAACCCAATTTGGCATGACTCTGTATTTTGTAGTTATTGCCACCGTGGGAAATGTTAGCTTTAGTAGCTTTAACTTATAAATGACAGGGGTAGACATTGTCTTACATGCATATTTTACATAGACCCTAAGATAAGGTAGGAAGAATAAAATGTTAAAAAATAATGACAAAATATTCTCTACAAACATGAATTTAAAAGCTGAATGCATCTGACGTAACTGAATTCAGATAAAATCCTACACACAAAGCAGAACAGGTGCTCTAAAAAAATTCTAAAACTGAATGTCACTTCCACTTTATAAATTCCCAATCCATTTATGTCTCAATGCTTAACCTTACTTTCTGTCCTCTTTCACATCAGCTTTGAAAAACAACTTCTGTGACTCTTCAAATGAAGCGAATGTACTCCTATGATGCAGAGCTATTTTTCTTCTTGTTTGCCGTACCTTATGCTTGATAATGACTAAAATGTCATGTTGACTTTATTTAAAAGTTTAGTGTTTTAGTATTCAGTTTATAGCTAGAAAGTTTTAATTCATGTGCTTTTTTCCCCAAAAAAAATCCAGATTCTAAATTTTGCAAACCTATGTGATATGTGCACTTTGAATTATTTCCCAGGCATCATCATGTATGTATTTGGAAAGTTTTTCAAAAAATTAACTGAATTTTAGCAAAGAATTTCATCACTATTTTTATTTAGATGTGGGGCATATTGAGATATCCCTTGTAAGGTGAAGTGGTTGTATCTGGTTCCTCCTATAACCAAGAAAGAGGCACACTGCCTGTGGGGTAGAGAATTAGAATTACAGAGTTAGAGATAGTTATAGATCTGTAAGAAAGTCAAAGTGTGAGAAACTTAAAACTTGTGAAGTTTTCAAGGCTAACTTTCTGAATGATGTGAAAGAGATTTATTATGAGGAATTGACTCATGCAGTTATGTTGCTGAGAAGTCTATGATATGCTGTCTTCAGGTTGCAGACTCAGGAAAGCCATTGGACTTATTCCAGTCCAAGTCTGAAGGCCTGAGGTCAAGGGGAGCCAACAGTAAATCCTAGTCCAAGAACAGGAGAAGACCAATGTCCTGCTCAAGCAGGAAGACAGGAAGCAAGAGGGGCAAATTTCTCCTTTCCCCACCTTTTTGTTCTGTTCAGACCCTCGATAGATTGGATGATGCCAAGTCACATTGACTGGGAAGAATATCTAATTTACTGAGCCCACTAATTCAATGCTAATCTCATCTGAAACACCCTCACAGACACATCCAGAAATAAGGTTTAAACTGGGCACCCATGGGCTGTTCATGTTGACATAAAGTTAACCATCACAACACCTGAAATAAAATTAAATAATAATAGGAATAAGCTAGATGGAGTAGGGGAGAATCATCTTCGAGAAAAAGACAGAGTAAACAAAGGCCCAGTGAAACTCTCTATAAGGGCTAATTAGTGTTTTCTGACCCAATACATAAATGAATAAATGTTACACAAAACAACACAATTTTTCTGGAAATTGTAAGAAATCTACTGTTCTGGTTCATAAAGTGTCAGGCAGGGGAAGATAAAAGATGAGTTTTGCAATATGGGCAGAGCCCAAATCATGAAGGGTCCTTCATGACTTTCTACAGGAGATTTATCTTCATCCTACAGTTGATGGCTAGTTATTTAACGGAATGTTCCATATGTCTTTCATGGGACAATACCCGAGAAAAAGAAAGCAATTAGAATGCACGAAATATTGTGGGTCTGAATGCATGCAGAGTATTGCAGGAGGAAGAAGGAGACAAAGATAAATGACACATTCCTAACATGTGAAATAAGGTATACGGTAATGCCATTACCAGAATAAAAATCTCTGTAGTTGCCAGTTTAATTGGAACATATAAAAATATTCCAGATAGAAATGACAGCAAGAAGTTGGATATATAAGACTCATATCTGTGCTATTTACGTGTAATAAATGTGAGAGTCTAAATCATTTTTATTGTCATTGTATTGGCTAAGTGTGGAATTCAAAGTGGAACGATAATAGGAAGTAGACAACAGGTTGTGGAAATAGCTCTACATAAGACAGGGAAAAATTGAGGGACTAGTTTGTTCAGTGATCACACATTATGGGCATGTCAGATATGTATGGAAGTGAATAACCTTCATTTTCCTGCTTTTTCCAAGTCAGCAGTCAACTTGTTTATTTCATTTTCAGGAAACCAATGGTGATAACTAACAGCAAGGCCTTGTGGAGGGTGTTGTTATGTGTGGAGTCCTAGCTGAGAAAATGCCTTTGGGTCAATTTTCACTGGGAACCTCTAATGTAATTTTTGGGGAAGTGACTGCTAGACCATTAATTACAACAAAGGATGTCTGGAGATTATAGCAGTTAGGTTAAGTAAGACTGAATGTGCACAAATCTTAAAACCACCTTAGGACTGAGGAACATAGAACAAGTATAAAGATATATAATTGGGTGTTTTAGTGGATCTTTACGTCTTTTATTTTAAACATCATATAGATCCAAAAGATCCTATACAATCCAGTGTAAGTATAAAGATGTGATTGTAAGAAAAGGGGATAACACAGAAACAACCTAATTTAAGCCTTTCAATTACCCATGTCTGACTAGTTCTGCTCTGCATACCAAATGTCTCTTGGCGTTAGTGTTCAAGTTAGACTAAAGGAGAGCTTTGGCAGCCTGTCTTTGACTTAGTGTAATCAGGCACTTAGCAACCCGTAGTTGGATGCTGGCATTCTTTGTTTGGAAACAGCAGTTGATTTCACAATGAACTAGTTGATTGCTAATTTAGTGCACTAATGTGGAGAAGCAGGGGGCCCACATTCTGCACCTCAATCCAGATGTCAGTTTGCTACCAAGATAATATGTTATTTAAAGATCATTTTCACTCATTTATTGATTGTATAGAGATTTCATAATGTGTATTTTCTTAGACCCTTTGGCTCTTGCCTTTCTCAGTAGTGATCATGAATGGTCATTATTGCTTCTGTGTATCTTCTCTAAGCTATACAGATATTACAAAAATGGGCATGTTACTTGTTAATAGTAATTAATGAAATGAATGTAAGTATTCAAATTAGCAACACTATTACAATGAGACTTAAAGGTGTATATATATTCAAAAGTTTAACATTTAAAAATATCAAATATTTATTTTTTATTAACATTGTGTAATTTGTCAAAATCTATCATACATATTCAGCAAAATTTCATATATCAAATATTTTCATAGCTTCAATATTTAGTTGAAGTTAATGTAATACATTTATTTCAATAATAGTTACATACACTTTCACAGGTCAGTGAAAACTAAATGTAATCTCAGCTAAACCATTCTAGAGGAAGAAAAGAAAGATACAGTCATTGAATATATCATTTATAGTTACAAGTAAGTCATAAAAGTAGCATCATTACTTGACAGACTAAAACAAAATAAAATGGTTTAGTCCTTAAGATATAAAACTTAGCCACAGCCCAAATGATATAATCAAAATATATAAATACAGAATGCAACTGAAAGATCCTAAATACCCTTGAAAGGATAAAAAGTGCATAAAAATGAAATAAATCAAAATAAAACACAACTATGAAATCACATTATATAATGAACATTGCATGAGTTGTTAATCAAGAGACTTTAGAAATTTTTTTCACTGATGTTATTTGTTAAGGCTATATATACATATATATTATATGTATAATATAATATATATATTCAGCAATAGACTAATAGAAAATATCATCAAATTTGTCTATATAATTTGGTAGACATTATAAACAATAATCTACAAAAATGCATTGTGTAAATTAGATGGAGGTATGCATATTTAACTGAAAGAAAATACAGCATGTTGATTCGAATTTGTTAAACTAAATATGCAGAAAAATATATTACATATGTGTGTGTATATATATATATATATATTTATGAAATATATAGATTATAGAACTTATATAGGCAATGTCTGCATTTTTTTGTGAACTGCTTCAGTTGAACAATACCAAGATAAACAGATTTAATTATAAAATAATCCTTGTGCTTTTAAAACATCAAATCACACATTTTTAATAATTTATGTATTAAAAATAATAGAATTTGTGATATTGTTAAGCAGTGCAGTAGAGTGATTGAAACAAAAAGTGATGCAGAGAATTAGATGTTCTAATGCTACATAATGGCATTTCAAAATCCATTTCCCTCTTGTGTTTTAATTAGAAAATTGTTATCTTTTGGTAAGTGCTTCTTGAGTGGAAAGACATAAAGTAGAAGGATGCCAGTATTTCCCTTGCTGACTGAGTTCTGAACTTTGGTGTGTTAATGTGCTTTTTGTTTTGTTGTTTTTTAAGGTTAATATGCTCCAAGGAGATTCCCTGATAATTAAAACTGTGATTACCTTAAGCCTCTTTGCAAGTCTTGCAGGATCTGTGAAGAGTTACTATGTTGACATCCTCTGCTTTGAGCAGAACTTCTGACAGATCTGTAAATAATATGTTGAATGAATGAATGATCACTTTTACCTGTAAATTTCCTTTGATCATCCTGACTGTTTGGAGACACAAAATCCACACACATTGCTTTCTGGGAGAGGAGGAATCATTTCTAATCTCAGTACCAAATTAATGTCAAAACTAGAAGATCAGAGAAAATTGTGCTACATATAAGACACGTGTTCCCTCTTGCACAATTGACTTTTTTGTATGTCATAGAGATTTCTGTGCCTCCTTTCTTATCTCAAGGAGCTCTTGATACTCCATCTGTCCCCTGGTACATCTATATGGCAGTTAACGATGCTTTCATTAACTCAATTTTTTTATCCCCACAAGTCAAATCAAGTACACATAGTAAAACTTCCTTTCTTAAATGCAAGATTTACTACCTGAAGGATAGTATAAGTCATGTGTGGTTGTGTGTGTGTGTGAGTGACCACATGTAACTTCTAATTGAATACTTAATTACTTAGGTAGACCATCTGACTTCATTCTAAGTGTACATTAAAAGAAATAAACACTTTATATGGATCCCCCCTCACCAAAGTCAGTGTATAATAAACTATTAAAATTATGTAATCATACGTCTAAAATATACTACCTTTCATAAATCATCTTTCATTTTGTCTTCAAAGTATTTTGTTTATATATATTTTATGATATTTGATGCTTTTATTTATGTTCCACTTTTCATTATGAATGAGTGTTTTCTTGTCTCCAAAATGTATTTATCAAAATGCTCAAGAAATATTTTTGAATATGTGAAAGTACAAGATCTTTATGTCCAGTTTTTCTTTATTGTTTTTATCCTTTGAAATTTTTCCTTTGTGTCCTTTTGTCCTATTCTTAGGACACAGGTTCCTAAGAATACAGCAGTCCTTGCTACAAGTCACAATATAATTAATTCATTCAACTTCAACTGAACTCTGTTTTCATTTTGGAAATTTTTATTTTTGATTTCTGGGCAGCATTCTTTTTTTTTTTTTTTTTTTTAATTAATTTTATTGGGGTGACAATTGTTAGTAAATTTACATAGATTTCAGGTGTACAATTCTGTATTACATCGTCTATAAATCCCATTGTGTGTTCACCACCCAGAGTCAGTTCTCCTTCCATCACCATATATTTGATCCCCTTTACCCTCATCACCCACCCCCCACCCCCTTACCCTCTGGTAACCACTAAATTATTGTCTGTGTCTATGAGTTTTTGTTTCTCATTTGTTTGTCTTGTTCTTTTGTTGTTTTTGGTTTATACACCACATATCAGTGAAATCATAGGGTTCTCTGCTTTTTCTGTCTGACTTGTTTCACTTAGCATTATTCTCTCGAGATCCATCCATGTTGTCACAAATGTTCCTATATCATCTTTCCTTAACGCCGAATAGTATTCCATTGTGTATATGTACCACAACTTCTTTATCCATTCATCTATCGAAGGACATTTTGGTTGTTTCCATGTCTTGGCCACCGTAAACAAAGCTGCAATGAACATTGGCGTACACGTGTCTCTATAGAGAAATGCTTTTATATTTTTGGGGTAGATACCCAGGAGAGCGATTGCTGGGTCATACGGTAATTCTATTCGTAATTTCTTGAGGAACCTCCACACTGCCTTCCATAGCGGCTGCACCAGTGGCAGCATTCTTAATATTACATGTATTTTAATAAAAACCTAAATTGGATGAAAATATGTGACATGATTTTATTTTATTTTCTTTGATCACAACTCTATTTAACACTTATTAAGTCCCCAAATTTTGTTTAAAAATATATTAATCTTAATGAAATTTATTGATTGCTTGGTTCTTCAGTTAGAAACAAAGCAGAAAAAAAAAGAGAAATGTTTCTTTATAAAGGACACCTTACTACTAAATTTGCAACCCTCACAACTAATAAATATTGACAATATGGTATTGCTTAAATCAAAGCCTCAGATCAGGTTTTTTTAATAGTAATTGTGGAATTGGAAGAATATAGCTCACTCATTTAAGCTAGGTAGATTAAATAAGTAGTGTAAAACAAAAGTTTCATTTGAAATGAAAGTATTTACTTAAACTAAATTAATATACTATGACATAAACTCTTGTACGGACTTTGTGATGGTAAATATTATGTGTCGACTTGGGTATTTTTGTATTAGATTAATATTACACCTGGTGAACTTCGAATAGAATAGACTGGTTTCCATAATGCAAGTGGGCCTCATTGATTCAGTTGAAAGCCTGAATCAAACAAAAATCAGTCTTCTTCAGCAAGAGAGAACTCTTCAGCAAACTACCTTTAGACTTTATCCATACCAAATGCTTTCTTGGGTCTCAAACCTAAAGGGCTACACTATATATTTGGACTTGTTAGCCTCCGTAATCATGGGAGCCCATTCCTTATCAAACATTATATATACAGAGGATGCCAAAAAATGTATAGACTTCTTAAGAAAAGAAAAAAAAACTGTATTAAAATTATGCTGATGGTAACCACTTTGAGCACTTCTTTTAGTTACTAAAGTCAAATGTGACTGAATTCATTTTTTTTGTTATCGGTATATATTGAGTATTACAATTTTAACACAGTTTTTTCCCTTTCTTGAAATGTGTATACATTTTTTAGCACCCTCTGTGTATTATGTATGTGTGTGTAATATAAATATATAAAATATATATATAAATATATTTATATTACACACAATATGACAATTAAGTTCATGAACTTGACAACGTGCGCTTACATTGGCAGCACTGTACAAATGGCTCAGTAAGGCTTTATAACCTTGGCACATCAGTGTCTTACAGCTGTGTTTGAGTTGATGTGCTGCAGTGTCTTGCTGAGTGACATTCATTATTGTTGTTGCGTCTTTTTGTGTGCCATCGCATGAATGTCTGAACTTGAAGTAGAGCAATGGACAAACATTAAATTTCTTGTTAAACTTGGCAAAAGTGAAAGTGAAATCAGGGCATGTTAGTTCAAGTTTATGGGGATAATGCCAGGAAGACAACGGCAGTGTACAAATGGATTAAACGTTTTTCTGAGAGGAGAGAACATGTCACTGATGAAGAGAGGTCAGGGCGGCCAGTAATGAGCAGAACTGATGAAAACATTGCAAAAATTCATGGAATTGTTTGTCAAAATTCTCAGCTGATGGTGAGAAGCATAGCTGACCAAGTAAACATCGACAGAGAAACAGTTAGGAAAATCTTAACTGAAAGTCTTGGCATCTTCGAAGGTGTGTGAAAAAATGGTCCTGAAGGAGCTCACCAATGAACAAAAGCAAAGGAGAATTCAAGTTTGCCAAGACCTTTTGGAGAGGCAAGATGAAGTTTTGGGCCATGTTGTCACTGGTGATAAAACATGGCTGTACCAACATGACTCTGAAACACAGCAGCAAAGTGCACAATGGAAGTCAGCCAATTCTCCATGACTAAAAAAGTTCCGTCAGTCCAAATCAAGAGTCCAAGACATGATGCTAACCTTTTCTAGTATGAGAGAGCTTATTCATTATAAATTTGTACCAACTGGACAGTTAACCAAGTTTACTATTTGGAAGTGCTGAAAGGCTGTGTGAAAAAGTTAGATGAAAACGAACCTGAACTTTTCATCAACAATTCATGGCTCTTGCTTCTGGACAATGCACCAGCTCACATGGCACTGTCTGCGAGGGAATTTTTACCCAATAAACAAATAACTGTATTGGAACACCCTCCCTCACCTGATCTGGCCCCCAATGTCTTCTTTCTATACCGAAGATAAAGCAAATATTGAAAGAAAGACATTTGGATGACACTCAGGACATCAAGTGCAATACAATGACAGCTCTGATGGCCATCTCAGAAAAAGAGTTCCAAAATTGCTCTGAAGGATGGACTAGGCACTGGCATCAGTGCATAGCTTCCTAAAGGGAGGACTTCGAAGGTGACTGTAGTGATATTCAGCAATGAGGTATGTAGCACTTTTTCTAAACTGCATTCACAAACCTAAATGTCAGATCACACATTTTATATATATATATTCTATTGGTTCTATTTCTCTGAAGAACAGTGATTAATACAGACTTATTATTTACTTTTCTACTCAGTCTAAATTAACACTGAAATTCACAAAGAAATTACTAAATTTGTTTTGCAGCATTTATGTAGGCATGCATACGATTTTTGTCTGTCCTGCATTCAATGAGCTTACAATGAGTAATCATATTGGCAAAAGCTTTCATTCATAAAGATTGCTAAATTCAAGTTCCTGGATCCTAGCCAAATCCTCAGCAATGAGGCGATGCACATTGTAACACAGCACTACAGGGGAATATATCCACAGAAGACAGATGACAGCAGGATGACAGCTGCGATATGGTGAGGCGAGGAGGGAAAACCACCAGTGCACAGCACGCAGGAGAAATGCTGCAAGCGTTCAGTGAGGCACAGCTTCGCACAACATGACACAGAGATGGAATGTGGAGAAACAGCAGTGGGCCAACTGTCTTAAGCAGCAGTACAGTAAATTGTAAATGGGTGACTCATGTGGAGTAAAGGTACTGGTTACCCCATGGGGAGAAGGGAAGTGACACTGCATAAAAATATTACCTCTCATAGCACCTGAAACTTTGACATTTAGAGGTAAAGGGAAACGGTGGTCCTTGAAACACATTTTAACAGATAAACAGCACTGGTGCTTTGTTTCAAATGCAAAGATCAGTGTAGCACAGTCATCTGTTATTGGGGTGCAACATGCACTTTCAGTGTTAGTTTTTATAAACAAAATTGGAGAGGTATGCATTTTATAAATTCTCATAAAATGATGGGAGCACGTAAATCCATAAAGAAATCCGAGTTTAATCATATGAGCTGTGCAACAAGACGCTCAGTATTATTTACATTTTTCAATTACAATTTCTCTTTTCCTTTTCCTTTTCTCTTTGATTTTGAATGTTAGTGGCTAGAGTTATTGAATTGTATATTCTGCAGCTTTTGGAAGTCATCTAACACCAATGCCCACCATTTGTTTTTGGGAACTATGTTATTGATTAAAAAAAAGCATATAAGCAACAGTATAATAAAAGTTTGCATAAGATAATGAAAGGCTGGTACCTCTTCTTTCATCTCTTCCTGACTTGAGAGTTGCTAAATAACAAGTGTTTCAGATAGATCATGTCCTAAAAGCTTACTTCTAGTTCACTTAATTTAGCACAACGAGGATTCAGGGTAAACTTGGGTCCCTAAAAGTATTTTCCCAACCTCTTTACTGATATAAATGGTGATAATTTTAATTCAGAAAACATCAATTTAATAAAAAAAAATATTTTCTACTTTTTCTCTTACTGGATGAATTGAGATTCCAAACTTTAGTGTATTTTCCCATATTCTTTAACTTGCCTTGATTGCACTGAAAAAAAAAACACCTTTGCTTTTCATGACTTCTTACTCCTTTTTTTCTTTCCAACGTAAAGTTGGAAAGAAATTAAAAGTCACCTCTTTTCCTACTTTAAACACTGTACATAATTTATTTTCCCAGAACATGTTTGTGTACTTACAATAATTAGAATATGACTGATGGAGGGGTAAAGGATAGGGAGAAATAATGGCGTTAATCTTCATGGGATTCATGACACTAGGGGAAAGTAAATATAAATACCTTAATAAAGTCTAGAGACATATGATGGTACAAAGGTTTGTTGTAGTTGAAAAATAAGAAAACGGCATTTCCAACTGAGATTCTCAGGAAGACTTTACAGAGAAGGTAAAAATTGCCTCAATAGATAAGAATGAGTAGAATCTTAACCAGAAGTGTTTGCAACAGGTATTTATTCTCTATTCATCCTACACATAATGAGGAAATATTAGTATGTCAAGAATTGTCATGATAATTATTATTATATTCCAAAAAAAATATTTTTAGAAAGTTCCTAGAGTAGAAAGTGAAATTAAGACAACAGAGAACCAGCAAGATTCACAGCAATTCATCATGATGGATAAACAGGAAAATTTGAGTGTTGATCCTGACAAGAGAGGAGATATGAGAGGCCAAGAACATGACATGGGATGGAATTAATTTTTAGAACATATTTGAAGAGAATTGCTTCACTTCAGTATAAAGTCTTCTTCATAAACGTTCCTAATTTCCAGTATATTAATTCTTATATTTTCTTTGTTATTCATTTTTTGTATGTAAACTGGATTGACACATTTCATATAAGATAAACTATGTACAAAATCAGGATCTAATCTTCATAGAAAACTATTACGACATTTTCAAGTGAATTTTAAAACATTTGAAGACAGTTTTGACTTGTACAGTTCAGAGAATAGAGATCTTAACAGCTTATTGCAGAAATATATATTAGATGCTGAACATGTTTGTGTGTGTGTATGTGGAAAAAAGGTTATATTTTATAATTAAGAACTTCAAAAACAATGATATGTTGTTAATAATAGTAAGTTCTTGATATTTAGACACAGTTCATGTCCTCATGTGGTAAAAAATATCAGTAGAAAATAAGTCTTCTATCTAAAGAACAAGGAAAGAATTTCAAAAATTTTAATCACTGATACACATAATCATATACTTTTATGTCTGGAAGAAATATTACAAAGGTTGTTGTATAATTTTAGAAATGAATTCTAACTCAAAAACATGAATAAGAGGGTAATTTACAATTCTAGAAGGTTCTATGAATCCACATTGTAAAGTAGCCTTCTCTACTACAAACATAGTTATGGCAGATAAAACATTTTTAAGCATTATATCACACATGTTCTTAAACTCAAGGAAAACTTATCTTGGGAAAGAAACGGAAATACCCTTACACTATGATAAGAAGAATTGAGGATATAAATCTGTCGGTCTTCATTGTGAGCAATGGACAGAGTGGTGGCTAGATTTCAGGTAAACTAGGTTGTGCTATGATTAAAGTCCAGTTCTCACTGATGTTAGGTCAGGGCTTTCCCATACATTCATTCAGGTAAAAAAAAAATGAATTTACTCTCTGGCAGTATGGATTAAATGATTCTGTCTAGCTGAGGTGAAATAAGGATTCAGAGAAATCACTAAGACCAGACAAATTTAACTGCTTACTGGTTCTGTGACTCAGTTTGCAATATCCTTTACATCCCTCGCACACAGAATCCTTCAGGACAGGTAGGTGTAAGAACATATACAGTTTTGCAGAATCTCTTTAACTTTCAAGGCATATACAAGAGAGTGGCAGTTTGCTGCCCTAGAAATGCAGTGTCATACGACAATTTTACTTCAGTGATATTACAGTCTGAATATTAATTATATTAATATTGATAAATAAATACATGTATGTATTTTCTATGTATAACTTGCATTAATAAGGATATAAACATATACATATCACCTATGTACTGCCGTTGTGTTAAAGATTAACATTAAATTGGCATTAATGATTCACTGAGCCTAAGGATGATTAGCATTTCTGCCTCTGATTTTGGCCAAAATTACTCCATTTATGTCAAAACAGACCTATTTAAATAGTAACTTTGTCAACTGTTTATTTGCACATTGCCATCTTAAATTTAATTCACAGTTTTCATTGACTCGACATATTTTTACCCCACCTTCCTATTTCTAATATGGAATATAATTTGCGTAACTGATCACTTCTAACCTAAATATTAGGTTGCTCACTATGCCAACATTTTTATACAGAACAAAATAGATATAAATATGGCATTTTGTATCAAATTGCCGATATACTATTGAAAGCTCCAATCAAATATTGTTTTAGTGAAAAAAATTAAATATAATAAAATAAAACTAACATTTAAAATTTTTAAGGTAGACAAATAGAAAACAATACTATGCTATACAAATTGAAAATGAGATAAGATTCATGACAATATTGTTACCGATGGTAACTTCTAGCAACATTTTAATAGGCAAGAAACTAAGCCAATGTAATATTATATGAAAATCAATATACACTTTGCTAAAAGACTACAGCTACAGTATTCTTATGAAATTGGAAAATAAACTGGACAGATTTTAGATCTTTAACAATACATTTATCTCAATGTTTTATTTATTTCCACAGAACTATTTCTAATATTGCTGTTTGAAATGAATTGAATTTGAACTTCTCTGCATTCAGTGTAGTATTTTTCAGGAAAATATACTTCATTTTTATATTTTCCTTTTATATTATTTCAACAATTTTGAATTTAGCTTCTAATTTTGGAATGCCTCATTTCTTAATGAATACATTATACATACAAATTGTCCAAAGATTGCTACAGAAAGATGGAGCCACCAATTTATGCATTGAAACTTTTAATGGTGCATATAATTCTTAGGGGAATTTATTATTATTATTATTATTATTATTATTATTATTATTATTTCTATAATTTTATGATCTAGTAGTCATAGGTTTTATTTCCCTTAAAATTAATAGTTGTCATCAAAATATTTCTGTATTAATTTCTTCTTTACCTAATAGTGGTTTGTTCAGAATCTATCTTTTCTTTAAATTTTCAGTTATTTCTTCATCTTCAACTGATGAATAAACCAAGTGTTATACCCATATAATAGAATATCATTCAGCAATAAAAAGAAATGAAGTACTGACATGCTACAACAATAATCATGAAGACATTATGAGAAATTAAAGATCATGACTAAATAGATTGTGACACGTGCTAGAGAATTCATATATCTGAGTATTAGGAAAGTAAAACTTCTGACCTTGACAAAGAAATACAATAAGAATTGGTGGACAAAATATATTAATATTGAAGAGTTATTAGCAAACCTATAACCACAGACAAAATCAAGAAGCAATTATATGATTTCTCATGAGAAATCTTAAAAGATCAAACTCACAGAAACAAATGAAAGAACAGAAAAAAGCTCCAGGAAGTGAACTAAACAAAATGGACACAAGAAATCTACCAGATAAAAAGTTCCAATCACTGGTTATAATGATGCTCAATGATTTCAGTGAGAACTTTAACAAAAAGCAGGAAACAACAAATGGAGATAGAAAACATAAAAAAAGAACCAATGAGAAATAAAAAAAAAAAATACAATAACTGAAATGAAGAATACCTGAGAGGCAATCAACAGATTGCATCAAGCAGAGGATCAAATCAGTGATTTAGAAGATAAGGTACAGAATACGCCAAATCAGAACAGCAAAAGAAAAAAAGAATCCAAAAATATGAGAATAGTTTAAGGGTCCAGGTACAACATCATGTGTACCAACATTCACATCATAGGTGTACCAGAATGAGAAGAGGGAGAGCAAGGGATTGAAAATATAATTGAAGAAATAATGATGGAACACTTCCCCAACCTGGTGAAGGAAATCAATATACAGGCCCAGGGAGCACAGATAGTTCCAAACAAAATTAACCCCAAGAGACCCACACCAAGACACATCATAATTAAAATGTTAAAGGTTAAAGACAAAAAAAAAAAAAAAAAAAGAAAAGCAGTTAGTTACCTACAAGGGAGCTCTCATAAAACTATCAGATGATTTCTTGAACAGAACCTGCAAGCCAGAAGGGATTGGCAAGAAATATTCAAAGTGATGCAAGGCAAGGATCTACATCCAAGATTACTCTACCCAACAGAGCTATCCTTTAGAATCGAAGGGCAATTAGTTTCCCAGACAAGAAAAAGCTAAAAGAGTTCATC
This sequence comes from Rhinolophus hipposideros, assembly GCF_964194185.1. Taxonomy (NCBI): domain Eukaryota; kingdom Metazoa; phylum Chordata; class Mammalia; order Chiroptera; family Rhinolophidae; genus Rhinolophus; species Rhinolophus hipposideros. The sequence goes on from NC_138050.1 coordinate 72,234,009, forward strand.
ACCACCAAACCGATATTATAAGAAATTTTAAAGGGACTTCTTTAAGAAGAATAATAAGGAAAAATACATAAAAAATATGAATAATAAAATGGAAATAACTACATATCTATCAGCAGTTACTTTAAATGTAAGTGGATTATATACTCCAATCAAAAGACACAGTGTGGTTGAATGGATAAGAAACAAAACTCTCACATATGCTGCCTACAAGAGACTCACTTCAGACTGAAAGACAGAAACAGACTGCAAGTAAAGGGATGGAAAAATGTATCTCATGAAAATGGAAACAGACACACAAAAACAAACAAACAAAAATGTAATACTTCAAAATAGGCTTTAAAATAAGAGTTATATAACAAGAGAAAAAGAAGGACCCAGTAATCCTACTTCTGGGCATTTATCTGAAGAAACCTAAAACACTACTTTGAAGGGACATACCAGTTCTGACAACAAAGTCTGCAAATTTGTTGCAACAATGTTGCTAATTTTTCTGATATCAGAGTGATTATTCATTATGAATTTGTACCAACTGGACAAACAATTCACCAAGTTTACTGTTTAGAAGTGCTGAAAAGGCTGCATGAAAAATTACACAACCTGAACTTTTCACCAACAATTCATGGCTCTTGCATCATGACAAAGCCCCAGCTCACACGGCACTGTCTGTGAGGGAGTTTTTAGCCAGTAAACAAATAACCGTATTGGAACACTCCCTACTCACCTGATCTGGCCCCCAATGACTTCATTATTTACCCAAAGATAAAGGAAATATTGAAAGGAAAACATTTTGATGACATCTAGGACATCGAAGGTAATACGATGACAGCTCTGATGGCCATTCCAGAAAAGGAGTTCCAAAATTGCTTTGAAGGGTGGACTAGGGGCTGTAATCAGTGCATAGCTTCCCAAGGGGAGTGCTTCGAAGGTGACCATAGTGATACTCAGCAGTGAGGTATGTAGCACTTTTTCTAGGATGAGTTCACGAATGAGTTAATTGTCTCTCCTCATATGCGTCCACATGTTCATTGCAGCATAATTTACAAGAGCCAAGATATGGAGGAAACCTGGATGTCCATCCTTGGATGGATGGATGGTAAAGAAGAAGTGATATGCACACACACACACACACAAACACACACACACACACACACACACACGAACATTACTCAGCCATAAAAAAAGAATGTAATCTCGCCACCTGCAACAATGTGGATGGACCTGGATGGTATTGTGCTGAGTGAGGTAAGTCAGACAGAGAAAAGACAATAGTCACATGATTTCATTTATTTGTGGAATCTACACAACATGATAAACAAACAACAACAAAAACAAGCTCATAGATTCAGAGAGCATTTTGATGGTTGTCGGATGGGGGTGGATCGAGTGGGGGAAGGTATTAAGAAGAACACATTGGTAGTTGCAAAATAGTCATGGGGTTGTAGAGTATAACATGGGAAATGTAGTCTGTGGTATTGTTATAACTATGTATGGTATCAGATGGATACTAGATTTATCAGGGTAATTTCTTCATAGTTATATAAATGTCTAATCACTGTGTTGTACACCTGAAACTAATACAATATTATATGTCAACTGGAATTGAAAAATAAAAATATTTTAAAACTGTCAAGTTTATTTATTTGAATACTTAAATATGTTTAGTTTTTTTCTATGTCAATTATATCTTAACAAAGTTGTTTGTAACAAAAAAAAGAGGGGATCAACTAAAGATTATCTCTCAACATAAAATCTCTGTCAGGCAGAGTGAGAGCCACACGTTTATATTTTTATAAGCCAGTATTAACATATAAGTCACACTGCTTACTAAGGCTAAAAAAGGAGAGTTAGGACAAAGTACCCCCAGTGTTTCTGCTTTAGACATAATAAGCATCCCATTTACTTTCCTCTGATATGAGAATTTTCATATTTTAAAGTTGATGAACTGATGCCCTTGCAATTTGATTCTTCCAAATACCCATATTTTGTACTATGTTTTACCTCTTTTCAGTAGGGGATCCTCATTTTCTCTGATTGCAAAAAATTAATTCTTTAATACAGAGGAATGGAATCATCTACCCTGTTGTCAACTTCAATGTTAGGATAATCTAGCAATCTTGAATTACATACTTTTCAATTAGATATTTTCAATGGAGTTTTAAAATGTTCTCCTAAAATTCTCTGTGTTACTCTCTGAACAGCTTTTAATGGAGGTAAGTTTACTGAAGAAAAACTTGCTAGACATTTGGATAATTAAAATGACTTCAGTATTTAGTATTGGACAGGAATTTTGTCTGTTCATGTCTTTTTTTTTTCTATATTGACTAAAATACCAACTAACCAAATCCACAATATACAACAGGCTCACAAATATGTTGATAAAAGTATGAAAGAAATTAATGCAGCACCAGAAAATTCACACTGCAGCTACCATCCATGGCCACATAAAACAAAACAATTATTATTATTTTTAAGTTGAGATAAATATGCAAACTGATAATGCCATTACGATGAGCCAAAAAACGGAATACCAAATTAAGGAACTAATAAAATTTAAGAGTTAATTTCTTACCAATTTCTAAATGCAATAGATCAGGTATCTATTAATTTAACCTGAATTTTCTAATTCACCCTAATTTTTACAATTTACCATGAAGTTTTCAAATGTGAATAAGCTATGTCAGTTCACGCTATATCCCCAATATCCTTTGTCTGTTACAATATCAGATACTGCCGTTTAGTAATTCTGCTGCAATTAGCTGTTTTACCTATGAAAAGACCAACTCCATGTCCACTTGTGTCTCTTACTGAATATGTTGGAGAGACCTTATGTTTATTCAAATTATTTTTTTGAAAAAAAAAGACATTATTTAAGAGTTTTGGTTGTCCTTAGATAATACAGTAACATTACAACACAGCTCTTATTTTAAAATATTGTTTATATTGTGGGAACAAATTTAAAAAAGTCAAAGTTTTCTTCAACTTCAATTCTGTTCTCCAAAATATTTCTGACTCTCATTCCAGTAGTCAGAATTGGAGGCAAAACCTGTGGAATGTACCTGAGCTGTACAATTACAAGATGGCATAACCTTTGTTTTTCAAATGCCTGAGTTGACCCTTCTTCATCAAGTGCCTAACACTTTGCAGAGCCTGGAGACAGGAAAGTTAATGAATATTGTGGACATGAAAGAAGAGATGATGCCAAAGTACCAGCTCAGGTTAAGGCTCTTGTCATAATATCCCTTATACTACACAAAACAGACTATAAGTGAATAGTTTTCAAATAAAACAAATTGATTCTTCACTCCCAAACCATGCTGCTACGTCTAGAACTATCGACTGCCTAACAGAGACAGATTTCAATGTTCTATGCCCGTGGGGACATGATTATAACAGAAATTATTATAGGATATGGGATTTCTTTCACATTAAAATGAATAATTACATAATTCACCTAGATATGTTATATTTAGAAAGATACTCAGATATAAAATTGTATTCAACATATAAATATAAAATGGACTGTCTATTCAGCCAAAGAGGAGGAATACTGGACTGATGGAAGAGACACATGGAGTTCCAGCTCAAGCTGTAATAACTGGAACTTCAATGAGCATGGCCAACAATTATTCCATGGGTTGCTATTTTCTCAATGAGTACACTTCTAAAGGTACTCTTTATGTACATGCTTAGATGAAGAAGAGGACTAAAATACAAAGTAGGATAAAATCTATATATTATAGGACAACTGATAAATAGGCAACACTTGCAGGTGATTTTCTTCCCTTATCCAAAAATAATAGGCCAGGGTAAAATACAATTAAGGCTTCATCAAAATTATTTGTGTTAAAGCCAAAAATGGGAGGGAATTAGGCTTATTTCTTTGGTTGGACAAAAGGTACATAATTTATTGGATAAGAACTACAGATTGAAATTTTATTGCTTTTTTCATGTCTTGATTTCTAGGTACTTGACATATAATTTGCCCATATAAGTAAATAACATTTTATTTTTTTTAAATTTAAATGTCTGGAAGAATTATAAATATATGAGTTTTTATATTATGTGAACAGTAGAAATTATTCCCTGGAATTATTTGCATAGGATGATGTTGGGAATTTAACTGACTAATCATATATTTGATGATCATTATCTAGTAATACATAGTTACAAATTAAAATTGGTCTAAAACATAGAGTAAGTAAGTCAGAGAATAAAAACTTGGATAAGTTAGTCTGACTGATCCAATTATTTTTTTTCCTACACTGCCATTGTATATCAACATATTGAACGCAATTTTAGTATAGAAACGATTCTGGATGTTTTCACAAATAACTAAATAATTTACATACATATATTGAAAGTTAATTTTACCTTGGATTAGAAAGGTTATACATTTATCATATTAACTTCACATATGAAAATTACAATGTATTTCTTGACTTTTATTCAAATGGCACACAAAGGTTTATAGGCATTATTTGCTAATTTTCACTGGGTTACATCAAGAAAAATTACAATTATTACTTGACATTATACATAATATCAGATTTGCAGCCATTATTTTAACTTCGAAGGTATAACCTATTGAAATTCAATGATGATATCAAGAAGCTGGGGAAAGTTGAACAAAATAATTGATTGACCTGAACTGGTCTCAAAAGAGTAAATACTATAGGTAAGTTGTTTTTCCAGAGTATGCAAGAAATGGAGATATATGTAGGACAGAAATGGGCATTCCAGAATCATATAAAGTAAATCAATGTGTCACTAAAACAATATATCTTTCTAAATTTTAATTAGCTCAAGATTTTTTTTTTTCATAAATGGCATGATTTGGATAAGAATTTTATTGTAACCTAAATAAATGGCAAACTATAACAATGGTATCAAAATCAATAGCAAAGAAAATATATTTTAAATGATATGCAATAAGGGACAAATAGAAAGTTGTCTATTGGATAGAGAAAGTACATCAAGAAGATAAAGCAATAATTAATATATGTGCACCACAATGAATTCTCATCTGATAAAACTATGGAGATAAATAAATAAATCAATGGTTATTACTGCAGATTTTAATGTACTGCTCTCAGAAAACAACAAAGCAAACTGTCAAAAATGAGCAATGATACAGAATAAAAATTATTTGATGTCTTTACATCCAAACACACTACGAATACATATTTCAATAAAAATCAAAGAAATATTTGAGAAATTCAAAAAAATAGATTTTAAAATGTATATAGAAGAATGCACATTATTTATGAGTCAAATCAGTTTGAGAAAAATAAATTTAGCCAAGTGCATATGAAACCATACTGTACAGGAAAATATTTAAAAATGTGGTACGAGTGCAAGGATATGAAAAAATAAAAATCAAATGTGATAAAACCTAGGGCCCAGAAACAGTCCCATTTAAAGACAGAAAACTTGTAAAGGAAAAGTTGGCAGTGTAAATCAATAAGGCAAGAATACATTAGCAGACAAGATGGGAAAGATACAATTAGTTGTAAAAAATTCTGTTAAATTTCCATCTCATGTTACTTTAAAATAGAAAATCTATATTCATTAAAAAAACAAATGTGAAAGGCAAAACAAACCTGCTGCTGGGTGATGTCCACAAATATCTTTGTGTCCATGTGTGGAAGGACATCTTAAAGAATACCTCAATATACAATTGGAAAGAGAAGTTGATACATTTGATTATAAAAAATTTATAGATTTATTTTCAATAAAGGATATCTTAGGTAAAATTAACTAATGGTTGACAACACGGAAGGACATATTTGCGAAGTCTATGACTGACAAGAAACTCTTGCACATAAGCAAATTTAAAAAATGGAAACAAATAAGAAAATTGATGAAGATTATGAATAGGCAATATGCTAAGCAAAAGTAAATGCCTAATCAGAGTAAAAAGATGTCAAAGTCATTGATCATCAACCAGCTATGAAATATAGTTTTATATCCATCAGACTGGCAGAATTTGGAATGTCGGATAATTCCAGGTGTTAGTGAGGAGAAAGGAATCAGGAAAATGCTTGCCCTGACTCATTGCTATGCTTCCCGAAGCCCTGATCAAAACAATGAAGAAGATGATTTCAACTGTGATACCAGTGAGTCAGATGAGGAGGATCTCCCTTGCATGTATTCCAAGCTTACCCCTTAAAAAAAAAACAATTAAGAGTGGGGCCAGGGTATCCACGTCCGCATTGAGGACCAGTGGCTCTATACCCTGTCAAGGAGAAAGCAAAACAGGAGAGAATTCAAAATTTTATGAGACTCTTGAATACTGGTGCCCAAGGAACAATAACCCCTTGCAACAGTAAGCGTGAACTGGGATCATTGATATTTTGGGGGAGGAACCTGGTGACTCATGGTAGACAGGTTTGCATGGGCTTGTGGATGGGCCCTTTGAGTCATTTTGGGTGCCTGTGATTATGATTCTCACCACTGGGTGCATTATAGGTATTCATATTTTGGCTGCTTGCAACATGGAACATCACCACTGCCTCAGGGAATATACTCCTGATATTCGAGCCATAACACTGGCATGTCCATTCCCTCCTATCATCTTAGTTACTCAATCCTGACAAATTATTCAATGAAAGAAATACTGCATAGCAGACTCAGAAAAGGACATGACTGTTGATACAAGGCTTGCTGCAAGTAGTAGAGTTACACACAACCCTGTTGCAGTTTAACAGCCAGACTTGCCTATAAAAAAAAGGCTCAGGAACCTGGACGTTGACAGTGGGCTATGCCAAGATTGAATGCCAAGGTGCCACCTTTGGTCCCTGCTTTATCTAAAATTATTGCCATCACCAAGGCAATGGCAGCCCACTTGGGATACTGGTACACTGTAACTGATGTGGCTAATGTCTTCTTATCAATCCCTTTGCATGATGAAGATGAGGACCAATATGAGTTCCTATGGAATGGTCTATGGCATGATTTCACTGTATTTCTGAAGGGAAACTTTAATTCCCCTGCAATATGTCATCAGTGGGTGTAGCTAGATATTCAACCAGTTAAATTACTCCCAGAAGTACTTGACATCCACTCTACTGGTGACTCCCCATTGCTGGCCTGACCAAGAAATAAGCTGACCAGGCCCTATATAAAGTCCTAGACATTAAGGCACAAAAAGACTGGGCATTCAACCTTGATGGGAACCAGCAACCCACTCAACAAGTTCAGTTCCTGGGAGCTAGCTGGGCCAGTAATATCAAACAAGAATTGCTGTCCTTGGCGGCCCTCACCAACAAGATAGGAGCTCAACAGCTTTAGGTATGAAAGCCCTCATATTATCTATGCGAGTTAGTGGCAAACCTGAAGAGAATCAATGTCAGGCTATTTACATCCTTTATACATCTCACTCAGCTTTGTCATCTTTAGCTGCAGGAATGATAATGTGTTGCTATAGGGATGATGCCAGAGAGTCTATGTAGGTTGCAAATATTTAATGACTATGAACTCATTTTTCTAAAAGCTAGAGAATTCTAAACCCAAGTGTTTCGATTGAGGACTGAGGGTATGAAACAAACAATAGATTAATTGTACAACCATAATTATTAACTATCAAGAAGTTTGCTGTGACATATCTTCATCATTAGTTACTGTTTAGATGTTTACATAGAATTTCTCACCCCAAAAGAATGAATGGTATTTCAATTTTGGGACGATATATCTAATGATAATGACATTTAGATTTAGAATAAGATTCCTAGAACATCCTAAAATGATATAACAAAGTACCTCATTTTAATTGTGTCAACATGTATTTTTTTTTTTTTCTTTCTTTTCATGACATAATTCCAAAAAGCCTAAGGGATGACTTAGGAAAGTAAACACTGGCCACTTTATATTTACATATGCTTTTATGTTTCACTGTGACAAATAAAGAGAAAGAATGCATTCCTTATACATTCTTCTATTTTTCTTTCATAGTATTTTCTGTTGTTACTGATTTAGATTTTATTTACAAGAAAAAATTTCACTTACTTGTGTCTCCCTCCCTAGTGATTGCAAAGTCAATTTTGGCTGATGAGAACGAGGAGAAAGATTTTCCCTATCCACTCTCTGTGTTTATTGCTCACTGTGTTTTTCCTATTAATTGCTTAGTTTTTCTCAGCGTCAGTTGTACTGATGCTAAAAAGATATCATAGTTTTATATTGTCTCTAAATCAAATTAGTGGAGTAGCATGTTTTATTTCCCATATCTAATCACACATATAAGATTTGTTTTACTTTCTATTTTAGCTCATTAAAGACAGTACATCAAATCCATGATTATTTTATCCTTATTTATAAAATGTAGTTATTGTTGTCATGTTTTCCTTTCTGTCTAACAATTAACTAGCTATTTTTGACATAAGTAAAATATATGCAGCACTTATGTGTGAAGCATTTCTGATATTATACTTAATTTTTAGAAATCTCTAATGAGCTAAGTATGTTATTTTCATCACAGTTTATGTGAGAAGGAAACTTAGATTTAAATAAATAAACATAAGTCAGTGCCTACGAAACTAACTGAATAGCTGAACAAGTCTTTGATACAGGCTGACTTATTTTAAGCTGTAAATTTTAATCAATGTGTTCTTGGTCTCATTGGCAAATATGGCAAATATGATTTAGTGATTATTCAAGTAGAAGACATTTATAAATAGGCTATTTTAGTTATTGCTCATAATAGCATTCTACAGTTAACTCAAAATAGTTATTTTAAGTTCTCCAAGTAACACAAGTTGTGGAAAATATGGAATGATTCAATATTAAATTTACATTGAATGAATTTCAAATCTGTGCAACATTGCTTCTGATTCTCAAATTAGATGGGGGCAATATCCAATATCGTACATGCCGTATTTGGTTTTAAATTATAAATATTTCAAAACCTGGAGAAATATAAGTAGATAATATGGTCAAAGCCTGAGCAGGATGAAAATAGCAAGTTGTAGCGGTTTAGAAACCCAGCCTTCCTATACTCAATCTGTGGCTCTCTATGGCTTAGTTTCCTAATTTGTAAAGTGAGGAGGGTAAATAGTACCTGTCTGCCTCACAGAGTCTAGATAGTATTAAATTAACCAATACATGAAGACTTTTAGACAATTCTCACATATATATGCTTAAGGTAAAAAGTCATTGAACATACAATGATTTTTTGTAAATCCTTCCACTTTATAAAATTATAAAAGACTTACATGATATATATATATATATACACATACACATGATATATATATATGTATATATATCATGTATATGTATATATATGCGTATACCTGTGTGTATATATATGTGTAGACATATGTGTATGTGTATATATACATATATGTATATGTGTGTGTGTATATATATACATATACATATATATATATATATATATATATATATATATATATATATATATCAGGTTCACTGACTTTTTACCTTAAACGAAAGGTAGCGATTGCTCAGTCCTGTTTCTAATAATTCAACAATTTTCTCACTTAATAGTGATTTTAACTTTATCTCTGATGTCGAACTCCTGCATTCATTCATTATAATTTTACTCCACCAATGAGCTCATTAACTCCAGAAAGCTAATTAGCATCAAGCTTTGTAATCCTCCTCATTACTACAAGAGTTCTTGTTCCATAAGTGCAGAAGCCAAACCACAAGCAGCCTAGGATTTTGTTCATAATGCCACCTAACATTCCGTCTCCAATTGGGAGAACACTCAGCTGCCACAACACTGTACTACAACCTCTGCCTCCATCTTTTTTTTCTCACATGCAGTCTCTAGCTCCTGGGAGAAGCTGAAATTCTTCAATGAAGCATTAGATAGTTTCCCTCAGAGAGTATTGGGAGAAGTTGTATTCCTGTTACAGCCTTCAGTGGCACTCTGGGTATCCTCCCTGACCCCGCTCCCCACTTCAGGGATACGGGTAGAAGAACGATGAAGAGAAATGTCTGAAGTTACAGGATTTTTCTCTACTGATAAAGTTTAATCACATACTTTCCCAAAGGGTTAGCTGAAAAGAGCAACTCATTTGTCTCCCTAGAAGTATTAAACAAGAATTTTAACTCTCTCTCACAATATGACTACAGAGGAGAAAAGAAACACAGCAGAAAACAATCTGAATCTACAAAGAGCTTCTAATATTGGAGTCTCTTATCCCTGAAAGAAGACCTACAGGAGATAAAAATCATTTTTTTCCAGTTTCCTACAATCAGCTCTGGGAACAATTGTCAGACTCTGAATGGTATAATTAGTGAATCATTTCTCCAGTCCTTTTCAGAAATTCAAATTTCTGCCCACAGTTCATATTTCTAGCTTACTACCAATTAATTAAACCTAAAAGTTCTGCTTATCAAAATTATCTTTAAACTTGTTGATTTATGATTTTATCAAAATATAGGTATGTACGTCCAAGAGATATATCAGTTGTAAACACTGAAGGAACAAAATATCCCTTTTTATTTGACAAATCTTGTATAATAATGTGAAATTTACAAAGAAGGTGATGATTAAAAAAAAGGCCTTTATACACATACATAAACCAAATGTTAACTCTGTCTTTGCAATCCCCTTTAGCACTGACAATGTCTGAATTTTAAGCATAAACATCTTGGAATCTGACCTGAACCACAAATTTTGAATGTGATATCCAATGAATAATTTATAAATGGTCTATTCAGAAGTTGCCATGCATACGAAAGTAAATGAGAAATAAATAAGTCGTGAATGTATAACAAGCCACAATTTAAAACCATAGGCTAAAAGCTGTTGATCCATTTAAGTAACACCCAGGCATACAGACATTTTTTTCTAGAGGCAGGGAATATATAGAAGTTTAAAATTAATGTAAGTGCCTTTTAATTTTTGTAAATAATACTTTATTGCCTCTGCTTAAGAAAGTGTTTTATATTCCAAATCCCAAGGCTGCAAAGTAGGAATTATATTGTTGATAGGGCTGGGAAAATTTATTTAATGCCTATATGTTTCAATTTTATCGCTTGTGAATGAAAATAGTGATGATTTCTATATCATAGGGATAGCATTAAAATTACATGATTTAAGGTATGATAAAGGACTTTAAGAGCCTCAGAGGACCATAAAATTACAAAAATAAATGAATACATGATTTGAATTAAACTTTTAATTTACAAATGGGGAAACTGAAGCACTGGTACCTTTCTTTACTTTTTTCAAAGTCACAATACTAATAAGTGCTACAGATAGGATAAAATTAACCCTTCTGAGAGCCAGTGCCCTCTAAAATCCTTTTGTACACTATCATTACTCATGGATTTATTTTAGAGAATTAGATTAATTCAAATATATGCCATATAAGTTGTTTAGTTCAATTGATATATAATATTTTAAAAATCTCAGTTCTCCAGCTAAATTGGGGACTTTAAAAGTAGAAAACTAATGAAAATGTGATTTATTTATTTATTTATTTATGTATTTATCTAGTTTCCAAAAAGAAAATATTTATCCCCAGTACATTTGACAAACATTTTCTTTAAATTTACTTGCAAGTTCCTAGTGTATGAATATGTTGGTCATTCGAGTCTAAAAAGGGAATATTTTGAACAAGTTTACTCTAAGATTCCTTATTTCCATCCTGGCTGAAATAGATGCTACCGGCATGACAGACCAGACTTTTGAATTATAATTATTCAGTTGTCCGGTTGCTCTCTATAAACCTGATTGATTCGGATTTAGATGTAAATTCTGACTGACTACACTAAACTCTAGGAGGGAATCTAACTGAAAAATTACAGTTTAATCTAGTTCACTCCAGTGGGATCTGGCATTATTATAAATATTTCTGTTCTTGGAGCTATTCAGCTTCATCAAAACCTTGTATTCACAATATCGGTCAGGTGAAAAATCTTCATGTCTGAAAACTTTAATGCCTCTGAGAAAAGGGAATAGATAAAATATAAACTCACAAGAGTAATTTGAAACAGAGAGGATCATTATCTAAGGCTTTCTTCAAAAATGACAAGAAACTTTACAAAGAGAGATAAAGTAGAAATAATTTGAACATTGACTGATAGTTCCATCAATACTCATGTGGATTGATGTATTGCTTGTCCAAATGTTGTTTTATTTGCTGACAAGAGTCTTTAATGGATGTTAAACATTTATAAAAGAAAAGGCAATATATGGAATATATCTAGTTGTGCATCACAATTACTGTTATTTGCTTTGAGATAAAATATATTCTATCAAGTTTGTTTTAATATGAAATAAATTAACATAAGTCAAAAGACAAAATGACATAAAAATGTACATGTTGAGACGTCTTGCCCCAACTCTGTCCTGACACCTACTTGTCCCGCCTATAGAAATCAATTTTAAATACCTTTTTAACAAAACCAACCTAATTTAGTGTTAATATGGATACATTTTCATTATATTACCTCTTCACTGTATATGTTAGCATATAATATACATCCTTCTGTAATAAGCTTTTTGTAATCAGTATATAATAGATTACTTTTACATCAGCACGCAGATAGCTCCCTAGTTTTATTTTTTAGGATGCAAAGTTTTCCATTGTGTAAGTACAATATATTTTATTTAACAAATCTTCTATTACTTCATCATGGATTGCTTCCATGGATTATAAATGATGTTGCAATAAAGAGATCTGTATATAGCTAATTATGTACATGTGCAATTATATTTTCAGGATATATTGCCAGAAGTGGATTGGTGATTTGATGTGCAAATGCATATGTAATATTGGTGGCTATTTTTAAGTTTGTTTCCATATGGTTGTTTCATTTGTCCTCAAAATAGTAAAACATACGAATAACTATTTTCTTATAGCCTGGTCAGCAGAATCTATAATTTTTATTCTGATATTTATCACAATACTCATGTCTTATTTTTAATCTATTTCTCTAATAAGAGAGAGAGAAACAGCTATATTTTTGATCATTTATAATTGTGATGATAGTCTTGCAAAGAAAAAGCCTCAGGAGTATGCATCTTCTCCCAATTTGAATGTTTGTTTGTTGCTAGTCTCAAAAGGCCTTTTTCTTACCATAAAGCTCTGTCCTTGTTTTGGCTGGCTACCAAGAAAAATTTCCCTGGACATGGGTCTTAAATTTAACTATGAGTAAGAATCATTTGTGTATCTCAATATTTGTAGATTCCTAGTGTCTACATACCAATTAATCAACCAAGAGACTAGGAATCTTGTTTTTCTACAAGTAGTCCAGATGATTCATTTGCGCCTTTTCCATGTACTATATCTTGAGAAATACGTTTTGAGCAATAATTATATTAGCTTTTTGTTATTTAATAATGCAGAATGTTATTTATTTTTAGTTATTCTTAAACGAAAGGTTTGAGGGTTGTTTCCCTATACACAAAATTCCATAAAACAGTGTGGCACAAATGACATTGTTCTCAGATAATTTACCCTTAAAAGTAGATTAAATAGGCAAAACTTGTTTTGACCTTATAAGAGTCAAGTCATCCCACAATCACCTTTATTGCTTATGTTTTGTACCTTGTACTGATAATATTTTTTTCCTTTCTTTTTCTTTTTGTTTTCCTTTTCAGTCATTGTCTTCTAAAGATCAGTCTAAATCTTAATTATTTCTTCACCTCTATTTAGTACTAGTGATTAGGTACTTAGCCTAGATCAGTATGATGTGCTGTAGTCTTAATTTATTTTGTCACAGCAGATTCCAGATTATATAATGTGACCTTTGTGGTTAGTTCTGATGATGACAGATTTTTGGATAATATTATTGAAGAGTTATATATTTGGGATTATAGATAGTATGGTGTAATTTGTGTGCAGAGCCAGTACACCACAAAAGCAAGTTGTCTGAGTAATTTAAATCTATCACAAGTAGTCAATTCAGTGATATAGTAAAAAAGACCCCAAGCATACTTAAAGAAATGTAAATATCCCAAGTGCACTTTGGTCTTTATATTGTCTTGAGTCAATACAGCCCATCCCTCTGATTAATCTGGTACCCACCTGGCACTGCACATAGTTGCTACAACATTATTAACTATATTCTCTATGCTATACTTTACATCCCCTTGACTATTTTGTAACTACCAATTAAGATTTTTTAATTCTTTCACCTTTTCATCCAGCTCCCCAACTCACCTCATTCCCTGACAACCATCAGTTCTCTGTATCTATGAGTCTGTTTCAGTTTTGTTTGTTTATTTGTTTTGTTCTTTTGGATTCACATATAAATGACGTCATATGGTATCAGTCTTTCTCAGTCTGACTTATTTAATTTAGCATAATGCCCTCTATGTCCATCCATGTTGTCACAAATGGTAAGATTTCATTCTTTTTTTTAATGCCAAGTAATAAGCGTCTAACCACTATGTTGTACACCTGAAACTAATATGAAATGATATTGAATGTCAACTGTAACTGAAAAAATAATTAAAAAATAAACTTATCTGAATCAAAATGAACAAAAAAGAATGTATTATAGAGTGTTTTGACTATAGTACTCATTTTCCATTCGTATGCAATTCAACTTGATGTAAGGAAATAAAACAAAAGCCACTATACCGGTCAAACAGACAGAATTTACCTTGCAATGAAGAAGAGAAGAAGGAGAAAGCCATCAATATTGAGTACTTTTTATGTGTCGGGAAGTGTATTAGGTGGTTTACTACCATAGTCATTAACTTCAAGAAGAACTTCACAGGTTACTACACTTAAGATTTCAATGTGAATCAGCGAATATACAGAACTTTTAAGTGGCTTAGTTTGGATTTGAGTAAAAGCCCAAAGTCTACGCTTTTAAAATATTTTCAATGTTAATTCTTATTTTTATTACCACTTTTGGAAAGTAATTTTTGATTGTTAATTTTTATATCAAAGTATTCTAAAAGATGTTTTAATTTCACAAACTTTCAACACAACAATATCACCTCCCACCTGAATGTTCAAAGACTCAAATTATCTGTGTTCCCTCCCTCTAGAACATGCCAAATTGTAATCACAATGTCTGTCAAATTTACAATGAGCAGTGCAAATCCTTAGTTAGATGAAACGTATTGTAAAGTTCTTAGAGCATTTTTATCTCTAGGAAATTTAATAGGAACCTACAAAATATTTATTAGATTGTGAGGTGGGCTTGAAATCAGAACAAAAATATATACAAAGAATTTCTCAGCAAAACTGGATAAAGCCTTCTCACCCCTTGCATGCTCATCTTTCTCTCTCATTATTAGAGGACATTTTTGGGAGATTCTTCATAGTTGTAATTGAAATATCTCACATGTCCTCTCATATACACATAGACAATGTCAAATGGTATAAATGCCAAGCAAGGAAATAATGGGCACAGAATTCAGAATAGAGATAGCAATGGTTGGGGCATGAAAAGGAAGATACATAGAAAGACCACGCAATGTTTCAATTCTAAGTTGTTCTAAGTTGTTGTCATTTTTCTAATATTCAGACATACATGACTTTTTACTGGGATAGATTTCAGAGAGAGAGAGAGAGACTTTCATGAAGCAATGATAAATGTGAGTAGGATTAATCCTATATTGAGATATTAAAATTCATTAAAAATAAGAACCATAAAGAAAAATCTATTAAGTAATATTTAGCTAACAAAATCAGTTGTGATATAATCTTTGAATGAAGTTACTGCCAGAACATCATAATTGAAATTTGTGCTTTCCAAAATTACTTAACAAACATTAATATATAAACTCTTATTTATTTCACAGATTTCTAATAATTTTTTGTGGTGTCAGATTTGCCTAATTTATTTATTTATTTTTTTGCAGGATTATATAATGTGTCTCTAAGTTCTTGGCAAAAGAGTATATCTAAATATCACCAGCAAATACTCTCTAAAATATGTCACTTGGAAGAAAAATAAAACTGGTTAATGATAAAAAGAGGAAAAAGAAACGGTCAGAAAAGAAAATAATGCCTGCATTTTTTAAGAAGTGTAATAAGAAGATAGATGACGGCTCTAGCCCTAGAGATAGCTCTATTTCTACCGAGGAGATACATGCATCAGGCTATCAGAACTATTATTATTAAAAATTCTCCTCTTATTCAGAGTGCATGGCTACAAAGCAATTCTTGAAAAATGTGTCAGTTTTTCATGCAAATCCATCTCAGTGGAGGAAATATGTTAATCAAACAAGAAATAAGTTGTGTTTTTCACTGCAGAATAGTAAATTGATATTTGAACTTATATATCAGCTTTTGAAGCTCTGTTAAGTCAGCCTACCTCTGAGAAACAGACACATTCAGTGTGCTGGCAAGAGCTGATTTCTGCTTCAAGCCTGCATACTAGATTGGGGACATTTTGCAGGAGTGAAGCTTGTCCTGTGATGCCTCTTGGTCGACAGCACACTAACTTCTCCCAATGACACTGTGACTTCCCTTGCTCTTCCTATTCACACTTCAACAGGTTCTACTTGATTGAAGTGCCCCCTCAAGCCTGCTCACATAGAGATAACTGTCTTAATTAGAGTTCTCAGTATGTGACTGAAAACCTTCTGTGAAGACACTAATCACAAACCTGCAAAGAAAAAGGGAATCAGATAATGTCTACTTTACACCACTGACTTTCTCTCAGTCTCCTCTTTTCTCCTCTCCCTCTGTCTTCTTCTTTCATCTTACCTATCTGTCTGTTCTATATAATTTCTAATTCAGATCTTGCTTCACCTTAAACTTGAAAGAGGTTATAGCAAAGCACATGTGAAGGAATAAACACTGCTGTTTCAATTGAGGCCTCAACATTTTATAGTGCTTGAATTAGGGAAGATTAATTGTTAGTTACTTGTTTTGTTGTTAGTTACTCATAAAGTAAGGCTTTTCCAAATATGAAAAAGACTCAACATTTTGAGTGAATTGGCAAAACTACTCAGCTAGTTTATAACAAACACCTTGACAAATAAGGAAAATGAATGCATGTTGATAATTGATTTAGTGAGTCATTTGTAAGGAGTAGTAAATATATTCACAAATTGATATTTTTACTTTTTGTGCCTACATGAATTTCTTTACCGTGGATATGGCATAAATATTCAGTTTTATACATATTTCTCATTTTACACAATAATCAATGTGTATGTGTGTGTATATATGTGATTTTTATTTATCTTCAATCAGCTGAAGTCGAACAAGGTAATGCTCTGCCTTCTTATTTCAGATCTTTGTAAACTTTGCATGGTATGTTTAGTGCCATATTTTGTGTGTGTGTGTGTGTGTGTGTGTGTGTGTGTGTGTGATTTTTGCTATTTAAAATGGACCCCATGCATATAGCTGAAGTGTTGTCTAGTGGTCTTTGAGCTCAAGAAAGCTGCGATGTGTCTTATGGAGAAAAATTTGTGTTAGATAAGCTTCATTCAGGCATGAGTTATAGTATTGTTCATGAGTTTAGTGTTTTCATATATATTAATATATATTGTAACATGTAATATATATTACATATATAGTATGTAATATAAATTATATATATATATATATATATATATATATATATATATATGCACATAATATAATAAGGTGTTTCTCAACAGAAGTATACATAAAACAAGGTTAGGCATTGAATGGTTGACAAAGGTGTTTGACCAGAGTTTCCCAGGAAGATAATCCTATATTCACCTAGGAGCACCAGTTCATTATTCACTAACTTAGTGTTTGCAGAAACTTTATAGATCGTTTTTGTTTGTTTGTTTTCTATGTGAAAATAAAAATGTGTCTGAGAAACAGACAATAAAAATCATCTGTATATACACATAAACATGTTTCACACACATAAGTGTATTTGTATGAACTCAAAAGTTTAATGACACTGTAATTGGAGAGATTTTATTCATACTGAAATGTTTGGTTGTCTTCTACATAAGTACTTTGTATTTTTTAAATAAATTTTGTATTTATTTAAATACATTATTCAATTAACAATAGATTATTTCATTGATACAGAGTAGATAGGGTAATAAAATATAGCAACTATTTGTTTTAGAAATTGTTTTATGGACAGCTTTACTGCAGCTCTCCTCACTGTTCCACTTACTGAAAACCTCCCTCTTCTCAGCTTTGTATAAGAGAGGACTTCTGACTCAAGAAAGGCCAAAAGAAACTGATACTTATAATTCAACTAAATCAAATAGATTGTGAAGACTAAAATGAAGTGTTTGGACTTGTTAATATCTCCAGAATGCCTTAAGTTTAGAACTATACTTAGTGTGGTCAAGCTTATTGCAGTCTTCATTCTTCAATTAACGAGAAATTTTTCTACACATTTATATTAAAAGTTATCAGAATAACCAGTTATTCTAATGCACACAGAGTTGTGTTCTTAGAACAAAAGTTCCTGACTGACATAAGTACTGTATTCCATCAAGAAATATGGTTTTGTATCAGACTTCTTTAAATCAATAATAGTCTTAACAAAAAATTGGGTCTTGTACCACGTGGTATTAAAATGCTAATAAAGTTGCTTCTGAATTTCTTATGTAAAGCTTTGGTTTAGAAGACATTAGACTTTTACGCTTTGATAATTCGTGATTTAAGGAAATGTAAAACAAGTATGTAATTATGAAACAGGGATTAAAAACTTAGATTTTCACAGGATAACTCCTTTAGACTACCTAAGCGGCAGCATTGTTACTATGAATTGGAAAGAGAAACTCCCTTACTTATACCAAAATATTGATGTTGGCAGTAAGTTAAATAAGGACAATATGATACAATTACAGAATTTAAGAATTTACTTGGCGTTCTCAGATGCTCCATTTTGGAGAAAATATGACAATGTAATCAATGAGACTCTTTGGCTTGTTCATATACACATCTTACTAATTATAAAAAGACAATTATGTGTAATGGAAAAAAGGTAAGTATAAGTTGGTGCATATATTTAGACTGGATTTAATACATAAACACGTCACCCACAGGCAAGTTATTCAACTCGGATAAAACATTTTGTTTGCACTTTGTAGCAAATAGAGCTAGCTATTTCATATAGCTCACTGGTCTTTCATTCATTTATAACCACCCTTCCAATTTTCAGATGGACAATTGAATAGCCAGAATAAATACGTATTTTAAACCTCTTGTTTTAAAAGGATTCATTCGATTAGTGAGTTCAGGCTGATAAGATATAAGTAGAAATATTGTATTGCAGGTGAAGTCTTAAAAAGATTTAGCATACATACTTTTCTCATTCATATTTTTCTCTTTATTGCTACCTAAAATTCAAAATTAGGTCCTGGGGTCTATATTAGTTGCTAAACTGTGTTGTTTAGATCCAACTTTTTAGGAGTTATTCTCCAGTAATCTAGGAATGTTGCCATTTTGGTCGGACTTACTCACCTGGGCCAAGATCCCATCATGTTTTCATAGCAGCCTGCGTCCACTGAGTGATCGGACAATGTGATAGGCAGGTGCAATCTGTTGATGTCTCTGGACAGCTCTGCAAGGCCATCACAGCTTCTGAGCTCTCTGTACTGTCAGGAGAAACCTTGACAGTCACACATCACAGCATCTGTAACAGCATCACAGACCCACTTTCCTTTGGTGCATTACTGCTTCCTTCCCTTCCTACCGAGCTTAGACTCCAAGGGTAATCTCTGATACATTTCCTGCACACAGATCTTGATCTCTGACTTAATTCCAGGAAAATCTAACTAAAAGAAGGTAACTTTGAGAATGATGTCAAACCTCAGGCTGAAGAAAAGTGGCCAGAATTGCTAAGGACTTCATGCAGTAAAAATATCATAGCAGTCCTAGAAGAATCACATCGCTGTTGTTTATATCTCTGTTATTATGAAGCTCTATTACTCACAGGTAAACTTAATCCTATGACACTTAATAATCATCTAACACATTGTTTTAAAATATCACAAGATCTAACATTTCTAATTTATATAACACAGTATTTGGGATATAGGGATTTCTCAAAAAGATTCCATTCTTCCTATATCTTTATATCCCTTCTTATATTTTTATATATCAAATAAATATTAAAATATTGATTAAAGTGTATAACATTCTTGGTTTTAAAATAACCCTGAATAATTTAAAAATATTTGTTTTTACCTGAAATCGTATCTATCATTCATTTATAAATATGAAATAAATTTATTTGTAAATACTTAATTCTTAATAAAATGTAAAAAGATGCAAGGATTTAGATTTTAATCCAAAAGTGGATTGAAAAGAACCCAAGCGGTAATTTCAACCTGATTTTAAACTATGGCTATGATATTTATGAATTCTGTGACCCCCGACAAATGACCTAAGCTCTAAATTCCTATTTCTTTTTCTAAAATAAGTAAAAAAATATTTACTTTCAATTAAAATGCTGTGATTATTGAACCAGATCCAAAACATAGGCATCTTATATATTTTTATACTTGACATAAAATGTTAGCTGTAGTTATCAATATTTGCAATGTTAAATCATTTTAAATCTTATTAATTGTGATTTGTGGGATAGGGAAGGACATTTCTTAATCAAAATATAACCACCCTTACCACCTTTGCAGCCTGTGTCAAATACTTATTTATTCTTATGGTTTGATAGACTTTATTACCTATTATCTTAAACATTTATTGAATCTATCTATAAGGCTTCAAAGTAAGGCCTGATTACTACATTTAAAAACATCATGTCAGCCTCTAATTTCTCAAATACATTATAACATACCACTTGATTCTTACAGACTCTTGCTTTATTAATGAGTATCCAGGAAATCAAAGTGTTAAACTGTTAAAAGACTAGTGTTGATACAATGCTTGCTTGCGATGGAAATAACTCTCATTGTAATAAAACTGGTTGTCTTATTGAAACTAATTATTGGTGCTGAAAGTTAGTGAAGAACATAGGTAAAAGGTCTCACGTGGCCGGGTGGCTCTGAAACCCGACTGGTTCTAATAGGCATCCGGCCAGGACACAACATGACTCGTTTACAGCAGTCCTGCTGATTAAACCTCCAAGCCCCTGATGAAGTCTGTACACTTTGAAACTGCCTTTTGAAATTTGTGTAGTGACCGCCAGTTTGATCAAATTATGTGTAAAATTCTTTTTAGAAGAGATGGCTTATCAACAGAGAAGATTTATATTATGGTTGTGAGAATAGCCTTAGGTGTTTAGATTTATAATGGGGAACATTCAGCCATCACTGGGGTGTTTTGGGACCCCAAGGACGTCAGAATGAAGTGTCAGCTGTCAGGTTCTTCTAACAGTAATATGTCTTCAAAGTTTCTGCTTCAACAGATAGAAAAGGGTTCATATTATTTCAGACCAATTAAATATTCTGAGTGAAGCAAGTCACTCCTTTGCCTCTTACCTTTAGAAAAGTTGTTTTGTTAAAATACTGTACCTATTATTCATATGACTTTGCATTGACCATGTTTTAGTGTATTTATAAATGATGAACTCAGTTTTTGAAATTAAACTTTTTATTTGCGATTTTCTAAAAAAAAATAAATAAATAAATAAAAGTAACTACAAATGAATGTTTAATGTATTTACATAGGCAAGGTAGGAAAAGACCTTGACGGATGAGTTGGCCAAGGCTATAAAACAGGATAACAGCATACTCATACCTTCGTAAGCAGGCCTAGTTTCTAATCCAGTATTTGAGTCCAATATTAAAAGAAACAAACAAACAAAAATATTAATTGAGGTTTATTTTCCTCATCCAGTCTTTCTACCTTTTTTTAAAAAAATGGTAAAGAATGATGATGATATTACATAAAGCAGGTGACAAAAATAGAAGACTGTAAAACACTGGTTCTATTTCCTGATGATATGATCATTCCCTGTCTTGGAGACAGTGTAGTGCAGATCTAGTTGTTTTTGTATATTCATACTTGTATCATACAGAAACTAACCAAGAGAGAGAAACTATGAAGCAATTTGTATAGATAAATTTTAATGTAAATAATTATTAACTGATAACTAGGGATTAATTGTGAAGGGGTAAAATAAAATAAAATAAAACACTCTGACAAATAGGGGGATGCCAAGTATAGAGAGCATCAATTTCTTTGAGGGCTGAAACAGAGCAAATGAGGAAGAAACAAATGGAAAAACTTCCCTAACCCCAATAATAGTTTGACTTTTGCAGGCATCACTTATTAGATAGGGAAGTTCACTGATGAATAACAGGCTGGGGCAGCCAAGCAGGAAATAACCCTCTAATGTGCCAATTGGAAAACTTCAGCTGGAAAACTTGTGCAAAAATGTCTGCAAGACCCACTTTGCATTCCTGTAAATGCTGAGCACAAGGGTACCAGTGGAATTTGCCTGGTACTCATAGAAAATCACTGGGAAGCCATCAACTAGGGTAGTGTTGAAACTTGATGGGGGTGCAATTGAATATTCTCTATACATATCATTGTCAGCCATAGGAGAAATAAGAACAAAAGCATACTGGAAGCCCAAAGAGAAGTCCTTTACTTCTTTAATTATCCTCTGATAGCCTCTACTGATAAAGTTTAACATTGTGCCAGATAATATATGAAAAATGTTTAGAGGATAGAGCTATATTATTACAGTACAAGCAATGAAGTGTGTACATGGAAATATATGGAGTGATTCAATAAACTGATAACTAGCACAGTACACTTATGTGAAATATGATGTCCTTAAAAGTTAGAATAGAGTGTCATTAAAAATACCCCTCCATATATATGGCACTTTCTTTTAACTGTTAATGTTGCCTTTGTCCCCCCACCCCCAACCCATCATCGCATAAGTAACACCAGGATAGAGGAGATCCTGTTGAATTAGTGACTGACCAGCACAACAGAAAATATTGCTTGCAAACAATGCCTCCAATAAGAGGTTAATATCCAAAATATATAAAGAACTCATACAGTTGAACAATAACAACAACAAAAAACAACCAATCTGATTAAAAAATGGGCAGAGGTCCTGAATAGACACTTTTCCCAAAAAGACATACAAATGACCAACAGATATATGAAAAAATGTGCAACTTCACTAGCTATTAGAGAAGTACGAATCAAAAGCATAATGAGATAATACCTCATACCTGTTAGAATGGCTATCATCAACAAGACAAATAATAACAAGTGCTGGAGAGACTGGAAAAAAAGGAACTGTCATACACTGCTGGTGGGAATGTAAATTGGTATAGCCACTATGGGAAACAGTATGAAGTTTCTTCAAAAAATCGGGAATATAATTAAAATATAACCTAACAATCTCTCTTCTGAGTATCTACCTCAAAAATCTGAAAACATTTATCCTTAAAGGTTTATGTACCCCGACGTTCATTGCAGCATTATTCACAGTGGTAAAGACATGGAAACAACCAAGATGTCCTTCAATGGTTGATTGGATAAGAATGGATGAAGAATAAATGGCATATATACACAGTGGAATGCTACTTGGCCATAAGGAAAAATGAAATACTGCCGTTTGCAACAACTTGGATGGATTTTGAGATTATTACGCTAAGTGAAATAAGTCTGACAGAAAAAGTCAAGAAGTCATATGACTCCATTCATATGTAGGATATAAAACTGAAAGCAACAAAGGAACAAGACAAAGAAAGAAACAAAAACTCATGGACATAGACAAGTTTAGTGGTTACCAGAGAGTAAAGGGGGGAGAGAGGGTGGTACGAGTAGGAAAGGGGATCAAATATATGGTGATGAATTATAGAAATGTATACTTAAAATCTATGTAATTTCACTAATGAATGTCACCCCAATAAACTTAATTTAAAAAAGTAAGAGAATATTTGTAGAACATTAGATTACTGAAGGATTTCTTATAAAATATACAAAAATCACAATCCATAATGAAATATTATGATAAACCTGACTGTAAAAAATGTATATATATTACATATATATATATATTTATATATATATTGCTGACTAAAACTTAGAACTCATTAAATTTATATTTTGTAATATAATCAGTTAACCTCAGATCCATAATATGAGTTTTTATTAATAATACTGAATACTGTTTTGTTATTCTAGTGATAAGTTGATACAAATGTATAGTACCACAATATAATGTAAAGCATTCAATTAAAAAGTAATTGCATACAATTCAACGAGACTAAAGACAAAGTTACAAATATATAAGTATGCAAATATGTAACTGTCTTTTTTATATCCAGTATAACAATAAATATTCTTTTAAATGAAAAAATACTATTTAATATGAAATAAGTTATATGATAATCAAATTGATATTTTGTTTCTGCATATATGACCAAGAGATGTTTGCTTTGAGTATTTGATACACACAATTATGAGGTAGTAATATTCTTTCATTACTATTAGTAGGAGAAAATGGAGACATATTACTAAAAATAAAAGCGTTTTTTCATTAATTACATATTTTAAATTATTCTGTGAGGTATTATGAAATGGATCCAGATGAGCATTTGTCTCAGAAAAGTACAGCATGTGAATCAACAACCTCACTTGGCTATATTATCCACAAAATATTACATTGCTACTTAGATTTGGATCACTGTTTTGTTTATAAAATATTATATTAAATGATATACCATAAATTATGTACACATTCCAGTATTTTTTTTCTAAATTATAACCGCCTGCTGATGCTTTTTAAGAATGAGGCTAAGAATTTGATAGCATTATTGTGACTGTATGACACGGTTTGCAGAACAATTCATTTACTTCTTGGATGTTTTTCTATGTACCTCCGCTGGAAGTGGACACGCAGAAAAGCCTGAGAAAAAACTGGTTTGATTCATTTACACTCTGCAGCAGAGTGAATCAAAGAGAAACAGGGTTCTATATCTTTCTGAAACTTGACCACGCAAACACATACACACATGAAAACATGCTCAAAAGGACACCGGGGCAGTCTCAATATAAGAGGTAGTTAGGAAGAATATTAAGCATTTTGTCTGAAATTTGCTAAATATCATTCCTTAGATAAATACTTTAAGAAGGAGTTGAGGCTTTATCATTTAAAACTAAGCCAATAAGAGCTAACTCCAGGCATTGCAATAGCTCATTTTATCTTTAAACATCTTTTGATTTGGCCTATTTTTGATAAAATCTATCAAAGGAAATAACCTTTGGATATTCCTTGAGGAAAGGAATAATCTAAATAAGTAAACAATATTTATTTTAGTGTAGCTAGAATAAAAGTTTCTGCATTTGCATATCATTTATGTACAGGTAACCCCTGCATAACACAGCACTTCTATAACACGGTTTCACTCTCACACAGTTGGAGAATTGTGGGAAACCTTCATACAATACGACTCCCCAGAACAAGCTTTCACTCTAACACGGTTTGAGGATTAGCGATATCCCTGAACAACATGGAGCGTAATAAGAGCTTTTAAGAAAAAAAAAATCTCATTTGAAATTAGGGAAATCCCCGAACAACAATCTAAAATAACAGATTTTTTGCAAAAATACAGAAGTCAAGATAATGCTGAAGAAAGTCCAGAAAATGAAGATATCTTGTCAAAAAGAAAACGCTCTTGTTTAATGGTACTTAGTAGTGATGACAAAGAAAATATTGTTTAATACATATTAATATTGTATATTTTTGGTGAAAATTACTTTAATAAAGATATTTCTCTTAATTATAAAAATATAATAGCATATTTTCTTAATTTTTGGAACCTAACCCCCTTTTTTGTACTTCTTCTTTGTTTCATATAACATGGAGAGGCATAACACGGCATTTTAAAGGAAATTATAAAAACATGTTATAGTCGGGTTACCTGTACAATAAAATTATAAATTATGTATTTAAAAATTAAATATTTAAAATAATATTTTAAGGTGATTATATAAATCTTCAGGTAGATTTTTATTACATTCAAAAATAAATTGAATGGGCAAAAATATCTAATAAAGATGTAATAACATATAAATTTGATGGATGCTTTTATCCAAGAATGCCTAAAAGATGCTCGTGTAATGATGGGGGAGAGTAACCAGTTGTTATGATGAGAAGGGATAACTATCAATTTTTTTGGATAGGAAAATGAAGGTCCTAAACAAAAATATTGTGATAATTACATCTTTAAGAATTTTTTTTAGCATGAGGAAAAATATGCTTAAGATTAATAGGGGGAACTTATGAAAAGAACTGGGCCTCTGATTGCTGTACAGAGACACTCACTATAGTATTCATATTCATGCTTTATTAATGCAGTGAGGTCTCCAAATGGGAAGACTGTTTTAATGTGTTTCTGAAAATGACAGGAGTAGAGAGAAGAGAGATGCATCACCCTAAACAAAGTGAAAGCTGTCAAAAGCAACATAGAAATAAAATTAGCTGTAAACAAAATTCATTCAGTTCTTCAGCAACTTGAAGAACCAAGTAACTAAGAACCAAGTTCATTTATTATTCTTCACACCAAGGTTCACTGAAATGTTGAACTCCCAGATGAAGGGCCTGGAACAAGGGCAGGCAGAGGAACAATGGGATGTGAGTTCCTTGGTGTTCATATAAGAGAATGCTAGAGAGAAACCACACAGAATGCACAAACTACCTAGACTCCTGTTTCTTTTATCTGTCATATACATGACTTATTGTGCTCACCACCTAACAAAATAAGAAATACATATAAAATTTTCACCTCCTTATTGGCAGGTACAAGATGATTTGGAATGGGCTAATCTAGTCTCTGTAAATATAAATACTCTATTATAAAATAAATTCTGAGAAAACGACAAGATTTCATTTTACTAATAAAAATATGAGATTATGTTTATTAAAATAATGCATACAAATGATTAAAAACAAATGATACAAAATGCTCAGTGTTCAAATTATAAGGATTTGTACACTTTAAAAAGTGTACAGAATAATCGTGACTTTCCATTCATCTGCCCACCTCAAACTAACTGTTCCCTTCTTTAAATGTAACCACAGAAAACATTTTGTTATGTATTCTTTCAAAACTTTTAAAAGTGATATGTACGTGAATATATAGTACATATAATTATACATTCATACATGCATGTATACATGCACATACAATTATTTTATCTAAATGTTACAAAATACACATACTTGCTATATCTAATTCATTTAAATTACTTGATTTTTTTTTTACTATCTGTATCTTATCTATATCTATTAGAATTATTGTCACTTGTCATGGTTATATTATATTAAAATTAATTATTTATATTAATTTGTTTGATACTTCTCTTGATGAATATTGGAAATGCCTACAATAATTTTTAATTTTTTGCAATTCCTTATTTTTCTGTGCTCCCTTGATTTTAATATCTGGGGTTAAAAAGAAAAAAAAATCTTAAATAAATCATTATTTTAGTTTGGGTACCCAAGAAAATTGAGAATAAGTTAAGGGCTTATTGTAAATTATTTTACTCAAGGAGTATAATTGCAAGGATCAGAAGTGAGGACTGAAAAGTGTGAAGCAGAAAATGGGGTATCAGTCTCCCTCAGCTATTGAAGAGAGGGAGAATTCCCTTCCTCTATCCTTTAGTGCTTATGGTTGGACTAATAATAAAATGAAAAAATTGGTGCAAGATTAATTAACAGAAAAAAACTATTTAATATGTGCACAGGGGAGAATCATAAGATGATGCTCGGATCATAAAATAAGGCTCGAAGAAATGATAGAACCAAGCATAATTTTGTACTGTTTAAACAAAGAAACAATAAATTTGTTAGAAATTGACAGGACAAAAGAAGTTAGTGCTCATTAGAAAGGAATCTAAGTAAGGCTTGGGTATTCTTTAGTTAGTTAGGAAATCTACACAAACTTTGGGCTTGTGTAGTGAATTCAGAAAGGCTTTAAAGGCTTGTTTGGTACAAACTTTCAACTCTGATTCTTTTAACTGCATCTCTCAGTCCTCAAGAGCAGGTAGGGTATTTACTACATGGGAGATTCAGTTTCCACTTTAGGGGGATATAGAGGTCAGGGTTTTCTTCTTTCACAGCAGTTTCTTCAGTAACTAATTCAAAATAATCAATATGCTATTGTGGGATATCTTGGGGCAGCCTGCCCTGCACCCCTACAGAGCCACTACAGAAAGTCTTTTATGAGATGGACTTGGCTCATGATTTCTCAATACCCCAGAACTTTCCTCAGAGAAGGTACCAAAAATGTAGTTTAGTGCTATCACTTGTGGCAAAACTGGAGAAAAAAAAAATCTATCACTGGTTACCATCTTTCAAATTCAAGGGTGAGGCTTGGGGATATTAAGGCCTTCACAGTTCTAGAGGCACAAACATAAATACAGAAGATATTCCTGTGGTTGAGCAACAGACAATCTCTGGGGGAGAAAGCAGGCGGTGTCCCAGTCACCCTGAGGAAAGATGCTGTCAGTTTATGCATGTATGGATTTGCTCAAAGCCCTTGAAGCTCGTTGATTCAGCAGCAGGTGGACAGTGTTTGGTACAATGGTCACATAACTTATGTTTTCTTGTATGCCAAGTCTTAAAATAATGTCATGTTTTAGTGTGCTTCATACTTGAATCATGACTCTGTTGTACAAATAGCTTTTATTCTGAGACCCTAATTACTTATGTTGAGAGAATAAGTACAATTTTACTAAGGTATGGTAAGTATATGTATGTTGTCTTTATGCAATATTTTTCTCTCCGAAGGCATTTGTCATACCTTGTTATTTTACTGCCTAATTTAAAATGATTACTTTTTAGGTTGAATAATTTTATGGTTTTTTAAAAAATTACTATCCTTGTTCATTTCCAGTTTTTTTGCAAATCCTAAGCTTTCTATTTCTTCATGAATGACAATGCTGTTGGACTGCAATTACATTTAGTTTTCTCAAAAAGGATAAATTATTACCATATTTTCTTAATCCTTTTGTCTATAAAAGCCATTAAATTATCTACACAACTATATTACTTAAAATAATATTTGGGTGATAGAGTCTAATAATTTCAAAATACAGTTTTAAAATTCTGTAATGATTTTTTCTGTTATTTTCTAGCAACCAGTGTTGCTTGTGAAGTCTGATAACAATCTGATTTGCTTTCCTTTGTAAGTAACCTCTGTCTCTTTGTCCCTGTCTGTCTCTGCCACATACCACACATACTACACTACACACACACACACACACACACACACACACACACACTTTTTTTTGAATTGAGCCTTCTGGACATTTATTTTGTCCCATAATTCTAATGAGTCATTATTTTTTCTTCCGTTATGGATATTTTTATTGCATAATTAGTTCAGACATTTTTATCTCTCCCATTTTCTCAGCATCCCTTATTCTTAAATATTGAGCTATCTAGATTGACCATTTTCCACCTACTTGTAATTCACTATACATGAAATGATATACATATGCATATATATGTGAGTATATATATACGTATACATATATACACACACACATAATAAAGTCATTTTAAAGGTTAAAAGATTAAAAGGCAAGTAATTGCTTGATTAAGAAATCCATTTTTTCTGATGCACATTGTTATTAAAACATCGGTTTTGTTTATGACAGAAAATGTTGCTTATATCTATGTATTTATATCGAAGTATATACTGGGGGTGCCAAAAAATGTATACAAGTGGACCCTTTTGTAAACGTTGCTCAAGCAGTAGTTTGCTGTAATCAGAAGTGTCTGGACACTAATGGTAACCACTTTGAGCACCTCTTGTAATTGCAGAAGTCCAACGTCACTTGTCTTTATCTTTTGCTATCTGTAGATATTGAGTATTAGAATTTTAATAGTTTTTTCCTTTCTTAAAATCTTTATACATTTTTTTGGCACCCTCTGGATATATAGTCTGGAGCATATACTTTAAACTTTAATGTTTTTCGTTAGAAATCAATACGGATGACACTAAATAGTATGTTTTTAGTATATTTTATATTTACTGTTCCTCTGTGATGAATTATCCTCATTCATGCTGCTGAAATATTTTGATATGCTGGAATCCTTCATAGTTTATTCACAGTAAAATACATAACGAGTAAATACCAAGAAGTTGGCCACCTTTGAAGTACTCACCTTGGGAAGCTATGCACTGACACCAGCATCTAGTCTGCCCTTCAAAGCAATTTTGGAGCTCTTTTTCTGGAATGGCCATCAGAGCTGTCATCGTATTATCCTTGATGTCCTGAATGTAATCAAAATGTCTTCCTTTCAATTTTTCCTTTATCTTTGCGTAAAGAAAGAAGTCATTGGGGGCCAGATCAAGTGAGTAGGAGGGTGTTTCAACACAGTTATTTGTTTACTATATGAGTGAAATAATATTTGGGTGATAGACTGTGCCATGTGAGCTGGTGCATTGTCATGATGCAAGAGACCCTTTGGGACCATTTTTTAAATTATTATTATTAATTTCAGGTGTACAAAACAATGTGTAATAGTTAGACATTTCACCCCTCACAAAGTGATAACCCTCCTTCCTCAATCTATTGCCCCTCTGACATTGTATATATCTATTACATTTCCATTGGCTCTATCCCCTATGCTGTACTCCATATCCTGTGATTATATATATATCAAATTATAGTTGACATACAATATTATTCAGTTTCCGCTTCAGGTGTACAGTGCAGTGGTCAAGCACCATGAGGTATTCTCCCTAAAAAGACATGTGCCCATCTTATAACCTACAAAATCTTTACAACATTATTGATTATGTTCCTCAAACTGCCTTTCATATCCCCATGGCAATATTGTCATTACCAATTTATGCTGTCTAATCCCTTTTCCTTCTCCCTCATCCCCATCACCCTCCCATCTAGCAACTGTCAGTTTTTCCTCTATATCTTTGAGACTGTTTGTTTCCTTTGCTCATTTATTTAGTTCTTTAGACTCCACATATAAGTGAGATCATATGGTATTTGCCTTTCTCCGACTGATGTATTTCACTTAGTATAACGTTCTCTAGGTCCATCTATATCATGGCAAATGGTCAAATTTCTTTCTTCTTTATAGCCGAGTAATACTCTGTTGTATAAATGTACCATAGTTTCTTAATCCAGTTGTCTACTGACGGGCATTTCAGTTGTTTCCAAGTCTTGACTATTGTAAATAGTGCTGCAATAAACATAGGAGTGTATATATTTTTTTTTGAATTATCATCTTGGATTTCTCTGAATAAATACCTAAGAGTGGTATTGCTGGGTCATAAGGTAGTTCACTTCTTCAGGACCACTTTTGCAAACATCTTTCTCATGCCAAGATTTTCAGTTAAGATTTTCCTAACTCTTTCTCTATCGATGTTTACTTGGTCTGCTATACTTCTCACAGTCAGCCTATGATTTTGACACACAATTTGATGAATTTTTGCAATGTTTCTGCTCTTTACTGCCCGCCCTGACCTCTCTTCATCAGTGTCTTGTTCTCTGCTCTCAGAAAAACGTTTAATCCATTTGTAACTGCTGTTTTCATCATGGTATTGTCCTCATAAACTTGGAGTAACATGTCCTTCTTGCCACGTTGAACAAAAAAATTTGTTTGTTCATTGCTTTAATTCAAGCTCAGACATTCTTGCAATGGCACAGAAGAACACCCAACCACAATAGTGAATGCCACTCAGCAAGACATTGCCGCATGTTGACACAAACACAGCTGTGAGATATTGATATACTAAGGGTACGAAACCTTACCGACCTATTTGTACAGTTTGCCAATGAAAGTGCACAGTGGCAAGTTCACAAATGTAATTGTCAGACCTCATAGTGTAGTGAAGGTACTTGTAACATGGGGAACAAAAAATCCCCAATATCTGAAATTATTTGGGGGAAACATCATTCAGTTATATTTTATTGATATTTCCAGTAACATTAACAGAGGTAATGAAATGTTTACATTATCAATGGATGCAAAAAACCTGGTATATTTTATTTCTTTTATTATTGGATATTAAACTAACATGAACTAGGATAAGGCTGTAAAACTAATACCATACATCATTTAATATTTCAGCAGAAACACTGTTGTGTATCATCCAAAAAGTAACAAGACAATTCCTACTACTTTGCATAGTCAGAAGAATGACTACTCCATGAGGATATGATGTTATAATGTTCCTAGCAAGTTTGTTAATGAATAATGGCTACCCTTACTGGACCAATGCCTTCATGCTCATACAGTAAAGCAAGAGTCCATTTATAAAACTAAGTGGCATAACCACTTTGTTCATCTTTTTTACATGACAATGAATTGACAATGTTTCAGTTGGTTTTTACTCTAGTCACAGGAAAAATGGTAGGTCCTATACTTATAACTAGAACAGCTTTTATCACTAAGTGCTGCCAACATAATTCTGCTAGAATGGAATTCATAAAAAAGTAATTCTACCTAATGGACATTAATTAACCTGATGGGAGTATGTATAAATTAATTAAAAGGGATATTTAAATATGTCCCATTCTTGTGACATAATATACGCAATTTAATTTGAAGTACCACATTTCCAGTATTGAAAGCAACACTCAATATTCTTGCATCTTTTATTTTTCTTAAATAATTATTAGTGTGCCTTTTGAAAATACAGAGGGTGCCAAAAAATGTATACAGATTTTAAGCAAGGAAAAAAAAAACTATTAAAATTGTAATACTTAACATATACCCATAACAAAAGATGAATACAAGTCATGTTTGACTTTCACAATTACAAGAGGTGCTCAAAGTGGTTACCATCAATGTCCAGACACTTCTGATCATGGTGAACTACTACTTGAGCAACGTTGACCAAAGGGTCCACTTGTGTATATGTATTTGGCACCCCAGTATATGCGTAGATGATGCACATAGACATAAATATTAAATAATTTTACCTATTACACTGCACTGTAGAACGAGATGAAATTTTTAAGCTAGAAAAATTTGGCAGAAGTTGGCAAATTATGAATTGACATGAGCAAATATTTCTGAAATTCTTTTGATTAGTTAATATATAATAGAATATTTTCTACTTTTTGTTCATCTCTAGTCCACTTGCTCTTTTCTTTTTTAAAAGATTTTTGATCATTAGGGAAAAATGTGCATAATATGTAGTTTCTCTTAATTGCCTCAAGTACAATTCAGATGCAGGCTTATTTTGCAAAGTCCATGAAAACATTCTTGATTAAACCTTTATTTTCAGTTAATGATTTAAAATGCATGAGATTCACTTTTTTATGATGATATCATTAATATTAATCATAGAATATTTTTCACTCCAGAAAAGGAAGGACCTGAAGTGATATTTGATATATGGAAAACCGAGGACAATCTGTTTTATTAGGTCAAGAATATTATGAAAAATGTATACTTCATGATAAAGGCATTCTACAAATGGAATAAAAATATTTCTGTGTAAAATTTTTTGAAGTAATCATCTAATTTATTAGAAGTGAGCCTATGATTTGGAGGCTATTTTGATTCTAGCACACAGTAGATATTTGATTTTCTCTCTCTCGCTTTCTCTCTCTCTCTCTCTCTCTGTCTTTTTTTAGGCAGATCAAAACCAATTTAAATGAGTATAATAAATATATTGATTTTATTTTACTTATTACTATATTTTCATCTGCCTATGTTTCAATCATCCTGAGAAAACGTGTGTTTGTGTATCCTTATTATATTATAGACCACTTTTCAGAAACAACTTGCTAAAATTGTGTCAGTTATGATTATATCCCCTTTGCAATATCCGGATTGACAGAAGCATGGGGAGTACAGTATGAAAAATCTGGCATGCCTCTGTTTGAGATGACTGTTTCTGTGTATTGTAACAAAATCTCCCAAATAATATTGTTATCCTAAAAAAAAAAAAAAAATGTTTCTTAGAGAGTAATCAAGGCAATTTTGCAAAATCATCATTTTACTTTTGTGTTTATTTTCTTTGCTTTTTTATTATGCTTAATAACCAATATGGATATTTCATTTTTATATCTACAAAAGAGAGTTTTTCTTGCTTCATATAATGTTATATGGTAGCTCTGATTATAACACATTCATCTAGAATAAAATTAGGGTAATAGTTGATGTCCACTTGTTACCAAATGTAAGAGCTAATACCATTTACAGTGCAATGTTACATTTTACTTTATTACATTATTCAGTGCATGATTATAATTATTATCCATGTGACAACTATTTTGCAATGTGTGTCCCAAGTAATTATTTTGCTTAAAATGTCTTTATTATAATATCTACCTGTGTTCCTCAGACAATCTTAATAAACTTTGGAGCTAATGGAACTCCTGAGGAACAATTTCTGATATACTTCATATCTTAATGGTTAATATTAAGGGTAATAGGGAAATTCCACAAAGTTTTTTCTTAACAGTAAAATTAAGATTCATATAAGAAGTATTCACAATTTTTAACATCATATAAACTTTTTTGTGTGCACACTTTCATTGAATATAACTGTGTAATAACAGGTTTCTTTATTTAATTAATAAGTTTTATATTTGCATCTTTCTTACTTTGGGCCTGGAATGCATTACCATTCAGAATTAGAGGATACTTTTCCAAAATTTTCCAGAATTTAAATTATATTTATCCTAGAAAAAATATCCCATTATCTTTTGTTCCTGTTATCAAAATTAATATTAACAATATATAAAAATATCTAAACATTTCAAATAATGTTTTCAATCTAGAATTTTGAAGGTAAAATTAATATGGGTTTGGTACTCCAAAGTTGTCCATACCTTACTTAATTCCCCAAAATTGTTAATATATTATTTTTATGACAAAAGGGATTATGCAGATAAGGTAAAATTTAAAGACTTTTCTAGAGATTATCCTCCATTATCCAGATGAGCCTATTCACTGATCCTTAAACCTGGAGGAGAAAGGCAGACAATAGATAGGAGCTACAATGTGAGAAGGCATTAATCACCAATAACCATCTCTGGCTTTGAAGATAGAAGAAGAAAGCCTTGAGTCGGGAAATGTTGGAAACCTGTAGAATCAAGAAAATTTGGACCCAAAACTGAATTCTGCCAAAAACCTGAATAAGCAATTTTAAGAAGGAGATGCAGTCTTGCCCGCACCTTGATTTAAGCCCAATGAGACCTGTGTCAAACTTGGACCTACAAAACTGTGATATACTAAATATGCTTTATTTTAAGTGACCTAATATGTGGTAATCTACTCTGGTAGCAATAGAACACTAGTATGGCAAATGGTAAATTACACATAGTAATTTAAATTAAAGAGAATCTTTATCAATTTACATCGCTTAGTTGCCAAACAATTAAATTTCAACACTTTTTGGATTTGTATATTATCAGGAGATCAAGAAAATGTATTTTGGGTCATCCAATGATAAAACTTAAGATAATAAAATGTTTGATAAATTTTCTTTAGAATTAAAGAAAAACAAACAGAAAATTTTGTACTTTCACATGAATTTGTTTTTTCTCCTCTTCTTCCTTTTTCTCTTTTCTCAATTTTCGCTGTTATTGCCGATAAATGTTTGGAAGTAAAACCTCAAAGCTTAAAGTCATTATTTTGCTGTTGATTTTCAGAAAATATTGGTAATTCTTGTGCTCACATATAGAATCTTTTTTTATAATTACCAATTACACCTATATTCTCTTTCCCTAACTATTGCCCTTTAATTATTTTACTGTTCCTTAAGTATGCATTTTATGGGTGAATTTGTTTTTGAAAGATTCCTTTGACCATTTTAGGTAGTGTCAATAGACCATTTGTGGTAACACACACACACACAGAGTAATGTCATATACTGGGAACCTTCTTGATGTAAGAAGAATTCAGATTTAAATACATGCACATATATGTATACACAAAATAACAAGGAAATTCGGGAAAGTGATGGGTATGTTACACGTTGAATATCTTTGTTGTAGTGATGTTATTCACGGGTATATGCATAAGTCTGA
This sequence comes from Rhinolophus hipposideros, assembly GCF_964194185.1. Taxonomy (NCBI): domain Eukaryota; kingdom Metazoa; phylum Chordata; class Mammalia; order Chiroptera; family Rhinolophidae; genus Rhinolophus; species Rhinolophus hipposideros. Next base: position 72,269,849 of record NC_138050.1, read on the forward strand.
ACTCATCAAATGTATTATGTTAACAGTGTGCAATTTTTTTTCCATATCAATTATACCTCCATGAATTTTAAACAAATATATATAAGGGCAAAAAACAAATTATTAGGAAGCTAATGAAGTAAGAATCCATGGATCTTAACTTGTATAGGCTTCTTTAGTAGTGCAGGGAAAAATCTTATTAATGTTTGCTTATAGTCACGATGATTTTATAAAATTTACAAAATTAAATTTTCACAGCAATCAGTTAAAGTTTCTTCCTTTTTTTTTTTTCTGCTCTGATTTCTCCGTTTTATATCCCTTCCATGTACGTGGTTCAATTATAATTATCATTGTCTTTATAGTAATCTGAACTTGGCATACTACCTTATAACAACCATTTTGAATCTGTCTTCAAAAAAGAAGAAAACTAAAATAAAAAAAAGTCTCAATTTTCTCTCTGTCCATATCAGAATTTATATTTATATACTTACATATTTATCAAAATTGTTTTATTAGTGATTTATCATAAGGTAATAAAGTTCATCATCTTTTCAATTTCAATAAAATCATAAGATGTCCATTGAAAACTATTCTAATGATCAAAATTTCTAGTTTTCAAAGCTAACAACCTTATAATAAAACAGAATGATTAAAAAAAAGAAAAACGTAGGAGTTTTTATTTTTTATTCTAGTCTCCCAAAATAAATAAAATTGCAGTTGTATAAGCAGATGACTGATCACCAGAGCAACCAAAGTCTGATAAGACTTTCTCAGAAGCTTGTCAGATCATAGCCCACATACTTGTACAAAAAACAAACAAACAAACAAATAAATAAATAAATAAATAATAAGATTTAACAGAATTTATACAGAAGCTATCAGTGGGCTTTATGACAAAATCAGAACTCTTTTCCACTTTTATCTCTGCAAGTACAGACATTAAGTGTATTTAACTTTAGCATTAAATACAATGAAGAGATTATGAGAAAAATATTTTAAACAGTGTAATGAAGTAGCCAGTATTTTTGTAGAATTCATGACTTTTTTCTTTAATTACTAACTCCAATAAATGCCTAATGCGTATCATTTTTTATAGGCCACTATACCAAACACAACCACAGATAAGTGGATAGACAGATAGATAAGTAGATACATAGACAGACAGATAGATAGATAGATGATAGATAGATAGATAGATAGATAGATAGATAGATAGATAGATAGATAGATAGATGATAGATAGATGATAGATAGATAGACACAAGTCATATAGATCTTTCTCTATAAAATGTAACAATCTAAATAAGGAATTCATAAATACAACCAACCAACTGAAAAAAAGCCAATATGATAAAACTTTACTTTCATCACTTAGATATGTAATTATCCAACATTTAGTATATTGTTTTTTACTGTTTTTGACACCAATGTTACTATTATCAAAACTAAATGTATTAGGATGTTCAGTAGCAATGATAATCCATTTCTCTGGAAGTCAGCCTTCATTGTCTAGGTGGACTGAAGGTGAACATAATAATGGCTAGAATTTAAGGGAGGCTATCTGTTTTGAAGTGGTCAGAATAATTGACTGGAAGCTATGTTTCCATAGAAGTGCACACTGGTTTTACCAGTACTATTTGGAGATTTAGGTGTGTATGTGTGTCTGTGTGTGTGTGTGTGTGTGTGTGTGTGTGTGTGTGTGTGTGTGCGTGCTCATGTGCAGAGTGAAATAAGGGAGAGAGAAGTTAAAGTCTAAGTCATCAATATGTAATGGAGATGATACGTTTCAAATTTTAGAATTAGGAAAAACAGTTAAGTGGAGAATAGGAAGCGTAGAAGTGTGTTGATGAACAAGCAAGGGATTGAGTATGTTGGTAGAGTGCATTTAGGGCAGGAATATTTATTATGAAGTGTCTTAAAATAATATCATAAATATTACTGGTTTCTTGACTGCAGAGCCTGTGAATCCCCTTTATATTTTAGAATACCCCTCTTTACCGAGCCTTAAAAAGCAATGCTATCATATTGCAGAGGAAAATGCATCATTGTCATATGTCAGTTTGTTCTGAGGAACATTTTCATGACACTGTAGAGGCCGTTCGTAATTTATCATGTGTTATAATTCTAATGTTCTAGAAAGTAAAATTATAAATACCAAATACATGTCCTACATGCATCACTGTTTTTAATGTCTATTCATGTTCCTAATACATTGTGAGTTATCCAGAAGATACTCATTAAGCATTAAATGAATGATGGGAGAATAAATTAGTGCATATATGCATTCATAAAAGAATATGTTGTACAGAGATTTAGGTAGATAACGCAACAAATAAGTGAGGTACCTTTTATGAGACACAAAGTTTTGTCTAAGGAAGAATTACAAGACTCACACCTATAGTCAAGAGTAGAGAAAAATAAATTAGTAAACTATCTTAATGCACAATATTCAAATCCTTGGGTCTAATCTTTGAAGTCAATGAATTTCTTCTCTATTTTATCCTGAACTAGGGATCTTACTTAAGGTGAAGACAGAAAAATGCATATTATATTTCAAATTTTAGATGAAATGGCATGTCTATTATTTTATTTTGAAAGTATATAGCCAATCTATTATAAATCTGCAAATGTTATGTATAATCAGGTCATTTCTTTCTGGTTTGGAAAAGTAATCACAGATGTGATTTTTAAAAAGCGACACAAACAAGGGTTTTTATTACCATGATTTGTGAGAGTGATATCTTAGAAAAATCCAAAAAAACCCTCAACAGTAGAGTTAAATAATGCCAGTATTTCCATGGCAGTTAAAAAGACTAAATGAAAGAGGGTTACAAAAGAAGAAGAAAAATAAGGTAAAATGGTAAAATGATCTGGCTCTAGAATTGCAGTGCCTGGGTTTATGTACCGATTTCAGCATCTAGAAGCTCTAGAAGTGACCATCTAGAAGTGACCTGATAAAAATTACCTAACTTTTCCAATTTTCAGGAAATTGCAGGAAGGCTACTTTGCCTCAAACCAACATAATTAGAGACCATGATGTGGTAGTCTTTTCATCATCGAGGACAGGAAAAAATTTGCCAGCAGTAGATCAGTAAGAATAAGCACCTTCCTTAGGTTCCGCAGTGTGATTGACACTGCAGTACACTCCCTCTTATCTGCGATTTTGCTTTCTGTGGTTTCAGTTACCCGAGGTCAATAATCTGAAAATATTAAATAGAAAATTCCAGATATAAACAATTTACATGTTTAGATTGTGTATCTTTCTGAGTAGAGTGATGAAATCTAGCACCATCCCACTCCATTCTTCCTGGGACATGAATTATGTTTTTGTCTAGTGTATCCACGCTGTAGATGCTCACACCTGTTCATCACTTAGTGGCCCTCTTGATTATCAGATCAACTGTTCTGGTATCACTGTACTGGTGTTCCCTTATTTTACTTAATAATGTGACCCTTAAATGAGTGACCATTATTTTACTTAATAATGACCCCAAAGTGCAATAGTGATGCTGGCAATTTGCAAATACCCACAAAAAAAGTGTTTCCTTTAAGTAAAAAGGTGAAAGTTCTTGACTTAACGATGAAAGGAATAAAATTTGATGCTGAGGTTGCTAAGATCTACAATAAGAACAAATATTCTGTCCATGAAATTATAAAGAAGGATTAAAAATAAAAACTGTGCTAGTTTTGCTGTCACATCTCCAACTGCAAAAGTTATGGCCACAGTGTATGACGTGTTAGTTACTTTACAACAGACAGTGAATTTGTGAGTGGAAGACATGCACAGAAAATGTGTTCCTGTTGATGGCAAGATGTTATACCAGAAAGCATTGAGACTTGAGCAAAGGATCCCCTATTATGAGTGAACACATTCGTATGACTTTCATTAGAATATATTGTTATGTTGTTATTTTTTGTTATTAGTTATTGTTATTAATTTCTCAATATGCTTAATTTATAAATTAAAGTTTATCAAATGAATGTATGCATAGGAAAAAAAAACATAGTATTTATAGGGTTTGGTACTTTCTGTGGTTTCGTGAATCAACTGGGGGTCTTGGGACTTATTCCCCTGTGGATAGAGGGTACTACTGAGACAGAATTCATCACTGTGAGCCCATAAAAGTGTAAGGCACACAGTAAAGGAGATCGGTTGAAGTATTGGTCTTAGTTCTTTATTGTCCTGTTCTAGCAGTATTATACATATACATGTGTTCCCACACCCTTGACATTGGGCTTGGCCTTGTAAAATGAATTAGCCAATTAGATGCTTTAGATGCAACTGAGTATGTTTTAGATGCAACTGAGTATGTTTTAGAGGCAACTGAGTAGAAACTTGAATTATACTTATGCAGTTGAGTTCGCCCTGAATTTTTGCCATGAAAAATTGTGCCTCAGGTACCTGCTGATACAGAGAATGAAAGACATGTTTTACTGACCTGGACTCAATGCAAAACCTGGAGTTAAGACCCTGGGAACCTAGGCTCGCTCAGCTGAACCCTTCTGACCCAGACAGTTCAGAGTCGTGCCTTGCATTTATTAATGGTCTCTTTAGGCTCCTTCAATCTAAAACAGTTATTTAGTCTGCATGACTTTGACACTTTTGAAGATTGAAGGTCAATTATTTTGTAGAATATGCTTCAATTTAGTTCTTTTGATTAGATTCTGGTTATGCATCTTTGGCAAGATTACAGAAATGTTGCTGTGTTCTTCTTTGTGTCCTATGAGATGGCACACACGTCCCATTGCTGATTATATTCACTTTGATCACCTGAGTAATGTATTCTCTGCCAGAATTCTTCACTGTAAATCTACTCTTTCACCCTTTGTAATGAATAGGTATTTTGTGGAGAGAATATTTGAAACCATGGAAATATTTATTTATGTAATAATTTATATTAATATAGAGACATGGTTTCCACATTTTGTCTATGGATTATAATACACTAGTCTTTATTTATTTTGATGGTTAAATTGTCCTAGATTTGACCAGTAGATGGGCCTTAAAGTTGGCTTCTGTGTCCATTTGACATTCCCTTTTCATTTTTTGAACACATCTTTACTTTCTGGCACAAAGGTATGTCCAGATTTTTCTTGTACTTTCCTTTCCCTAATCAAAGAATCTTTGGATTCTCTAGAGAAATTCCATTTTCCTAAGTTCCTCTAGTATTCTCTCTGGCGTGAGCCACATTTAATGAAATAAATGACAGCATATCTCAAATAAAATGATTTCAGAAACAACAAAATCACTGAAACATTAATTCTACCATTTCTCTCCCAATTTCAGGTAATACCCATTTTTTAAATAATAGAGCTGAAAAAATAGTATTACAATTAATTTTGGAAAAGTCAAAGTTCTTAAATGTATCTTTTCCTCATCGGTACTTTAATACAAAGAGTGGGTGAAATCCTAAGTCCACGTAGATTTGGCCAGAAAGCTTTTATTAGAAAACTCACATAATTCTAGAATAAGCAATGGATTGCAGAGTCTCCAATGGAACCGGGAACTTCACCATGAAATATTTTTCACTTCATCACTGTCTGTACTTCCCGTTGCTTATTGGCTTCATTTTCTAGGCAGGCTTCCAACATATGTCAGGAAACAAGGCCTCTCACAGAAACTGAGCAGGCTTGTCTCCAGTTAAACACTTGGTCTCTATCTTAGCTTTGATGAAATCAGGACCCCAGAATCAGACTAAATATTAGTCAAAGGGACGAGAATTTAAAATATGATAATTATCATATAAGCCATAATTGCAGAGGTAAAATCAGTGTATTCTAGAAGAGTTGAAGGGTAGCTGCTAAGCAACAAAAGCATATAAGTATCTGGTAATAATCTGAATTCTAAGTTATTTAGACTGTCATTCTACAGTTTCAGTTTGGACTTTATTCTTTATAATGGATGGGGCTCCATTGGAATACTCAAATTTAGATTTATCAAATTTAACAAAAATGTGCCTCACGTCTGACTAATAATTCAAAGGACAGACGGATGTCAAAGTCCCAGCTCTGTACTCTTATATTTCAAGATAATGGCAAAAATATTGTTTAAGTAAGATTTCTACCTCATATTTGTTAGACACTCTATTTTAGAAAACAGAATAGAAAAGAGAGAAGTTCATCTTAGTTTCACACCAAAATCAAACCAATCCTTGCTAGTTGACCATAATGTATGGATTGAGATTTTAAAATCAGACGACAGAAATCACCCATGAGGAGATGAATTATGAACTGTTCCTATGTCCAAATTTGCTGTAATGATAATAGTGTGATGACAACTTGTCCACATAATCGATTTCTTGAAATTTTCAAGCTCTTCATTTCCATTTTCCTCTCTAACAACCCTATGTAGGAATCACAATGCGTAAATACATTGTGTCCAGAGAAAGAACCTACTTCTATTATGAGCAAGGCACTCCATATTAAGTACAGGCCACTGTTAACATTACTAGTCTTACTCTAATCCTATCTCTTGCTATTTGGTCTGTATTGCTTCAGTCTCAGGAGAAATGAAAAGCATTTTTGGAATATATTTTATTAGGTGTCTATCTTCCTTCTTCTTCCTTTCTCTGGATTCCCTTAGGTCCATAAATCCAGCCTTCTGAAAAAAAAGTTTCTCTTGTTTGAATATTTATACCAGCTGGAGAATCATCATTAACAGATTTCTGAACTAAAGCTGCTTTTTTTGTGCTTCCAAATCCTGGAACTTTATGACTCCAGTAAGAAACTACATGTACTTAGCCCAGTTGTCATCCCCAAAGCATTGCCTTCCTTCAGTGTTTGAGTTTCTCAGGTCTTAAATAACTTGTATTACATCATTGACTGCATAAACATTTTCATTTTCCACTTCCTTTACTATAGCAATTAGATATACCTTTAATCTTTCTTTAATGTTTAATTTCATTCTGTTGTTCCTCTAATCCTTTGAAGCAGACACAGCTATGAAGTTATATTTTTAAAACTTAATTCTCAATTTATCCTTACTCTACCTCTGCCACGTTTTAGTGTACCAGAGTATCTTCCTCCCTCTTTGCTTTCAGGTCAATACACTCATTTTCCTACTGAATGCACAACACATATGCTTTGTGAAATTGAGACATGAGGGATAGCAGTTCCAGAGTTTTTGACAAGCCCTTTTCTACAGCATTACCTCTTGCTACATAGGCGGGGATGAAATGTTGGATTTATTCCAAATGTCAAGTCAATAGATACTACTTGTATATCCTACGTTGGAGTGAATTATTAGTGGATGTGTCCATTGACACAGTGTTCCACTGTTAATCATGATGCCATTTACTACTTCAACCCCTCCTCTAATGGGTCCATGCTGACAAACTGGTCTCTGCATTTCCATACTAACTTAGAACCCTATACTCAGTAGCCCTCAAAATGCCTGATGATTCTCCTTTCCTCAATGCACAATAAACTGCATAAATGGGCATAGTTTCTTTTGGAGAATGACTGGAGGAATCACTGTGGTATAAACTTACTATACAGTTGCAGAGTACTTTCTCCTAAGAATCCTGACACCTCTCCAATTGATAGATTCCAGAAGTAAAAACTGGTTGAGATCTGGGAACTGAGCAAGTGTCATGAATTTTTATTGAGGTAACTGATTTCAGTTGCCTGCTCCTGCTGCTTTGTTGACTTTTCCAAGAGATGCCATGTTTAATTAACTGCCTGTAAAATTCCTGGCTGGTGAAGCCCTCTTATGTACTCCTCCGAACTTGTTATTCATTATGATAAGTGCAGCCTTCTAGATTCTGGTTGTTAAGTGCTGTCACTTGGCCTCTATTAGTTTGGTATCCCATGAATATTAACTAACGGAGCACTATACTCATCACTTCAGCTGCCATATCTAGTCTTCAGTGGTAAGCCATCACTGAGCTTCCTAGTGAGGTTGGTACTCATTCACCAACACATTCTTGACAACCTTTCCTAATACAATACTCCAAAACTTTTTTTTGACCTCATAGAAGATTTCGATTTTAGTATACCCACTTGCCTGACTTTCTTTCCTCCTCATGGAAGCTTAATTATTTTTCTTTGCTCAGCATTAGCCATCAATTTATTCAGAGTCTCAGAGCCAACTGTCTGCTTAATAACAGACAGTTTGATTCATCCCCTAGGATCTTAAAGGTTGTTAATCCCATATCCCTAAAAAGTGCTCTCAAATCAATGGATTTATACTTATCATTTTTATATGCTCACTTTCTTGATTCAGCATCCTTATTATCTAATACCTGGCATACTCCCATGATTGACTGAATATGTCTTGGTTGAGTGCTTAATATCTACCGATTCTGTACTTCTAATTGTTTGATGTTCTATTTTCTACTCCACTATGTTCATCTTTCCACTACAGGAGAGGAGGACCTAATGGTAAGCTGCAAAATACACCCTTTGACTCTCAAAATTAGTCATTCTCTGCTATTAATCACATATGTTTCTCATTATTCCTCTAGAGATTATCAGCAATAACCAGTCATTGATGCTATCTTTCAAATGCCTGAATCACTCCTCCTGCAAGGGCATTTCCCCCATTTGTGGGGACCCAACTGCTAATGATTTCACTGGAGGTACAATTTCCCAGGGAACCTCCAGTGAGATCATTAGCAATTGGGTGACGCTGCCATAATATCTGTGCCGTACATACTACATTCAACATCATTTTGTTAGACCACCAGGTGATGAGTGAGTTGCCCCCAAATGAAGGCTCTTTACTTCAGACCACTACTGGTACTACACATTTTAGTTGAGTTCTCCAAGAAGCGGACACCAAGATGAGATTAGACATGCAAAAGATTTGTTGGCTAAGAGAGAATTGGAGAGAGCTAGAGAAGGCCAAGAAAGCTGTCAAATCACAATGCAGGTCTGACATCTATGGAGGAGAGAGGGAAGTAACAAAATTTGGATAGAAAAAATGTTCTTAGACTTCTAAGAAAGTTATGGTAAGAACAATGTTGAGTCTTCAAGCCAAAGTCACCTGTTAGAAATGTAATATATCTAACATATCCTGGGAATGGCGTGCTTCAGTAAACCTGACACAGTCACTGAAGATAAGATCAGATTAGAGGTGTTAGCTCACTGAAAGCACAGTGGATTTCAAGTCACAGAAACCAAGACCAATGGTCAATTAGATTCCCTGTAGTCAGAGATCTGATAGGCATATCTGCATGACAACGATTCCTGGTTTCCAGCAGTTTCAAGGGAATGCAAACTCTGCAGTCACATAGTGTTCCCAGTTTAGAAGGGCTGAGATTAGGCCCACATCTTCATTTCTTAATGATTTTTAGGGAGCTCCACCTTTTCACTTTGTACCGGGCCCCCAAAATCATATGGTCAAAATCATGTGGCTATACGTAAAATTAAAATTTTAAGAAAATTTGCTAATTTCTACCTTCTATGTAGGATATTTCCACACAAGAATTAACTTCCCGTTATCAATCCAACATGTATCAAACCCATACTTATTTATTATGATTTTGTAATTGCTGTGTTACTGCTTCTCGTATGTTTAACGCTATAAACTACCTAGATTTGTTTCAATATAGATGATTTAATTTTCTTTTTCACACCTCCAAATATTACTTAAAATCTATCAAATTCCAATGATTTCTCTGATGAAGTTTACCTCATTCAAATCTTAAATTTGTGGAAAGTACACAATTATTCCAGTTTTCAAGAATGTTATCATTGAATTTTAGTTTTTACTCCCATTTGTATATTTCAAGGAGTACATTCCAAATTTTGCCATTACCTTAGATTATCTGGTGAGTTCATTTTGCTTCAATTTTTGAGATGAGATTATCATACTTTGATATATCTTAGGGAATCAGCCTCTAAAATACAACTTCTTTCCATTGTGTGTAATTTCAGCCTTCCCAGATCTTAAACACTATACTATTAGCCTATTACTGAATCCATATTTGGGGTCATTCTGTAGTCATATTCAAGACACCTAATGAATAAACTGGAGCTACTGTGAAAACAAGTGCCTGTAAGTAAACTGTGCCTGTTGTCAAGCCCTCTGAAAGACTGGGTACTTAGGTCTGAAGTTCACAGTCTCTATTACCTGGAGAGCATGTGGAATCGGTTGGTGCCAGGAGACACATGAACATGAGACTCTGGCATGAGCATGTTTCTCCATTTAATGCTGTGTCATTGGAAACCCCTGCATCATAGACTATGTTGTAGCACTGGTGTAATTTGTGTTAGTGTTAATGTAGCTGCTACCCACTGAGTTGAGAACAGGCCCTGGCATTTTGGAGTGATACGTTTTTGATGAAAACAAACAAAAAAATACAATTACATGTTAGGTCAAGCGGCATACATTGATGAGAAATTAGGATAGAAATAAACCCAGCTGCTTGCCTATTTTAAAATGCAGTCAGAAAAACCTTGCCTTTTTCTAGGCTTTTGGTGTTTGCTTCTTCTTACTCCCCTTTATTGGACTCTCTGCTCACCGAATCTAAAGTGGACCTATCATCAGTGGCTTTAAATCTTTGCCAACAGTACATATTTATTTAGAGTGATATTTAGTCTTCTTCCAAAACTTATTTTAATATTTTCATGCAAATTTGTACTAATTTTTGAGAAAGAGAAGCTTAAACTGGTACATTTGTACTCCCTTTAATCTAGTCGTATTTGTTGTAGGTATTACTAAAATTGCTTATTGATATATGCCACACTGGTTTAATTATTCCAGAGTTTCAATATAATTGAACATTTTCTTCTATGTTTACATATCTTTTGATGTTTTTGTTGGTTTACTGATGGTGGGGAGAATAAAATATAGCTCATGAACAAACATATGTTCTGGAAGTGTGAAGATCATTAAAGGTCATTAAAGAAACATTTGCCAACTTGGTCTTAAATGATCATTAGTAAAAGGTCAATGAATTCCTAATTAAATAATATTTTATTTCGATTCATAGGATATAAATACATAATCAGCAACTGCAAGTGATAAAATGCATATATAACTAGTTTCTAAGTCCCTTACCAAGATACCAATTAAAACTGCTTGTAAAAACAGTAATCTTCTGATATCAAGATTTATATATAGGCCTATTCGGCTTCATGAAATGCAAATATCCAGACTAAATATAAATTCTTATGTCCTCAAAAAGTCTGTTAATCTTTATTCCTAGAGATTAAACATACATTTAACTGTGTTTTATTCATTCACTATATATTTGTCATTTTCCTTGAATTTCTATTTCAAGAATTTATATAATTAATATTCTTTAGGTATAGAAGTTATGTTCTATAATTTAAAAATTTTTAAATCATTATTCTGTTATTATTATAATTAAGCCAAAATGGTAATAATAGTTTCAATTTACATGTTTGTAATTGAGACTTTCTCATGATATATAGAAAATAGTATCTAGAATATGTTACAATTTATTTAATTGTAATACATGCTCAATAAATGTTGTTCAGTAACAGTAGTCTGTCAATTCATTTTCATTAGCAATTGAAAGTTCACTCAAACTTTTTTTTTAAAGAAAAACGTGTATTAATTTTCTGTTACTGGAAAACCCCAAGATATTGCTACTTCATGCCCTACTAGACCCATTGCATTTGATACATCAGAACTCAACCTGAATCTTTTTCCATCTTTCAACCGGGCTCTTTTTATGTACACTAAAGTATGTTATAGTCATATAATATGCAGAAAATAAATTAGGTGAATTTGACTCAGTGAACCATCATCAGGAGAACTGGTTAAGTGTGTTTATTATACTGCCTTCTTTTTATAAAATAACCTATTAAAGAGAATAGGTTCAAGATCCAAGATGGCAGAGCAGATAAACATTGTGACTCTTTCTTTCAATGATCACATTAAAATTAACTAAATTATAAAACAATTAATCTTAAGAACCAGCTGAAGTCTAGCTGAGCAGAAGTTTTATAATTAAGGATATAAAGAGTGATGAGACAAGTAAAGAGTTAACAGGAGCAGGTCTATGAGCTGGCAAGATGGGACAGGCAAGGAGTTGACAGAAACAAGCTTGTAAGCTGGCAGGAGTGAGTTTAAACATTAACTGCTTGGCTCTGACTCCCCTGGCCAACACTGCACCTGTAGGCTGACAAGCACCTTACATTCATCATAGGTGGGAACAAAATAGTTCCCAGTCAAAATGGCAACCCCCTACAAACTAACAATCACCTATCATAGACGGGAACAGAATGGTTCTCAATCGCATCAGCAACCCCTACAAGCTGACATCCATCATAGAAGGGAACAGGACAGTTTCCAGGAGAAGACAATTGTAACGGCCATTCCCCTGCAAGCTGACAAGCCCCTTACATCCTGCTTAGAAAAACATAAAACCCCAGCACGCCTTCTTATCGGGGCAGCTGTCCTTATTGGGCTCTGTCCTGGCAAAACTTTCCTTTGCCAGAACTGTCCTGTTTGACTGTCCTCTTTGACTTTCAATAAATCTTTGCTTACTCTTGTAGAGTCTCATAAATTCTTTTTACATTCTGTGAATGATCAAGGATTAATTCTACACCAAGACAAAGAAGAAGCCACATTGAGACTGGTAAAAGAGGCAGAGACACAAAACTAGCTGATTCCAAACCTCCGTGTAGCAGTTGAAAATCAGGAGGGAGATCTTGGCCACAGAGGTTCCCCCCAACCCCACTGCAGGAGTGAGGGACCACAACACCACATGAGCTCCCCAGCCCAGAGTACTGGTGCCAGAAAGATGAACCCCCATAACATCTGGCTGTGAAAAACAGTGGGGATTCCAGCGGCCCAGGAGGGACAGAAGGCTGTGGGAAACACAGCCATCCTCTTAAATGGCCCACTCACATTCACTAGCTCACAGGCACTCACCTTGGGCTCCAGTGGAGGGACAGTGACTCAGGGGCATCAGAGGCGTATGGGGAGCAAACTGAGGTATGTGACTTCAAAGTGAGAGGGCTGGAAGACAGTCAGCATTTTCCCTGCACGGAGTCTTTCTCTCATACAGCCGGCAGGTGGGCGCCATTTTTCCTATGTTGGGCCCGCCCCTTCATGGCCAAATCTGAATCTGATTGGTCTGGTGAGTTCTGCTGCTATGCCCTGCTGAATCACTGGGATCCTGCATTATTTAACTTGGCATTACTTAACTTGAGATCCTTCATTACTTATCTTGGCCCAGAGGCACTTTCTGGGTAAGCAGGAAGCCCTGCCTGCATTGCACTTTCTTGGAAAACTGTTTGACTTCTTGGGCATTAGGTGGGTGCGGACTGGCCTCAATGTAGTCTGAAATTTTTGCTGAGTCACTTCAGCCTCAGCACTAGCACCAAACCTGGAGCTACATTAACCTGTTGACCACAACTCTTCCCACTCTAGTGACTCCCTGAGATCCTGCGTCACCCAATTTGCATACTGCATGAGGCTTTATCAGTGACTGAAACTTAAGGGAGCTGGAAGGTGGCAGCAGATGTCCGGGTGACCTGGTGTGGGGACAAAGTCCCAGAGAGCATTTTCCAGGCGCTTGGCCTCATGTGAAAAGGTGCTGACTGCTCGGGTAGTAGGTGGCCATCAGATGTTACTCATTGGCCATCAGCTGTAACCAGTTAGCCATTGACCACTGATATAACTGCTGTAGCTAAGCTAGCAAGAGCGGATTGCAGCTATCAAGTGAAATGGGTTGGCAGGGAAGCAGACGGTAGGTTGAGGATCATGTGACCCTGCTTCCTGTGTCTCCAACCCAGCCACCAGCAAGAGTATAGTGGTATGACTCCCCTATCTATGGCTCATTTGATGTTTGTTTTTGTTTTTGTTTTTTTGGCCTCTCCATATCTTGCATTCTTATGCAGGGAGTGGGTCAAGAGACCCTGCATTACACATGGCTTTTTGCAGAGTTACCTCAGGCATGGTACTTTTAGCAGCCATCCTCAGTTCCCAGTGTGGCCTCTCCCAAGCACCTTCAACTTTAGCACAGGCAGCAAACAACCAAAGATCACATTGTAGCTCCTACCAGGTAGCCCCCAGCTGGTCACAGGCAGTGGGTGATCTGGGCCTGCATTGGAGGCCCTCACAAGATGTCCCGGATCCAACAGACTTAGAGGTTGGCTTCAGTCCACAGTAGAGCACCACCCAATTATTGTCACATATGACACACACAAAGGACAGTCTCAACAGGCACCAGGGCCAACTAGAATGAATCCCACACAGGGGGTTAAGCACCCTGCACAGTATCCCATAACCTGTGGACATGGCCAAAATCCACAGCCAATCAGCCCGAGGGTCAATTCCATCCATTGATGTGCCAATAACAATCAAGGTTCAGCTATAACAGGAGGGCACACACAATCCACAGAAGGGACACTTCTGGAGCAGTCAGAACAGGTGACCAGGGAAACAGTGCCAGTGCCCCATAGGGCACCTACGACATAAGGTCTCATGAACAAGACTGGGAGACATAGCAGATATACCTAATACATAGAAAAAATAAACACAGAGAGGCAACTAAAATGAGGGAACAAGAAATGCATCCCAAGGAAAGAACAGGGGAAAACTCCAGAAAAAAAAAACACAAATAAAATAGAGGCAAGAAACCTACCAGATAAAGAGTTCAAAACAATTGTTAGAATGCTGCTCAAGGAATTTAGTGAGAGCTTCAACAAAGAGATGGCAAGCAAAAACACACACACACACAAAAAACAAACAAACAAACAAACAAACAAACAAAAAAACATATTAGGTTGGTGCAAAAGTAACTGCAGTTTTTACAATTGTTTTTAACCTTTTAAACTGCAATTACTTTTGCACAACCTAATAGAAACCATAAAAAAGAACCAGTCAGAAGTGAAGAATACAATAAATGAAATGAAGTATGCACTAGAAGGAATCACTGGCAGACCAGATGAAGTAAAGAATTGAATCAGTGATTTGGAAGACAAGGTAGCAGAAAACACCCAGTTGGAACAGCAAAAAAGAAAAAAAAGAACCTCCTAAAGTGAAAATATTTTAAGAGACATTTGGGACAGCATCAAGTGTAACAACATTCCCATCATAGGTGTACCAGAAGGAGAATAGAACCTGTTTGAAGAAATAGTGACTGAAAAATTTCCTAACAGGTGAAGGAAATAGACATATAAGTCAAGAAAGTGCAGAGAGTCCTAAACAAGACGAACACAAAGAGGCCCACACCATGACACATTATAATTAAAATGGTAAAGGTTAAAGAGAAAGAGAGAATTCTAAAAGCAGGAAGAGAAGAAAAGTAGTTACTCAAAAGAGCTCCCATAAGCTTTTTAGCTGATTTCTCAATGGAGACTTTGCAGGCCAAAAAGGATTAGCAAGAAATATTCAGTGATGAAAAACAAGGACCTACAACCCAGCATACTCTACCCAGCAAAGCTATCGTTTAGAATTGAAAGACAGATAAAGAGCTTACGAAACAAGAAAAAACTAAAGGAGTTCATCACTGCCAAACCAGTATTTTAGGAATATTAGTTATTTGGACTTATTTAAGACAGAAAAAAATATGAATAATAAAATGGCATAGGTACATATCTATCAACAATTTCTTTCAATGTAAATGGATTAAATGCTCTAATCAAAAGAAACAGGAGGGATAAATGGATAAGAAAACAAAACTCTAACATATGCTGCCTACAAGACACTCACTTCAGATTGAAAGACACACGCATATGGAGGGTTAAGGGATGGAATAAGATATTTCATGTCAATGGAAATGATAAAGACAAACAAACAAAATCTGGAGTAGCAATACTTATACCAGACAAAATAGATTTTAAAACAGAGCCTATAGGAAGAGACACAGGAAGACCTAGCAATCTCACGTCTGGATATTTATACAAAGAAACCCAAACACTACTCTGAGGGAACCCGTGCATCCATATGTTCATGGTAGCATTGTTTACAATGGCTAAGATGTGGATGCAGTCTGGCATTGATGGATGAATGGATAAAGAGGATTTAGTACATATATACAATGGAATATTGCTCAGCCATGGAAGAGAATGTGTTCTTGCTATCTGCTGTGGCAGCGTGGAATAAACCTGGAGGGTATGGTTCTGAGTGGAGTAAGTTAGGCAGACAAAGACAGATGCAATGCAATTTTGCTTATATGTGGAATCTAAAGATCAAAATAAACAAAATAAAACAACAACAAAAACAAATATAAACTCATAAAGAAAACACTTAGATGGTTGCCAGATGGGAGGAGAATTGGGGGTGTGTATGAAAAAAGGAGAAGGGATTAAGACGTACTAATTGGTTGTTACAAGCTAGTTTTGGGGACATAGGGTATAACATAAGAAATATAGTCAATAACATTGTAATAACTATGTATAATGTCAGATGGGTACTAGATTTGTTGGGGTGATAGATGGGAAGGAGTTGGGCTGGGTGAAAAAGGTGAAGGAATTAAGAAGTATAAATTGGTAGTTACAAAATAGTCCTGAGGAAGTAAAATGAAGCATAGGGAATATAGTCAATAATATCTTAATAACTCTGTATAGTACTAGGTAGGTATTAGACTAGTCAGGGGATCACTTCTTAAATTACATAAGTGTTTAACCGCTATGCTGTATACCTGAAATTAAAATAAAAATAATACTGAATGTCAAAAAAATAGCATAGGTTTAGAATCTCTTTAAAAAAACTTTATTATCTTAAATGAATAATATTGAAACAAATGGAAAAATTGTGCAGTGAGCTAAAGAACAATAAACACAAATTATCGCATTGATGTATATTCTGGAATGAAATATGAGAAATTAAAATAGAAATCACATTTTACAAATGTATGCCACCTAATTTTGCTGTGATATTCTGAAATTTCTTTTTTTGAGAGAAATATATTATCAGTGATTTTTCTTTTGCCCTTATTGGAGGAGTTAGAGTTTGTAAGATAAAAATTGATTATTAATCTCAGAATTTCAATTGCATTATGAAAACTAAGGAAACAGGAATGTTCATATTTGATTGAATGTAAATATTATTATTTTATTTCTAGGTAACAGTGAAAAACGAACATTTAAAAATACCAGTATTAATGGTTTGTAAAACTCCTGTTAAATAAGGTAGCTTTCCAAAGTCCTCTATAGTGCTACTATATTACCTATGCTGGCAATATGTTCTTTACTGTCCATTACTGTGTTCAAAATGTTCCTTTTTCTTAGCATGATGTTTTAAAATTAGTATGTAATAATTTATTAAAATTTTTGGTTTCACATAGTGATCAAGACGTTTCATTTTTATAGCACTATGATCATTGAGATAGCACTTACTTTTTAAATCTCACTTTTATTTATGGAGTTCTATAATGACATTCTCAGATTTCAAATCCATTCATAGCTGCATTTTTCCTTGGAATTCAAGATCCAGTAAGTAATACTATTTCATCTTTTCACTACTAATTGAATTGTATTAGTCAATAAAAATGTCTCTGAATAAAGGTGAAAAAGAAACTCATAAATACTGAGTAATATTGGGAAAGTATAAAGTCATTGTGACAATACTACTACTATATATTTATATAGAGCTATATAGTTTGTGAGGTGTTTTCATTTACTTTAAATAATTTGATTCTACAATAACAAAGTTAGATTGCATTTTTGTGTGTGTGTGTATGTGTGTGTTTTTATTGTATATGACAGACATATTAACATAGACTAGTCTAAGACTTTAGACTGACATTTGGAACTTAGTGGACAAATACAGACACAAGCTTACCAGCGAATGCTCTCTCCTCCCTGCTCCCTTTTCTCTGTGTAGTCTTGGAGGAAATCATCAAGAACACAAGTCTTTCAGGTCGACCCTCGAGCTGGGCTCGAATTGGAGTCTCCTCACCTCCTCCCTATCCTTGAAATCTACATTCCACCCACTGTTCCCTTGGGATTCTATGTTTTGTGAACCATTCTTATAGGAATGAGATTTCTGCGCAGTTCCCATAGGAATGTATGTTCTATGCACAGTTTCCATAGTGGAAGTCATTTCAAGGACCAAAGGACCAGCTTTGAGAGAGCAATGTGTTGTTGAAACTATGTGAACTGGATGGGTGACTGAACTCAGTTAGGGCCACTATAAACTTTTTAAGATTCTGGAGGGCAGGTGAGGAGATCTACTCATCTTGTCTACCCAGAGAAGCCTCCTAAGTAAGTCCACTGGCTTGTTAAACCTGCCACCTAACAATCTGGAGTGGTCTTTCTTAGGTCTCTCCCTGTCCTGAAGGTACAGGGGCCAATTTGTGAGCCAACAGTTCTCTCTCTATATCCACTTCTTCTCTTCTTCTTCTACCTTCTCCCTCTCTGTCTCTCTCTCTATATTTATTTTCCTGCATTCTAGTTTTATACATTTCTCACATCTTAACAGCAGGAAACGTCTCCACTGTTAAGTTGTGGGCTTTACACATACACGTGATTATTATTATTCCAAAATTAGATATGAGTGGGGATCAAATCATTTAATTTATTACTTCTTTTCAACATATTGTATAAATGTTTACCCAAAGTATTTATGTAAGACTTTGTACTATAATTTGTTGAAATTTTACATATACATATTTAATTTTAGATATAAAAAAGGCGATGGCACTGCCTAAGGCAATATACATATTCAATGCAATTCCTATCAAACTACCAATGACGTTTTTCACAGAAATAGAACATATAATCCTGAAATTTATATGGGACCATAAAAGACCCCAGATAGCCTCAGCAATCTTGAGAAATAAGAACAAAGTGGGAGGTGTAACAATACCTGATTTCAAACTATACTACAAGGCTACAGTAATCAAAACAACATGGTACTGGCATAAAAATAGACACATAGATCAATGGAACAGAATAAAGAGTCCAGAAGTAAATCTATGCCTATATGCCCATCTAATCTACGACAATAGAAGCAAGAATGTATGATGGGGTAAAGACAGTCTGTTCAATAAGTGCTGTTGGGAAACCTGGACAGACACATGCAAGAAAATGAAGCTGGATCACCTCCTTACACCATATACAAAAATAAATTCAAAATGGCTTAAAGACTTAAATGTAAGATCTGAAACCATAAAATATCTAGAAGAAAACATAGGAAGAAACTTCATGGACATTACCCACAGTAAGATTTTCACTGATATATCCCCTCGTGCTTTTGAGGGAAGTAAGAGTAAAAATAAACATGTGGGATTACATCAAACTAAAAAGTTTTTTGTTTCTTTTTTTTTTTTTTTTTTAAAGTCTTTAAAGCTTTTATTTTATTTTATTTTTTTATTTTATTATTATTTTTTTTTAATTAATTTTATTGGGGTGACAATTGTTAGTAAATTTACATAGATTTCAGGTGTACAATTCTGTATTACATTGTCTATAAATCCCATTGTGTGTTCACCACCCAGAGTCAGTTCTCCTTCCATCACCACATATTTGATCCCCTTTACCCTCATCACCCACCCCCCACCCCCTTACCCTCTGGTAACCACTAAATTATTGTCTGTGTCTATGAGTTTTTGTTTCTCATTTGTTTGTCTTGTTCTTTTTGGTTTATATACCACATATCAGTGAAATCATAGGGTTCTCTGCTTTTTCTGTCTGACTTGTTTCACTTAGCATTATTCTCTCAAGATCCATCCATGTTGTCACAAATGTTCCTATATCATCTTTCCTTAACGCCGAATAGTATTCCATTGTGTATATGTACCACAACTTCTTTATCCATTCATCTATCGAAGGACATTTTGGTTGTTTCCATGTCTTTGCCACCGTAAACAAAGCTGCAATGAACATTGGCGTACACGTGTCTCTATAGAGAAATGCTTTTATATTTTTGGGGTAGATACCCAGGAGAGCGATTGCTGGGTCATATGGTAATTCTATTCGTAATTTCTTGAGGAACCTCCACACTGCCTTCCATAGCGGCTGCACCAGTCTGCATTCCCACCAACAGTGTATGAGAGTTCCTTTTTCTCCACAGCCTCTCCAACACTTGTTTCTATTTGTTTTGTTGATGAAAGCCATTCTGACTGGGGTGAGGTGATATCTCATTGTGGTTTTCATTTGCATTTCTCTGATGATTAGCGATGTTGAGCATTTTTTCATATGTCTATTTGCCATTTGTATATCCTCTTTGGAGAAATGTCTCTTCAGGTCCTCTGTCCATTTTTCAATTGGGTTGTTTGTTTTTTTGTTGTTGAGTTTCATGAGTTCCTTGTATATTTTGGATATTAGCCCCTTATCAGAGGAACTGTTTGCGAAAATCTTCTCCCATTCAGTTGGTTGCCTCATTATTTTGTCAATAGTTTCTTTTGCTGTGCAGAAGCTTTTCAGTTTCATATAATCCCATTTGTTTATTTTAGTTTTTACTTCCATTGCCTTTGGAGTCAAATTCATAAAATGCTCTTTGAACCCAAGGTCCATAAGTTTAGTACCTATGTTTTCTTCAATGCAGTTTATTGTGTCAGGTCTTATGCTTAAGTCTTTGATCCATTTTGAATTAATTTTGGTACATGGTGACAGATAGCAGTCCAGTTTCATTCTTTTGCACGTAGCTATCCAATTCTGCCAGCACCATTTATTGAAGAGGCTGTCTTTCGTCCATTGTATGTTTTTAGCTTCTTTGTCAAAAATTATCTGTCCATATTTATGTGGTTTTATTTCTGGGTTCTCAATTCTATTCCATTGGTCTATGTGTCTGTTTTTCCGCCAATACCAAGCTGTTTTGATTATTGTAGCCCTGTAGTACAAGGAAAAATCAGGGAGTGTGATACCTCCAGTATTGTTCTTTTTTTTTAATATTGCTTTGGGTATTCGGGGTCTTTTGTGGTTCCAAACAAATCTGATGATTTTTTGTTCTATTTCTTTAAAAAATGCCATTGGGATTTTAATGGGGATTGCATTAAATCTGTATATGGCTTTGGGTAATATGGCCATTTTAACTATGTTGATTCTTCCAATCCATGAGCACGGAATGTTTTTCCATTTCTTTGTGTCTTCTTCAATTTCTTTCAAAAATGTCTTATAGTTTTCAGCATATAAATCCTTCACATCCTTGGTTAAGTTTATTCCTAGGTATTTTATTCTTTTTGCTGCAATTGCAAAAGGAATTGTTTTTTCTATCTCTTTTTCTGAGATTTCATTGTTGGTATATAGGAAAGCAATGGACTTTTGTACGTTGATTTTGTAGCCAGCAACTTTACTATATTCATTGATTGTTTCTAATAGCTTTTTGGTGGAGTCTTTAGGGTTTTCTATGTATAGCATCATGTCATCTGCAAAGAGTGACAATTTAACTTCTTCATTCCCAATTTGGATGCCTTTTATTTCTTTCTCTTGCCTAATAACTCTGGCGAGGACTTCCAACACTATGTTGAAAAGCAGAGGTGATAGGGGACAACCTTGTCGTGTTCCTGAACGTAGAGCAAAGGGCTTCAGCTTTTCACCATTAATTATGAGGTTAGCTGAGGGCTTGTCGTATATGGCCTTTATTATGTTGAGGTATTTTCCTTCTATACCAATTTTAGTAAGTGTTTTAATCATAAATGGATGTTGTATCTTATCAAATGCTTTTTCTGCATCAATTGATAGAATCATATGATTTTTGTCCTTTATTTTGTTTATGTGGTGTATCACATTGATGGATTTGCGAATGTTGAACCATCCTTGTGCCCCGGGGATGAACCCCACTTGGTCGTGATGAATAATCTTTTTAATGCATTGTTGTATTCGATTTGCTAGAATTTTGTTTAGGATTTTAGCATCTGTATTCATCAGAGATATAGGTCTGTAGTTTTCTTTTTTTATGTTGTCCTTACCAGGTTTTGGTATCAGGGTAATGTTGGCCTCATAAAATGAGTTAGGGAGTATTGACTCTTCTTCAATTTTTTGGAAGAGTTTGAGCAGGATTGGTATTAGATCCTCTTTGAAGGTTTGGTAGAATTCACTGGTGAAGCCATCTGGTCCAGGACTTTTGATTTTGGGAAGGTTTTTGATGACTGATTCAATTTCCTTACTGGTGATCGGCCTGTTAAGATTTTCCAGTTCTTCATGGTTCAGCCTTGGAAGGCTATATGTTTCTAAGAACTTGTCCATTTCTTCTAAGTTATTAAATTTGGTGGCATATAGTCCTTCATAGTATTCTTGGATAATCCTTTGTATTTCTGTGGTGTCCGTGATGACTTCCCCTTTTTCATTTCTGATTTTGTTAATTAGTGTCTTCTCTCTTTTTATCTTAGTGAGTCTAGCCAAGGGTTTGTCGATTTTGTTAATCTTTTCAAAGAACCAGCTTTTTGTCACATTAATTTTTTCTATTGTCTTTTTGTTCTCTATTTCATTTAGTTCTGCTCTGATTTTTGTTATTTCCTTTCTTCTGCTGACCTTGGGTTTCGCTTGTTCTTCTTTTTCTAGTTTTTTAAGGTGTAACATGAGGTTATTTATTTGGGATTTTTCTTGTTTCTTGAGATAGGCCTGTAATGATATAAATTTCCCTTGTAAAACTGCTTTTGCTGCATTGCAAACATTTTGGTAGGATGTATTTTCATTGTCATTTGTTTCTATGTATCTTTTGAGCTCTCCTCTAATTTCTTCTTTGACCCAGTCGTTCTTTAAAAGTATGTTGTTTAATCTCCATGTATTTGTGTTTTTTCCTGCTTTCTTTTTGCAGTTGATATCCAATTTCAAAGCTTTGTGATCAGAGAATATGCTTGGTATGATTTCAATCTTCTTAAATTTGCTGAGGCTGATTTTGTGTCCCAATATATGGTCTATCCTTGAGAATGTTCCATGTACACTAGAAAAGAATGTATAGTCTGATGTTTTCGGATGAAGTGCTCTATATATGTCAATTATGTCCAATTCATCTAATGTGTCATTTAGGGCTGCGATTTCGTTATTTATCTTCTGTTTGGATGATGTATCCATAGCTGTCAATGATGTATTTAAGTCCCCTAGTATAATTGTGTTTTGGTCAATTTCTCCCTTTAGTTCTGTTAGTAGTTGCTTGGTATATTTCGGTGCTCCCTGATTGGGGGCATAAATATTGATGACTGTTATGTCTTCTTGTTGTATAGTCCCCTTTACCATTATGAAGTGTCCATCTTTGTCTCTTGTTATCTTTTTCACCCTGAAGTCTGTTTCATCGGAAATCATTATGGCTACACTTGATTTTTTCTGGGTACCATTTCCACCCTTTCACTTTGAGTCTATGCTTGTCCTTGTAGCTGAGATGTGTCTCTTGTAGGCAGCATATGGTTGGGTTTAGTTTTTTGATCCAATCTGCTACTCTGTGTCTCTTTATTGGTGAGTTCAGTCCATTTACATTCAGGGTGATTATTGATATGTGAGGATTTCCTGTCATTCTGTCTTTAGTTTTCTGGTAAGGCTGTGTCTCCATTGTTTCTTTGCCTTTTTGTTGTTGTCTGTTATTTCTGTGTGGTAGTATTCTATGATGTTTCCCTCTGTTTCTTCTTTTATTACAGTATATATTTCAGATTTGGATGTTTTTTGAGTGGTTACCCTTGAGTTTATGTAAAAGAAAGTTTGATATTTAGAGTATTCCAGTTTCTTCAGTACGCTTACTTTCTCTATTCCCATATTCCAGTTCAGGCCTTTACGCTCCCCCTTTTTATGTTTCGGTTGCCACAAGTTGTCCCTGTTGATGGTGGTCTAATAGCCTCCTTTAGTATTTCTTGTAGTGCAGGTCGTGTATTAGAAAATTCCCTCAGCTTCTGGATGTCTGGAAAGGTCTTTATTCCTCCTTCATATCTAAAGGAGATCTTTGCTGGATATATTATTCTTGGCTCATGATTTCTCTCTTTCAATAGTTTGAATATTTGGTTCCATTCCCTCCTAGCTTGTAGAGTTTCTGCTGAAAAATCTGATGATAATCTAATGGGCTTTCCTTTGTAAGTTACCGTCTTCTTTTCCCTGGCTGCCTTGAGGATTCTTTCTTTATCATTGATTTTAGACAGCTTCAATACAATGTGCCTTGGTGAAGGCCTGTTGGGATTGAGGTAATTAGGTGTTCTATTTGCTTCTTGGATTCGAGGATCCAGTTCTGTCCACAAGTTTGGGAAGTTCTCATCGACGATTTGTTTGAATATATTCTCTGTTCCCTTCCCTCTTTCTTCTCCTTCTGGTATACCCATTATTCTTATATTGCTCTTTCTGATGGAGTCAGAAAGTTCTTGTAGAGTTCTTTCATTTCTTTTAAGTCTCAAGTCTCTTTCTTCTTCCCTCTGTGTAAATTCCAGGTTCCTATCTTCGATGTCACTGATTCTTTCCTCCATCTGGTCAACTCTACTACCTAAGCTGGATATTTTATTGTTAATTTCTTCTATTGAGTTCTTAATCTCCAGAAATTCTATTTGGTTCTTTTTCAAGATTTCAATCTCTTTTGTAAAATGCTCATGGTGTTCTTTGATTGTGTTTCTGAGTTCATTAAACTGCCTTTCTGTGTTTTCTTGCATCTCGTTCAGTTTTTTCAGAATTGCGATCTTGAATTCTCTGTCATTTAAATCACAAAGGTCCATATCTCTAAGTTCCTTTTCTGGAGACTTTTCACTTTCTTTCTGAGCTATCTTGTTGCCTTGGTTATTCATGGCAATCACTGATTTACTATTTCTCTTCCTAGACATCTACAGGAGTGTCTTCTGCAACAGGTTGATAGGTATGCGAAGAGCTTTTGGAGTTCCAAAGCTCTTTCTGCACCAGAGTCAGAGCCCGTATGTTTGAGCAGTTCTGTTTACTCCTGCAGGGATCCGCCCAGATACGTGGGGTCAGGGGCGGGGTGAGTTGTGAGAGGTGGCCCAGAGCAATGGCGGCGACCACCACCACAGCCAGTCCTGCTTCCACAGTTCCCTCCCCTTTGCAGGAACTAGTTGAGCTGCGAATCTGTGTCTGCCGTCCACAGTTCTCAGAGCAGCAAATATTCTGTCCTTTGATCCGACACTGCTACTTTATCGCTTCTAGCACCGGGCAGGTGGGGGTGGTGCGAGCTCTGGGAGGGTAGGGAGGGGGCGGCTAGTCTCCGTGCCTAAGGCTTCCGTTCTCCGCTCGGCAGTGAGGGCTTAAACCACCGATTTCAGCCCTCTTCCCTCAGTCTTTGCTCCGAGGTCTGCCGGGAGCGTTGGGTTCAGCGGTTTTATATGCTGCCCCCTCAGCCCTGTGGGCCGTAAGCGGAGCCCTAGCAGTCCGAGTCCTTCCCTCTCCCGCAGTGGTGGTAGTTCCGGGAGCAGCGGGCTCTGAGCACTGAGCTAGGTCTGTGTCCTGCGCCCGCGCGCGGCTCCGTCTCCGCACTTCTCCTCTCCCTCCTCCCCCGCTCGCGCGATTCACCCACCTGGAGGTGAATTCAGTAGTCGGCCTCTTCGTCTTGCCTGTCTGCTGTGCAAGGAGTCCTTTGTGGAGTTATTGTTGTCAGATTCGTTGTAAATTCCAGGGGAACGTTACAGAGGCTCACCTCACGCCGCCATCTTTTTTCGTCTCCCTTAAAACTAAAAAGTTTTTCACAGCAAAGGAAACCATCAATAAAACAAAAAGGGATCCTACTGAATGGGAAAAGATATTTGCCAATGATATATCTGATAAGGGATTAATATCACAAATCTATAAAAAACTTACCTCAACTCCAAAAAAACAAACAACCCAATTAAAAAATGGGCAGAGGACTTGAGGAGACATTTTTCTAAAAAGGACATACAGAAGGCAAGAAGACATATGAAGAAATGCTCAACCTCACTAACCATCAGAGAAATGAAAATAAAAACCACAATGAGATACCACCTCACTCCAGTCAAAATGGCTATCATCAATAAATCAACAAACAACAAATGCTGGCGCGTATTTGGAGAAAAGGGAACGCTAGTGCACTGTTGGTGGGATTGCAGATTAGTGCAGCCACTATGGAAAAGAGTATGGAGGTATCTCAGGAATCTGAAAATGGAACTACCCTATGATCCAGTAATTCCACTCCTAGGCATCTACCCGGAGAAATCCAAAACTCCAATTCAAAAATCAGTATGCACTCCTATGTTTATTGCAGCACTTTACACAATAGCCAAGATATGGAAACAACTGAAATGCCCCTCGGTAGACGACTGGATTAAGAAGCTGTGGTACATTTATACAATGGAGTATTACGCAGCCATAAAGAAGAAAGAAATCTTATCATTTGCAACAACATGGATGGACCTAGAGAACATTATGTTAAGTGAAATAAGTCAGAAAGAGAAAGACAAGTACCATATGATCTCACTTATATGCGGAATCTAAAGAAAAGAATATGTGAATGAACTAATCAGAGACAGTTTTGAGGACACAGAAAAAACCGAGAGTTGTTAGATGGGCGGGGGGGTGGGGGGTTGGGGATAAGGGGAAAGGTGAAGGGATTAGAAAGCAGCTGGTAACCACAAGATGGCCTCAGGATTTTTTGAAAATTAATTTGGGGAACTTATTCAATAATGTTGTAAAGATTTTGTTGGGTATCCAATGGACATGCGTCCCATTTGGGAGACCACCTCAGAGATAATGTGGATGCCTGATCATGGCATTGTACACCAGAAGCTAAACATTAATGAATGCCAACTATAATTATATATATATAATGTGATGGCTCGGTGTGAGGTCGGAGGGATAATGGATGAGGGGAGGGGGGTTCACAGTGTGAGGGATATAAATGATGAACGTCTAAGTATTACCTTGTCTTGTACACCTGAAACTAATAAATAAAAACAAAACAAAACAAAAAACACACACACAAAAAAAGGTGATGGCAATGTAAATATAGGTTTTTCTGTTTACAACTATTTTAAAACATATGTAGACTTAATCAGTCTTTAATTTAGGATTATTGATATTATAGATATATGCATATACCTTAAATATACATAAACATGCATAAAATATGATGTGCATATATACATATATCATATACATTACAATTAAATGCTTCTGAGTTGCATTTACCAATCATTTACTTATTACTGGGTTTTGAATCCTAATTTAAAAAACTTTCTGCATTTCCAGTATATAAAATGAATTCACTGATTTCTTCTTGAGTGTTGTTTATTTTGATATTGTGTTTCTATTTTACCTTTGAATCTCCAGCCACTTAGAGTTTCTGTGGTATATTTTAAGAAATACGATCCTATATTTTACATTTTCTATCTGACTAGTAACCATTGTCCCAAAATTCTTCATTAAAAAAACTATTGTTTTCCCCACTAATTTGAAATAACATTTTTATCATATACTATCAGTTTAGTCTATTTCTGGATCTAGAATGGTGTGTTTTCCCGGTAATCTTTTCTGTCAATATTATACAACTTTATTTATAAAGTATTTATACTATATTTTTAATTCTGTCTCAACCTCATTGCTGTTCTTTGTAAGGGTTTGCCTATTTGCTTTGACCTGTTTACTTTTCTGTAAAAAATTAAAATCAATTTTTCTAGTTTCAGATAGAAAATTCTGTTGGCGTTTTATTAGTATTCCATTAAATATATAACTACTTGGCAAGAATTTTCTTTTTAATCTACCTTCCTACACAAGAAGATTATGTGTAAATAGGTTTAGCACATTTTGGTTAATTTTCCCGAGGCATTTTATCTTCTTATTATTCATAATGAAGTTTTCCTTTAATTTTTGTCTTCCAAACAGTTGATATTTGGAGTAAAAATGTATTATTATATTTTTCTGATTGTTTGTGTTTACTGTTTATAATATTTAGCAGGTAATTATATGTAAGATTGATCTTTAGTTTTTATTTTCTGAACTGTCTTCAGAAATTGTTGTTAGTTAGTTTTTGATCTTTCAAACAGATACTGGATTGAGCAGATCTAAAATTCTGGACGCTGGCATTACAATAATAAAAAGAAGCTGCCTGCAACAGACACATTTTTGGGTCTAGAAAAAGAAACTTTCGCTTCCAATCACCTTGTGAACTATCGTCTGAACATTCATGAATCTATAAGAAGCCAATGGCAAGGGGTCCTGAATATGTAATCTTCAGATTCCAATCACAGTACTATAGACCAGAATATTAAAAAATGGGGTGTAAATGTGATGTACAGGTAATGTATTACAGAATGGTACACCTGAAACCTATGTTACTTTACTAACCATTGTCACCCCAATAAATATTAATTAAAAAAAAAGAGTGGGGTGTAGTTCTCAGTGATGATAGGTAAATAACAAGAATCCTCCCCTTTTTTCTAGATTAGATTAATACATGGTTTCTTTCTATTGTTGCTTTCTAAAAACAACAACACGATATACGTTTAGTTATTGTTTTTAATTTATGTTTGTTTTCTGACTCATTATTTACTGCATTTTTTCATGAATTATTTTCTTCTGCATTTCCCAGCTTTGCATTCAGATGTTTAACACATTTACCATTTCTATTAATGTAGTTATTTGAATATTATGAATTTGCTTCTTAAAACTGCCTCAGAAATATAAAATATTTGAATATATTATGTTTTTAAATTTAATGATATTCTGGAAAATTTAAAAATTATTTTTGATTTTTTTTTTTTTTTTTTTACCCAGGAGGTGTTTATTTTGATAGAAAAATATCATTATTTCAACATTAAGGTGAAATGTTTTATTTTAAGTTTGTGTAAATCTGTGTTTTATTTCATTCTTATAAAAGAATGTTATATAAATATTTCTTTAAATGTATCAGATGTTTTGAAACATTATGGGGTCTGTTTTTGTAAACGTTTTATATATAGTTGAAATGAAGTTATAGTCTTTCTGATTATAGGGTTCAGTACATATATTTTACCTTTTCATCTTATGTTGCTTAGATCTGTACCCATATGAAATATGTTTATACTTGATCTGCCTTGGACTGACAGAGGAATATTAAAGCCTATTATTATGTGTGCTTTTTCTATATTTCATATCTTGTAGTTTTGCTTCACAAGGGTTTCTACTGAGCTTTTTTTGTGCATAGTTGTTGATAGCTATTACAATTCTATTAATGCATTGAGGCCTATAGATTCTTTGTCTGACTTAGAACTTTGACTAGAATTTTACTTTTATAGGCAAAGATTACAACTATTGCTTGATTTTTTTGTTTGTTTGACTTTGTGTAGTATTTATTTATTCATCTTGTTCTTTTTAATTCTTCTGACCACATTTGTCTGTCTTGTCTCTAAAATATAGGTGAATTTTACTTTATTAACTGATATGATAGATGAATTCAACACATAATAGGCTTCAAAAGTACACCATACTTATTGGTTCTCCATTATGAGTAATATCAAAATGATCATGTAACGTTGACCCCCTGCCTTATTCTCTTCCAATGTCTAATTTTACTCAATAGCAGTGTTTTCTTTAGTATCAATTTATGTGTCGTTACATATGTTTATACTTGTTCAAAATTTTTTTAAAGTTTACATAATGCTATTTAAAACTCAACTATTCTTCATGAGGCAATCAAGAAACTTATATTACTTACCTTTACCTTTGTCTTTTAACTTTGTTCTATTTTTTATTGATATCGTCCAAGGATTTAACATTAGAATAAGCATCCCAATAAACCATTAAGTTCTCTCGTATTAATTTTATATCTACAGTTCAACAGTTCATGCTCAGTCCCTTTCCTAAGTTTCCTACAGTTATTTCTTAGGTAAATAAAGCTCTTATAAATATTTAGTTTCCTGGAAAGGGTGTGGTTTTATTAGTGTGATATTTTCTGAATTCTTGCATTCCTAAAAATATTCTATAGCTTTGATAATTTAAGAGTAGGTGGGCTGCATGTACTTTCTTGCCTAATACTTTCTTTCCTTGAGTATCATGTTGATGTTGCTCTATTGTTTTTTACTTTGAATATTGATGATGACATATCTAATGTCTACTGGAATTTCCATCCCTTTGAGTGACCCAATTTTCTTGCCTAAAAAGAAAGAAATTAAGTAAAGTAAGTAAAATGAATTATTTAAAGTAAATATATCTATCTCTATCTCTACACTTTACTTTAAAGTGGTTATTTTAAATTTACTTATATATTATATAAAAATATTTCTTTGTGTCTTCTTCAATTTCTTTTAAAAACTGTCTTGTAGTTTTCAGCATATAGGTCTTTCACATCCTTGGTTAAGTTTATTCCTAGGTATTTTATTCTTTTTGCTGCAATTGCAAAAGGAATTGTTTTTTGTATTTCTTTTTCTGAGATTTCATTGTTAGTATATAGGAATGCAATGGACTTTTGTGAGTTGATTTTGCAGCCGGCCACATTACTGTAGTCGTTGACTGTTTCTAATAGCTTTTTGGTGGAGAGTTTAGGGTTTTCTATATACAGCATCATGTCATCTGCAAAGAGTGACAATTTAACTTCTTCATTCCCAATTTGGATGCCTTTTATTTCTTTATCTTGCCTGATTGCTCTGGCGAGGACTTCCAACACTATGTTGAAAAGCAGAGGTGATAGGGGACAGCCCTGTTGTGTTCCTCAACGTAGAGAAAAGGGCTTCAGTTTTTCAATGTTGATTATGAGATTAACTGAGGGTTAGTCATATATGGCCTTTATTATGTTAAGGTATTTTCCTTCTATACCTATTTTATTAAGTGTTTTAATAATAAATGGATGTTGTATCTTGTCAAATGCTTTTTCTGCATCAATTGACACAATCACATGGTTTTTGTCCTTTATTTTGTTTATGTGATGTATCACATTGATGTATTTGCGTATGTTGAACCATTCTTATGTCCCTGGGATGAACCCCACTTGGTAGTGATGAATAATCTTTTTAATGCATTGTTGCATTAGATTTGCTAGAATTTTGTTTAGGATTTTTGCATCTGTATTCATCAGAGATATTGGTATGTAGTTCTCTTTTTTTTGTGTTGTCCTTGCCAGGTTTTGGTATCAGGGTAATGTTGGCCTTATAAAATGAGTTAAGGAGTACTGTCTCTTCTTCAATTTTTTGGAAGAGTTTGAGTAGGATTGGTATCAGATCCTCTTTGAGAAAAAGGAACCCTCATACACTGTTGGTGAAAATGCAGACTGGTGCAGCAGTTATAGAAGGCAGTGTGGAGGTTCCTCAAAAAATTACGAATAGAATTACCATATGACCCAGCAATCCCTCTCCTGGGTATCTACCCAAAAAATACAAAAACATTTATCCATAAAGACACGTGTGCTCCAATGTTCATTGCAGCTTTGTTTACGGTGGCCAAGACATGGAAACAACGAAAATGTCCTTCAATAGATAAATGGATAAAGAAGTTGTGGTATATATACACAATGGAATACTATTCGGAGGTAATAAAAGATGAAATAGGGCCATTTGTGACAACATGGATGGATCTTGAGAATATAATGCTAAGCAAAATAAGTCAGACAGAAAAAGCAGAGAACCATATGATTTCACTGATATGTGGTATATAAACCAAAAACAACAAAAGAACAAGACAGACAAATGAGAAACAGAAACTCATAGACACAGACAATATAGTTTAGTGGTTACCAGAGGGTAAGGGGGGACAGGGGTGATAGATGAGGGTAAAGGGGATCAAATATATGGTGATAGAAGAAGAAATGACACTGGGTGGTGAACACACAATGGGATTTATAGATGATATAATTAAGAATGGTACACCTGAAATCTATATAACTTTACTAACAATTGTCACCCCAATAAACTTTAATAAAAAAAAATATATATATATATATATGAAGAGCAACAGTTCAAATGTACAGCAATAAAGCATGCTACTCTTTTATATTTGCCTTTCATTCCTACTAAGTTTAATGACTATTTACTCTTTCTCTTTATCATTCCAGGAGAAGTTGTAGACATACAAATACATCAATTCTCTTTTGCCATTAATAGTGATATGCTATTAATTTTGTTTTGTCATTTCCAGAAGATTTTATACCTCTAAACTTTGCTTTCATGATCCACATGGTAAGAAGGAGTGAGAGAAAGGAGAACTTAATTGTGCTTCACTGCTCACAACAGTGACATATGGGTTTTCTTATATATAAGGTAGGTTGAAAAGTTACGGTTTTACTTTTTAAAATAAATAATTTAATAAGACAAATCTTCCTGAGATTGGAAATGACTGGTGAAAAAACCGTGGCTTTCACTCTACCTTTCCCCCACAACAGAAATTCAAATAAAGTAACTCATGTAAATTATTGGACTTTCACTTCTTTATTTAATACTCTTTTAGTTTCTCTGTCTTTAGAATATGGCCTCACATCTGATGGAGCAAATTTCCTTTTTATTCTTTTATATTAGCTTGTCTAGTGTCCTATTGCCAATACACCGTTATGAAGATATTAGGTTGGTGCAAAAGTAATTGTGGTTTAAAAGATTAAAAATAATTGCAGAAAACGAAATTACATTTGCGCCAACCTAATACTTCTTCTACCTAACAAAGTATTTCCAGATAGAAGGCAATGTTTTGGTAAACTTTTAATGAACCAACTTTTTTTGGTAAAACATGAAGATTTTCATTCTTAAAATGGGTGTTCAACAAAGATAAAATCAAGCTCTCACAATATATTGAAAGAAGTTATCAAAATTAATTAAACACCAGAAAATATCTAGATTCAGTGATATTTGCTGGACCAATAATGTCTGGAGTTCTAAAATGATTCAAGTGGAAAAATGTGGTATTTTAATTAATACCAGAGGCTCAAGCAAATGATTAAAATTCAGAACGAGAGAAAGGAAAACGCTCAATTTTTGCTCTAATTAGATGAAGATAATAGAAGAGAAAGTTTGCAATAAGTGCAAAGATAAACCAAACATAAGAAGAAAGTATAAAGGAAATTATGACATGCATGGGAGATAACGCACAATTAGGCACAGAGAGAGAGAGCATAAATATTCTAGAAGTAGCCAGAATAGCAATAGCAGCTCAATTAGTCAGCAGAGACTAGGTTATGCTGTATTAAAAAAACAATGCAAATGTATCATCTCTTTAAAAACAAAAGAAAATGTCCAATATCCATTGCACATGCAAGAGGCTTTGATTTCAGTTATCTTTTACCTAGCTTTAGGCTGAAAGAAGCCCCACCATTAGAATCTCACTGGTTATCGCAGCAGGAGGGAGGTACACAAAGCATTAGACACTGGTGCTTAAATACTCCCAGTGTTACTTTCTCTCATATCTCTTTGGTCAGAGTAAGTCATATGGTCACTTCTAACTTCAATGGATGTTGAAGGGTGACCATCTTTTATATCAGGAATTTGAGGAAAATGTTAATAGCGTCTACCACAGCAACAATGGTGGATGATATTCTGCAACTATTTTTTATGGACTAAATTATATCCTTCCCAAAATTAACATTTTGAAGCCTTAACTCCCAGTACAGCAAAATGAGACTGTATTTGGAGATAAGGATTTAAAAAAGGTAATTGTAAGAATGAAGGTAATTGTTAGGGTGAGCTAATCCAATCTGACTGGTACCCTTATCAGAAGAGGATATTAGACCACAGGGATACACCAGGGCCTAACGCACTATGTGAAGAGGCCATCTGCAACCACAGACAGAGGTCTCAGAAGACAGCAATCTTCCTGGCACCTTGATCTTGGATTTCTAGTCTCCAGACTAGAAACAATAGAAAAGTAAATTTCTATTGTTTAAGCCAGTCAGTCTATTGTGTTTTATTCTGGCAGCCCTAGCCAGGTAATACAGCATTTGTGCGGAAATCATTAATCATTTGGTAGATATAGAACACATCTGAGAACCTTATTATGAGATTCAAGAAAATGAAGTAGAGACATTTATAAGGATCTGATTAAAAATTATTTAAGTATTTTTTCTATTATTCAAAGGTAAACTGTATTTACACGAACATTCCGACCTCATGGTTTATGCGTATGTGTTCTGTTTTTTTCTGCTATATTGGTTTCCTATTGATGCCATAACACATTAACTCATAATTAGTGACTCGAATTTAAAATTCTAAAGGTCAAAATTTTGAATTGGGTCTTGACTGGGCTAAAATTAAAGTGTTGACAGAGCTGTCTTCCTTGTAGAGGTTGTAGGAAGAATTCATTTCCTTTCATGTTTCAGCTTCTAGAGGCCACCTGAATTGTAAACTCTTCTTTCATTTTCAAAGGAAGCAGTATAGCATTTTCAAACTCTCTCAGATTTTAAACTCCGGGTACATTACTACATTTCCTTCTCTGACTCTGACTTTTCTGCCTGTCTCTCTTATTTATAAACATATTTGTAATTACGTTACTCCCACTCAGATACTACAGTATAATCTCCCCTTCTCAAGAGCCTTAATTTAATCACAGCTGCAAAGTTTCACCATGTAACATAATATAACTTAACATAATATTGTTATAGCTCCGGGGTTAAGGGATGGGTATCCCTGGGAAGCCATTATTTTGCCTACCACATCTACCTAGAACCTCTGTGACTTTTTCAATGTTTTTATAATTTAGATTGCGTATTAATTTTTTCTTAATCAGGAAACCATCCCTTGCTTTAATGGAACAGTTAGATCTCTGTTTTATATAAACACTATGACACTGCATACTTTGCCATTATGGTACTTAACATAATTATTACAAACAAATTATTGTATGTTAATTGTTAGCTTCTGCTTTTTTCAATAGAGCATAAAACCTATGAGGGCAGGAACAAATCTGTCTTGCCCACTGCAGTGCTCTGAATGCCTTGAACAGTATGTTATAAATAGTAGATATTTAGTATATAAATGTTGAATGGATAAAATAATAAAACTCTAAAGAAGATGTATTGATACTTTAATTAGAACTAAATTATGTTAGCATTTTCAAAAATATATGTTTATAAATGATCAGTGTTACTTCAGAAAATAGAAAACTATTTGGAGTCATAGAAACCTATGTCCAAAACCCTACTTACTGAAGACAGTTACTGGCCATGCAATCTTGTAAAAATGATGTAAACAGGGAATAATAACATAGTCTGGAGTTGTTTTGATAATTGATTTTATAAAGCAGCTGCTAGAGTTCCTGGCACATTTGAATACTTAGTATATAATATTTTTAAAAATTATCTTTACTTTTGGATCTTCTTAAGCATTTTTATTGTTCAGTTTTGAATTCTCTCAAATCTTCAAAGTTGTAATCATATATTATGGAGTTCTCTGTGGATCTAGCCCAAAACAAGAGTTTTCATTAGTAAATCTTAGTGTTTTCTAGGGCAGGACCAATTGTAAAAAGATCACTCCAAAACAGGAAAAAAAATACATATATTTTTAGTAGGAAAGGGACCAAGAAATAAAATACAAAAATCTCATATTAATATCATTAAACTTCTAAAATCTTATGTTAATAATATATTTTACGAATCCTATGAACATTAACAAAATCCTTAGGCTAAGAATAGGCTTAATTGTCATTAGATTGGATGTGATCTGTCAATAGGCATGGACACTAGGCAGATAGAATGAGTGCCTAATTAAACTATGAATCAACGATATCTAAAATTAGTAGTTGCTCAATAGATATTTGTAAATTAAATATACTACTGAATATTTTATAATATTGCAGCTACTGTACTTTTATATGTTTTAAGTGTCGGGGCAAGATTTTACACCTCTCAAAAATACGGATAGTAGATGGGGGAGGAGGATTGACACAGTATAAGGGATTTAAACGATACATGTCTAACTAGTACACTGTTTTGTGCACCAGAAAGTAATAAAAAAATTAATAAATTAAAAACAACAACAACAAAAAAAACAAATACGTAAAAAGGAGGAAGATCTTCAACTGAAAATCTCATGATCAGAAAATTATATTCTTAAGCGAAAAAACCCCAAACCACTGTATTAAGGCAAGAAAAAGAAATGAAGACATAAAGCTTGGAAAGAAAAAAATATATATATATATGTATATATATATATATATATATATATATATATATATATATATATATATATATGTGGGAAGAAAGCTAACTCTCACCCAGTACTTATATTGTAGTTAATTTTGATACCAACAGAAAATGGTTCACATTGCTGTGATATGGGTGATATTACATGACTGAAAAAGTTACGTAAAACTAAACATAAAAAAAAAAAAAACCTCATTTTTTAAAGATGTTGAAACTGCAGCACATTTGCAAAACACATGTTCAATCTATAATGAAGTTTCAGATTTATACATACCCTTAATGTTTCTTTAAAAAAAAATTACGGCTTTTCCAAAAAAAAAAAAAGGCATATTTCCATCTATATAAAGTTGGAGTGCCATTTCCTTTATTTGAATCAATTACCAATTGCAGATAAAGTCGTCTTATTGAGAATAAAATGTCACAGGTGCATGATTATCTCTATCAATCAAATCATAAACTATAAAACATGCTACTAAGTGTGTAGTTATAACTATGTTTGCATCACTTGATTACAAATTAGAGTACATATTCATCTAATGTAATGTTGTGTTGGGAAAGAACATCTTGAATACAACAAATATGGTAAAAATTATAACAAGAAAATAAATCAAAATGTTTAGACCCTCAGATAATTAATCTTAGGGATTTTTTTCCAGGTAAGGAAAAATTAAACAAATCTATACTATATTATAATTTGAATGTAAATCACAATAAAAATAAAATGAAATTTTAATAACAAAATTTTATATTTTATATTTTAAGATATTTTCTATAATTTTTAAATCTTTAAACTATAAGGATGGTCATTTAAATACACTTTGTAGAAAAAATAAAATGAATAAATCAAGTTATTTTCAACTATTTTGAGATTTATTTCTTTAGTGTTCTTTTTTTCTTATTAAATAATAATAAAAGCAAACTAACTCCTTAGCCTCTCCTATACAGACACACAGCTCCTCCTAGGGATATATTTCATTTTTCAAGTTTTAGCTAGTATATTTCTTGTAGTCCTCCAATAACCGGTCTCTTTAAAATGTCATTGAAATAATAGTTTCCTATGGTTGATAGTGGGCATATCACTGATGTATATATTCATTTACCCATTTATTTTTCAATTTTAGATAAATGCTATGCATATGGAATATGCATTTCTTAAAGTAAACACGGAGATTTACAATTAATAGTTAATATAGCCTGAGGCAAAATTATTATCAAAATACTTTCTAAATACTGCATCCAAGGTTTTTATTACACATCTAAAATAAGTTAAACATTATCCCAAGAGTTCACCCCCAATTAAAGCTTATTAAAAAAAAGACAGAGATAACATAAATTATAAATCAGTATTGCACAAAGCATGGTATTATAATGTCATGGTTCTACAAACTATAAAGCTTTAAATTTCCCTACAGGCTATTCTTGCCTGTTTGGGTATGTTGTTCAAGTTATGCATTGTCCAAAGGGATATACTGGTTATAAACAATGCTTTCTGAACAAATTGATGTTCTGTACCACCAGTTAGGATTTGATTATGGAAAATGTGTATATAATGCAAAGCTAATTATAAAACCACAAAATTGAAACATACTTTTTTTCAGGGATTTAAATCATTTCTACCGAGGGAAAAGACTTTTCAATATGCAGAGAACTAGCATGATTCTTCTTATACTAAACAGCAGAATAGCTTAAGCCAAATAGCACTTCCCAGTTCTTTTCTTTTTTTGTTTTTCCTGACAATTTTATATGGCTTTAGAGAAAATAGTACGTAGGATCATATTCTACATAATGCTAATCTCTAAATGAAAATGTGCATTGCTTTTCTTTAAAAAAATATTTTATGTATAGAGATTCAGTATTTCTAATTAGTGATTCTATAATTAGCAATCTAATTTTAGCTACTCCTAAGCAATATTAAAATGAAAATTTCATTTACCATTTTATTTCCAAGGGAAATTCCCAGCCATGCTAAATGACTGCCATGGAGCCACAGATTGGATTGTAAACAAATGTCACAACATATTTTTGCGACAGTCAGAATGTCTTTAACGTTTTATAAAGATATCACTATACTTTTGGATTTTCTTTAAGGTGTTTAATATCTTGTGCATAATGATTTTTTCTTATTGTTCTTTTTTACTAAATAATTCATTGTTTTTCTTTTAAGGACAATCTCTACATCTTTATGAGAAGAATTTTATGAGCTAATATAAATATTTACCTACATCTCTGAGATGCTGAAACTCATTTAAAAACCTTCTTTAACTATTCTGTGTTTGCTGTGCATATTGAATAAAATAAAGAATAAAACTATGTTTTATGAATGGTACAATGTGGAGCTAATGTCATAGTGTATTGAAAAGAACAGAGTACT
The DNA here is from genome assembly GCF_964194185.1 of Rhinolophus hipposideros. NCBI lineage: Eukaryota > Metazoa > Chordata > Mammalia > Chiroptera > Rhinolophidae > Rhinolophus > Rhinolophus hipposideros. The sequence goes on from NC_138050.1 coordinate 72,308,023, forward strand.
TTTAGAATCGTACACACGAGTTTGACTGATAGTCTCACATTCTGTAACTTTATGACTTTACTTATCTGTGCCTCAATTTTCTAATAACATATCAACACTATTTCTTACGATTATTTATTACGTGGAAAATAGCCAACTCAGTGCCTAGCACATAGTGTTGTTAAATACATAGAAGTTTGGTTATTTGAGGATAAGAAAACAAGTAGAAAAATTCCTAAAATGAAATATGATCTGAGACCTGACGAATGAATGGAAAATTATAGCACAAAGATGAATGGAAGCACAGACAACTACATGAAGCAGCACAGAAACAAGCAATTGCATTTTGCTAGCACATAAAAAGTACATGACATAAAATGAAAACCCTAGAAGCTCTCATAGTAACCAAGTCACAAAGAGTCAGCTAAAAAAAATAGATATCTCACATATAAACCCATGTTTAGTAATAACTGTGGGAAGAATTTAATTTGGATATGGGTAACATTTTAATACAATTCATTTGCAAGTCCATTCTTTGATTACTTGATCCATCTATTTATCAATTAATTAGCATAAAGATGAATTTTACAAGTGAAAGATGACAACTGAGAAACCAAATAGAATGCCAGTATGATAGTACATCTGAGAGTTTTGGAGGGAATGAACTTGGTGTACGGTAATAGGGAAGGTGAAGATAGGGTATTTCCAAGAAACATTTAGGGAGTAGTTTTGTTTGAAGAATTGCAATAAATAGTAACCCTGTCTCCTTCCTCAATCATTCATTCATTCATTTAATAATACTCAGTAAACTCTTACTATGTAACTGACTGATTTTGACACAATTTACCTGTGATGAGACATGGTTCTTGCTTTCAAAGATTTGGCACTTCAAAAGGGTGGTTTGGGAAGACCAAACAAAAAATGTGTATTTATAAACGTTATGAGTAAACATAAAAGACAGATAAAGAAAGATGGAAGGGCATCTCTATTTCAGATTGGGTGCTAGCTAAAGGAATAAGCTATACAATATCAATGTCAAGACTCTCATTGACAAACAAGGATGTTGCATGTGAATCAGGACCAATGATGTTTTAAGAAAGTCAGCTGTTAGATTGGTAGAGATACAAAGAAAATTAATGTGGTAAAAAGAGATGGAACAGAAGGTAAAGGGCAATAACGGAACCAAATAATGTAAAGATTGGTATATCATGGTGAGGACATTCTTTTTGATACAGTCAGAGACTAAATATTTTTGAAGAGTTTTAAGCCTATAGATGACTTTGATTTCCATGAAGAATGGGTTGTTAGGTCAGGATGGAATTAGAGATATCAATTAGCAGTTTATGAAAATGGTCCAGGGAAAAAAGGTCACTGGCTTAGATTGCTATGTAGCAATAGAAGTAGTGACAATTGCTAGAGCTTACATATATTTGAAAGAAATCTTCTGTAGGACTTGTTAATAGATTGCTTAGACTGATGATGGGATGAGGGAGAAAAAATAGAGTCAAGAATAAATTTGTTTTTTTTTTTAAAAAAAAAAAAAAAAAAAAGAATAAATTTGTGCCTTAACCACAAATGGGTAATGGAGATCCATTTAGTTGAGATAGGAAATTTTGAAGGAAACATTTATTTTTGGGGAGGAATTTTTTTAAATTGCTTTTGAAAATATTATGGCTGTGTTACATATACATGTTAGAGTGGATAATCAGTTTAGAGTTCTATTAAGAAAACAGAACTGGAGTTTAGCATGTGGGAGTCATCAGGAAATAGATGAAATTTAAAGATACGAAACTAAGTGAGTTCTCTTAGGGAGTCAATGATAAGATACAAAAGGAAGACAGAGAATGAAGAAAATGTCAGTCTTTTTAATAAAATAATTTTCTGTTTTTAAAAACTTTTTTTTTCAATTCCAGTTGACATTCAATATTATTTTATATTAGTTTTAGGTGTACAGCATAGTGGTTAGACATTTATATAATTTACAAAGTGATCCCCTTGATGAGTCTAGTATCTACCTGGAACTATGCATAGTTATTACAATTTTATTGACTATATTCCCTATGCTGTACTTTGCATCCCTGATAAAATAACTTTCAATAGCAGATGGAAACATTTAGTACAACCGATAGGGTTTTTGTTTCTAAGACATCTCCAGATTTAATTTATCCTCCCCTCAGTGACTGAACCTACCTTGCAAAACTTAATGTATGGCTAAAAGAAACACAATAATGCATCTCTCCAAAATGAGATAAAAGTCTTGAGAGAGGAGGAAGAGAAAGGTCATAATGAGGAATCCTCTTCCCAATCTTAACAATTTGTTAGAGTATTTCTAACTATCCAGTAATGAGGAGAGGGAGAGAGGGCATATGCTTTTTTAGTGTTTTCCTAGAGTGAGGAGTGAAGGCACAGTATTCTTTCTGACAGCGATATCCACTGGTATTAAAACCTAATTACATCAAGGAAATAAGGGATAGGGCAAATCCCTGATTTGTGTTAGGTTGTTGTATGGATTACTATTTCATTGATACAACCAGGGAATTCAGGAGAAACATTTATTTTAGTACTAAGTCCCTAAAATTGCTTTTTATAGTCTCAGGGATTAGAACAGTATTTCCCATTAGAACAATACTTCATAAAATGGCACACTTAGAAATAATTAAAATGTATGTATTTATCTTAAATAAACACGAAATTGACCTCAGGTTTAACTGACTAGCTGATGTGTCCATGTTGCAGCTTTGGCCACTCCAAATGATAAGAGCATCAATATATTGGACATATTTTATTTCTAATTGAAGCTTATTAGATATGCTTTGACGCCTGAAAATATTATTTCGGAAATTTCAGTATAGATAACTCTTTCAGACATTACCCTGGAAAATGGTCCCTGTCCTACAAGACATAGCTATTATTTTCACTGTTATCATATTTTAAATTTACTATATAAAGAAATTGCCAGTGGCATTTATTCATCCACAATATTTAGATGCCTCAAAAGCAGATGCATTTAACTGTGAGCAAAAACTATACTCATTATTTGACCATTCTGATAATAGTCACTATATAACTAACAGAGGCTTTTTTGTCACTGGAAGTAAGCAAGATATGTACAATAAAGCATGGTGCTTTGAAAGAGCTTTCATTTTACTGGTTTGCCCCAACATGCTTTGTTCTCTGAAATTATAAAGGCAGTGTGATCCCTGTGACACTCACCATCAGTGATCTGTTCTTTTCCATTTAAGAAATCCACAAAAGCTAAATATCTACATCCTATAGACAGATCATTAAACTATTGACCACAAAATAAGAATGTGGCTGCTAAGGGACAGATGGCTGCAAATTTTGGAACAGGGTCAAAAGCTGTTTCTTGAAACATTTGATTCTGAACAATACAGTTTGGCTAAAAGGTATTTGGAAGAGACTACAGCTAGAGTACAGTGAGCTAACATTTTAATGGGAAGACAAGAAAAGATTGATCATAGAACTGCCCATTCTAACAGACTATTCCAAAAACTATTACAAGCGAAAGCATGTATCAACTCACATAGTGAAACTTGAATTTTCCTTTTGGCCTACTGAATGGAAGAGGTGAGGTGAGGCTAAATCATAAGGGATATAATCAAAATACTTGTTTTGATTACATTTGGTCTTTAATTTTTACTAGGAACATGAAAACATTTTTAGAGCTTCTGTGTATTTTATCCTTTTATTTTTTGAACTTTTTTTCTGGAGAAAGATGAAATTATTTTGTTGTTGTTCCTTCTGGTGCTATGCTCTCATAATACTGGCAGTGTGGATGATTTACAGGATATAATGCATACTTCAAATACTACCATTACTCTTATCATGCAACTCATGTGACATTACTGAACATGGGGTTACTGGGAACAAATGCACACAAACAGCCCTTGTGCTCGGGTACAAGTGACTCTAGTACACCACTTTTGTTACTGTGACACATTTTAGGTTTCCCCCTTTATCACCATTCCCCTAAATATAAAATACCTTTCTTTATTTAAATAGGCATCCTTCAAAGTTCGAATGAAGCATAAGTCAGATTTGGGTTTGCAACTAAAATACTTATGCCTCCATGACTTGGAAACAAAGAGTCAAATTAAAACAGAACATATATAAGCTAAAGCCCTCATTTCAGAGACTATGTAGAGTTAATGACCTAGGAAAATAGAACGTGTAGAGAAAAACATACAGAAGTAAGACTTTTTAATGATGGTATTCTATAAGGGATTCTATTGATCTAGCTGTCCAGATTTCAAGCATCGATTTATAACTTTATTCAGAGACCATTTGAAACTTGTGCTTTCTTCATTCAAAAGAAATACATATACATATATGTGTATATATGTATATGTATGTATATTCTCTAAATATTTGAATACAAAATCAGGTATAACTGTATTACTGAACTACAAATATGTCTTAATATTATTGTGCAGTGAAAACACAAGTTTTAAAATGTAAGCCTTAAGGTGAATAACTAATGACAGCACTGTTGTTCTCCCTTACCAAAGTCATACATGTGATGTGCATGGTGATCTCAGTATTTGCCAAGACATGGAAAATCTCATAGACGTTGCTGATAAAATCTCTAATCTAAGCCTATGTACCAACTCAGTTTCTATAAGAGTTTGGCATTAAAATACTGGGGATGCAGATAGCCTCAAAGAGTGTTATAAGAGAGTTGTTCCTTGGACATAGGCCCCTCCAAATAGATGGAGAAGGTTTGATTAACAATGTATCCACAGATCCTAGACAATGATGTCACCAAAGTGTTCTGAAATCTTCCCATATATGCTACAAAAATCCTATTTTACTCCAGAGCTGAATACTGCTGTTATTCTCTCTGTGACCTGAGGAAAATTCTATTACTGTGTTCCTCTCTGTTTCTCTTAGTAAGTTTATGGATATTTTAAATTTTTTATGGAGATATATGATTCAACAAATTTATATTCAACAGATTTAGAAACCTTAAATATAAGGCTATTTAAGACACTCATATATTGAAAAGACTCATCGATTTAAAGGATATAAGCACATGTCATTTACAATGAAGGTAAATAGATTAACTTTACAGTCAGTAAAGCACTGACCCATTATCTTTTTGCTGTTTTTTTTTTTTTTTTTTTTTTTTTTTTTAGTCAATGAAGGGTAGTGTATTAATATATTGAAATATGCCAAAAGTAATCAAATTTTGTGAATATTCCACATGGTCTTGAAAAGAATGTATTCTGCTATTGTTACGTAGAATGTTCTAAAAATATTGATAAAATCCAGTTCTCAGATGGAGTTCATTTCTTCTATATTTTTACCAATTTTCTGTTTAATAATTCTACGAATTGAGAGAGAAATATTGAAGTTTCTATTTCTATAGGTTTATATACATTTTATTTCAGTTTTGTCAGTTTTTCTTCATGTGTTTCGTACATAATCTTCATGTTTTTAGGTATAGAAATATTTGGAATCATTGTTTCTCCTTCAGTATGCAATGTTCCACAGAACAATGTTCACTGGCATTGTTCTTTGCTCATATTCTACTTTGTCTGATATTAATATAGCTACTCTAGCTTTGTTTTGATTAGTGTTTGCATGGTGTATCTTTATTCTTTCTTTACTTTAAAAAAACTCTATTTGAAATAATTTTCTTATAGACAATATGTAATTTGATCATTGTTTTTCCATCTTGATATCTTTTAAGAGTGTGTTAAAATCATTTATATTTACATTTAAATATAAATGTAAATCATTTATATTTACATTTAAAATTACATGTCATTTTTTGATGTTTACTCTTCTTTTCTTGTTTTCTTTTGGGTTATTTGAATGTTTTTTAGTAATACAATTAAAGACTTGTTATGTAATTTTAGCTTTATCACTGTACAATTTCTTTTTAGTAGTTGCTTTAAGGATTACAATATACATATTCAAATTTCACATTCTACTTACAACCAGCATTTCACCATTTCAAGAGAAATATAGAAAACTTACCATCATTTAAGCCCCTATACATTGGTTTTCTTATATATTATGTTTGCATACATTCAAAACCAAGTTAGTCAGTGGTATAGTTTTCACTTTCAAGCATCAAATTATTTTAAAAACCTCATATTTAAATAATCTCTAATATTTACTAAATTTTACCATTTCCATGATTCTTCCTTTATTGCTAAGGTTCCAAGTCTCTGGCTAACATTACTTCCTTTCAGTCTGAAAAACTTCTTGTAGCAGCAATCCTTTTATGGTGATTTGCTCGTAATGAATTCTCTAAGATTTTCTTCATCTGAAAATGTTTTTATTTCACCTTTATTCTTAAAGGATATTTTCACTTGATGTAAAAATTTTTTTCAGCATTGTAAAAAGGTTGTTCCACTTTCTTCTACTCTCCATGGTTTCTAGTTAGGGATATATAGTCATTCAAAACTGTTGTTCCTTTGTATGCTATATGTCATTTTACTCTGGCTACTTTTTTTTTTTCTTTTTCATAGGTTTCAGCAGTTTTATTATTATATATCTGATCATGGCATTCTTTGTATTTATTTTGTTTGAGATTCTTTGAGCTTTTTGAATCTCCCACTTATGTCTTTTGCCAAATTTAGGAAAATTTCAGCTGTTAATTTAGGAAATATTGTTTAAGTGTCACCTTTCTCCTTTCATACTGGAATTCATATGGAATGAATATTTAGTTTTGTAAATTTATTATAGATCCCTGAGAATTTTCTCTGCTTTTTACTTTTTATTTTTATTAACTTTTTCCCCTCTCTATTGTTCAGATTAGATTATTTCTGTTTATCTGTCAAGTTCACTGTCTTTTTCCTCTGTTGTTTCCATTCTGCTATTGGGGCAATCCAGTGCATTTTTTTATTTCATATATCATATATTTTATACGTAATATTTCCACTTGATTTTCCTTTGTATTTTCACTTTATTTGTTGATTTTTTTAATGTTTTCATTCAATTTAAGAACAAGCCCAAGAGTCATAGCCAACTATAGGGGTCACTTTCCCACACATTTTCTCCTGTAATCCTTCAAGTGCTTTCAGATGCTTTGGGAATCTCTTTTTATTGTCTCTGTCTATAAAACGGTTCTTTAGTTACCAGCTAGTTCTCTGGCATACTTCAGTGAGTATGCCCATATCCATCGCCGAGTGCTAGAATTATATATAGAGAGAGAGCAAAAAAGCAACAGCATTTTGTCCAAATCTCCAGAAACTATATTTTCTCCAACAGAAAAGAAGATCCTCTCACTCAGAGTTTTGACTCCTGTGTCTCTTATAATGATATTTCTTCAATTCTGTGATCTTTAGATCACTTGTAATCTCTATGTACCAGACAAAAGGGCTTTTCCTGTTCTTCTCTCATTTGTACATCAATGCTCACCGTTTTTTTTTTCTTTTTCTTCTCTCTCTCTCTCTCTCTCTCTCTCTCTCTCTCTCTCTCCTCCCTCCCCCTCCCTTCTTTCTTCCTTTTTTCCTTCCCTCTCTCCCTTTCTACCTTCCCCCTCTCTCCCTCCTTCCCTTTTTCCCTCCCTTCCTCCTCCTCCTCCTCCTCTCTCTCTGTCTCTCTGTCTCTCTTTTTTTTCTTCCATGCTGTGTAGTGTTCAGGCCCTGGAAAGATAGTGGAATACTCACCATTGGTTCAGTATTGCTAGAATTCTTCCCAATGAGTCTGGTACTATTTACTTTTCAGAGTCCTGAAATAACTATTAAATCTACTCTTGGAAAGATTTATTGCTTCTTTCAATGGGAGAGACAGTAGAATATACTCACTCCATCTTATCTGAAACCAGAACACAAATTGCTTTTTATACATACATATATACTTTATACGTTTGTTTGAAAGAGAAATACGGATGAAATATTTTTGGTACAACATCATTAAATCTCACCATTTCTCCAACTCTAAATGTTAATATACATAATTTTTGAAATTTGGTCCTTTTAAACATCTGGATTATTCGATTTCACAAAGTTAATATGTAATTGTATCACTAAGTTATAAACTAATATGTTAGTCAAATGCTAAGAATTAATTTCAAAAGAATAGCCATAGTTTGATGGTTAACTCTTTGTCATGGGATAACTTCCACACCACACTGTTGCTCTATTTTAAATATCAAGCTTTTATCTTCATCACTGTTTTATACAAATCCAAACATTTCTAAAATATCATCTCGTCTATGCAAATATTTTCAAACTTCTCTGAATAATTAAGAAAATTCTCATCAGTTTAAAATAAAACTTGATTTCAAATAGAATGTTAAATGAAAACATATATAATAGTGCACCCATGTCTTTATAGATTTAAAATTTATCCTATAGGAGAAAGAAATCAACTCTAACACTTCAGGTTACACATTTCTCATGAATATAAATGTAAAAGAAAAATGCACGTTGTTTCTGTCTTTTTATATCAAATACCCAACCCCAAGTTTATAACCATTCATATACCACACACAGAACCAGAACTAACCACTAAAAAACTAAATTTCTCAAACCTGGAAAAAAAAAAAAAACTAAATTTCTAATAAAATTAATAAAAGTTGGTATTTGAAAATTTATAGTAATTTTGAAGCCCTAAACACATTCATTGACAGTAAAATGCCCTATTATATATTTCAATTTTAAACAGAAATAGCCAAGTTTACTTATGTATTTTTCAAAATAAATTTATTTTGGTTATTCAAGTTTTCTTTTAATTTAGAAATTAACCTATATGCTTATTGTAGATCAAGATAGGTTTCTCTAGGTATCTACTAACAAAATTATTTTTGAAAAAACACTCATGTTTTATATTGGCAATAATAATACAATTTTAACTAATAACTTCTATTTTGTCATATTCTTGGACTGTGATATATTCCCTTGTATAAAATTTTCCTATCATTACACTTATTTACAATCTAAATCATTCCCCATTTGATCAAATACACCAATTTTGGTAGAAACCAGTTCCCTTGAGGTACACAGTATGATGAGCAGCTCAAATTTAGTATCTTAATGAGCAAATTCCCACTGAATTATTTTTATATAACTCTATAAATTTGCTCTTGATTAACATCTCTTCCTGGTATTAAAACTGTATTACTTTGAAATTTGAAAATGAGTCTGAAATAAAACACTGAAGGCTGCATTTAGGAGTGTTATTTTTCTGACATCCAAATGATCCAGATGATGTATTAGGTTTTTCTATGCTTCTTTTTAAAAATATTGCTTGGGGCCATTGAGATGACTTTAAATTCATCCTGCTGAGAGGCTAAGCAGAAAGGATTAATATAGGGTATGTTCTTGCATTTATAAGAGCTAAACTAGGTTGTTTAGAATCAGAACACAGCAAGTCTGAAGGTACATCTAACAATGACTTTAACAGATTATTACCGAATTTTAAGAAGGAGGAGGAAAAAAAAAAAAAAGTCTTCTAGCAATTTTATTCATTCAAATGTAATTGCAATGCCATGAAATAGATCCATAAGCAGACTTCACATGAGCAATTATTTAGTTTCTCAATTTTCAAAGAACTGTTTGGAGGGGCAGTTGTTATTTTATTATTTTGTTTCCATTATATGAACATATTAAATTTTCTTCCATTAAAATTTGGTCTTTTATAGGAACTGCTGTGATCAAAAATGAAACAAAGAGGCTCCTCCTCAGGTTCATTTGCCTTATTCCACTCTCGTAAATGAGAACTACTTAAATGTACCAGAGAATCACAATTACCTGCAGGGCGATTCTAGCTCCAGCTATAGCAGCAGAAAGAATTGATTGCCGTTTTAAAGCTGATCCTTTGTTTCCCTAGGGTGAATTTTAATATTCCCCATTATAGATGCCTCATTCTTAAAAATATGGAGGTATGAAATAGACACTCACCAAAAAGTGCCCAAAGCATTTAAAATGCTTTCACTTCCTGATTTTTATATTTTACTTGATTAAATCGTAATTATCAGACATTTTTATGTCTCCTGTTAATCTTTATTTACCTACAAGTTAAGTTTAGTTTGAATGAAAACATGAGATTATTCACAATTCATCTTTGCAGAGATTTCATTTTTGATATACATAGGGTGCCAAAAAAATATATACACATTTTAAGAAAGGAAAAAGCTGAATTAATTGTAATAGTATATACCAATAACAAAAGATGAATAAAAGTCATGTTTGACTTCTGCAATTGCAAGAGGTGCTCAAAGTGGTTACCATCACCATCCAGACACTTCTGACTATGGCAAACTATTGCTTGAGCATAGATAACATCTCTTAAAATGTGTATACACTTTGTTGGCACTCCGGTATATATTTAAACTGAGTAAATTGAATTTTTAAAAATAGAATATTCAGTTTGGTGACATTCAGTATAAGACAGACATGGTGATATATGTTTGTTTCAAAATTTGAAAATCTCTTTGGGATGTTTTGGTAGAGGTTTAAATAATAAACAGCTGAATATAAAATAGTTTTGATTAATATGTGAAAAACGTGTGGGTGAGCCTCTCAGTTCTCTGTTTCTTTTAGTCACTGGAATTGAAGAGATACATAAATACTGAATTTATTACTCCTAAATGCATTGACAATGTGGGGAATAAATCATTACATAATTGATTTTTTAAAGGAATTTCAACACTGTAAAATTAATAAAAATCTTAAAGAAATTTAAGTAAAAGGGTTCTCTCTTAATACAAAGACATGTTGAGATATTGCATTTACTTAAAGAGAATAGCCAGGAACAGTGGAAATCAAGTAGCGTAAATATATCTGAAGTAAAGCTGGTTTATCAAAAGTTAGGATTTCCTTGGTTCTTGAACTGTATTCTAAAATTTTAAAAAGATGTATTGAAGACGCCTTAGGATATCTTAGGGCAGAATTTAGAGCAGGGAGGTGAATGTTACAAAAAAGGGAAAATTGGCTCAAAACTAGAATGTACTTTCTAACAAATGATCATTTCTCTTCATATGTGGAATGCATAACTATTAGAGACATTATAGAAAATTTTCAGCTTTGGGAGAAAAATCACATTAAAATGATCTCTGAGGACATTTGAAACTCTAATAATCTGTGAGTTCACTATGCCCGTTCTACATTTAATTAGCCTTCACACACTTTTTATTGACTTCATTTTGTCATTAGTTAAAAGAAGACAAAGTGAACAAAACCACAACTATATGTCATTGTTTCATTTGGAAAGAAAAAGAGTCCTAATTAGGTCTGGTAATGAAAAAAAAAAAGGCAAAAGTTTAAAAGGAGTGAATATCATTATTTTCCTATGAAAATTATTCATGCAAATCATCATTGCTTACTAAGATACAGGTCACTGTAATAAATATTTATTGGACAATCATCAGCAAATTAAAACAATTTTTGTTTAATTAGTCTTCCAAATGGCTTTTTAAATTTGAATTCTGTTAGAATTCTACTTTTTGTATGTTCATTGACTACATTATATTATCAACAATAATTATTTATCATACCTTATTATCTGACAAAAGGGGATATGAAATATTTATTTTCAGCTGTAAAATATACACAATTTTGTATGACTGTAATACTTTCATCCATTGTCTTCAGGGATAAAACTGCAATACTTTACACATTCCTGGTCAGAGTTTAGGTTTCTAGTATTGACTCTAAGGCAGTTTAATGATACATATCGTGAAGTGTTGATAACTTTTTATTCTTGAGACTGTTATCTATGGGAACTGATCATGAATGACCACATAGAGATATGTGTAGTAATTGCTATTGCAGCATTGTATACAGCGTCTATAGTAAATAATATGTATACTAAAAATACTAGTATTGTACTGTACTTCACTGGGGTTTAGCATGATAAATCCTCACAATTTTATCAGTTCATGGGTGTATTTAAAATGTATATATTATCAAATATTTTCAGGCTTTTTATAAACCAGAAGACTTGTCAGCAATATCAGAAATTATATTTCCCTCCATTCACTCTTCTACCCACTATGTTCTCTTTTATTGAACATAAATTTATCAATGGCCAAAATTTGACCAAACCCCATGGACGTTTTTCTGATATCACTTTACTTGACTCAGCAGTTAAGCATGTATTCCACCATTTCATGTATCTCGAAGAACTTGTTTTGTTTTTGTGCATCTTCAGTCTGGTTTCCCTCTTGATTTAACTTTATTTTGCTTTGTTAGTTTTATTGTTTTCCTCTTATTCTTCTTTGCTGGCTCTTCAATATCTATATATTTGAGAAAATTCAGGAATGGATCTGGTTTGGGTAACACTTTAAATCTTTGTCCAAATTATCCCCATAGGTCAGCTTATCCAAACCTGTAACATTAAATATCATCTATATTGATCAATTTAAAATTTTTTTCTTGAGTCTTACCTTATTTCCTGTGATAAGGAATTAGACATTAAAATGTCTACACAAAATCTATTCATTTAAAACACGTAACACTCTGTTCCAAAGTGTGGCATTAAACAGAATAGACAAATACACTACCCACATGAAGCTTTCATTCTGGTGGGGGAGACATAAAATAGTGAAATAATTACATAAAATGTCAGTGGATGATAAGTGTCAAAAAGAATATGAAAGCTCAAAAGGTGATAGAAAATGTGAAGGTTGCATTTGCACTTACATTTTTAAGGAGACATTTCTGAATTGATATACTCAAGGGTCACTAAATTTTTATTATGTTAAATCAGTTTCTTACCAAGTAAATTTCAGTAACATAAATAAGATCTCAAAAATTGCTTCAGCCAAGCATTTCTCTATAAAGACACGTGTACTCCAATGTTCATTGCAGCTTTGTTTACGGTGGCCAAGACATGGAAACAACCAAAATGTCCTTTGATAGATGAATGGATAAAGAAGTTGTGGTACATATACACAATGGAATACTATTCTGCGTTAAGGAAAGATGATATAGGAGCATTTGTGACAACATGGATGGATCTTGAGAGTATAATGCTAAGTGAAATAAGTCAGACAGAAAAAGCAGAGAACCCTATGATTTCACTGATATGTGGTATATAAACCAAAAACAACAAAAGAACAAGACAAACAAATGAGAAACAAAAACTCATAGACACAGACAGTAATTTAGTGGTTACCAGAGGGTAAGGGGGTTGGGGGTGAGTGATGAGGATAAGGGGGATCAAATATATGGTGATGGAAGGAGAACTGACTCTGGGGGGTGAACACACAATTGGATTTATAGATGATATAATACAGAATTGTACACCTGAAATCTATGTAAATTTACTAACAATTGTCACCTCCATAAATTTAATTAATTAATTTAAAAAATCCATATTGTATGATTCAATTATATGAAATATCTGGAACAGGTAAATCCATAGATATAGAACACAGATTGATGGTTGCCAGGGGTTGAGGGAAAGAGGAAAAGGAGAGCAACTACTAAAAGGGACGAACTTTCTTTTGGGATGATGAAATACATAAAGGTGGTGCTTGCACAATATTGTGAATCTATTTAATGCCACTGAATTGTTCACTTTAAAACAGTTAATTTTGTATTCTGTGAATTTTACCTCAATAAAAATATCTAAAAAGAAAATGATAACAAAAAAAACAAAACAAAACAAAACAAAAATTGCTTCAGCCAAAAGATAACAATCATCTAAACTTCTTATTTTCCAATGAACATATGTTTGTACACGTCCTTATTTAGTAGTGTTTTGGGTTTCTTTGGATAACCCAGAAATGGGATTACTGGGTCCCTCTTTGTCTCGTTATCGTCTTTGTTTTAAAGTCTATTTTGACTGGTATAAGTACTTTTGCTCCAGCTTTTTATTTGTTTGTTTGTTTTCATTTGCATGAAATATATTTTTCTATCATTTTACTTTCAGTCTGTATGTGTTTTCCATTGGGACTAGGTCTCTTGTACGCAGCACGTGTAAGAGTGGTGTTTTCTTATTCATTTAGCTAACCTAACTTTTTGATTGAAATATTTAATTCTATACAATGCAAATAATTATTGATAGATATGTAGTTACTGACATTTTATTATTCATATTTTTTATCATTTTTTTCCCTTCTTTTTCTGAAAGAAATCCCTTTACCATTTCTTGTAATACTGGTTTGGTGGTGATGAACTCCATTAGCTTTTTCTTGTCTGGGAAGCTTTTTATCTGTCCATTGATTCTAAATGATAGCTTTGATGATTAGAATAATCTTGGTTGTAGGTTCTTAGTTTGAATATTTTCTGCCAATCTCTTCTGTCCTTCTTTCAGTTTGAATGTTTTCTGCCAAGCTCTTCTTTCCTGCAAATTTTCTGTTAAAAAACAACAACCAAACAAACAAACCAAAAACCTGACAGTCTTATGGGAGCTCCCTTGTAGGTAACTAACTGCTTTTCTCTTTCTACTTTTAACACTGTCTCTTTTTCTTTAACCTTTAGCATTTTGATTATGGTGTGTCTTGACATGGGCCTCTTTGGATGCATCTTGTTTGATACTCTGCTGTTCCTGAACTTGTATGTCTATTTCCTTCACCATGTTAGGGAATTTTTCCATCATTATTTCTTGAATTAGGTTTTCAATCCCTTGCTCTCTCTCTTCTCCTTCTGGTACCCCTATGATGTAAATTTTGGTACACTTGATGTTGTCCTAGAGGCTCCTTATACTATCCTCATATTTTTGGATATGTTTTTCCTTTTGCTGTTCTGATTGGGTTTTTTTTCTACCTTATCTTCCAAATTGCTGATTCAGTCCTCTGCTTCATCAAATCTACTATTAATTTCCTCTAATGCATTCTTCATTTTAGTTATTCTTCATTTCTGACTAGTTCTTTTTTATGCTTTTACTTCCATTTTGTGTTTTCTATCTTTTCGTTAAAGCTCTCACTGAGATCATTGAGCATCCTTACAGCTAGTGTTTTGAACTCTGCATCTGGTAGATGGCTTATGTCCATTTTGTTTAGTTATTCATCTGGGGCTTTGTTCTGTTGTTTCATTTGAGACTTGTTTGTCTCTTCATTTTGGCTGTCTCCCTGTATTTGTTTCTATGTAATATGTAGAGCTGTTATGTCTCCCAGTCTTGGTAGAGTGGCTTTATGTAGTAGCTGCCCTGTGGGGTCTAATGGCACATTCTCTTTGGTTACCTGAGCCAGGTGCTGCTGGCCTTGTACGGGTTGGTGTGCCTTTCTATTGTAGTTGAGCCTTGGTTGCTGTTTGCATGTCAATGGTAGTGATTTACCCTCAGGCTGATTGATTGGGAGGACTGGCTATGACTACAGTAGAGGGGCTGTTCTGCAGGGATTGACCTTATAAAACAGGATTCACTTTAGCAGGGCTCTGGTGCCTGCCTAATCTATCCTTTTGGTGTGTCATCTGTGGAGGTGGCCAAAGTGATGCTCCTGCATGTTCCAAAGCCAGCCACGAGGTGTGCCAGCCCCCAGGCCTTCTGAGAGGGACCTCACCACAGGCCGAGTTCAACTTCAGCCTGTGCTCTGCCTAGGTCTTCTTTCTGTCTCCAAGCTGGGCTTGGAGTTGCTTGAGAGAGGCTAAACTGCGAACTGAAGCCAGCTGCTGCTACTGCCAGGCTTGGGGCTGCTTAGCAAGTACAATGTTTCCCCAAAAATAAGACCTAACTGGAAAATCAGCCCTAGCATAATTTTTCGGGAGGACATCCCCTGAACATAAGCCCTAAGGCATCTTTTGGAGCAAAACTTAATATAAGATGAGCTCTTATTTTTGGGGAAACACAGTAGTATGAGGCACACCAAGGCCAGTTTCTGCTTGTTGGAGGTTTTGGACCTTTGGGATATTTTTGGGAAAGTCCACAGCATGAATGAAGACAGGCATTTGTATGGAAAGCACTGGAAGCCCATAATTTTTATTCTTTATCATCTGATACTTTAAGAACTTAGATGCTAAGAGGGAGATAATAGTACCACATCCTCCTAAAATATATGTCACTTGAATCATGTCATATAATAATTTTAGTTTATGGTAATTCATTTAATCATAAAATAAGCCAACATAAACTATTTATTGTATTTAAACACAGAAGCCCTATATTAATCAGACTTTTTTTTTTATTTCTTTCCAAATTTGGCCTATTTTTGTTTGTTTGTGAGGTCATTACATTTATCTCTAGGGAAAATATACAGCAAATAAAACCTTATGATATTCCCTAAGCAAATAAATTCTATGTGGACACACTCTGTCCATATTAGTTATCATATCAAACATATTACTGAATAAACTAATATAAAATGCATTCTTCAAAAAAATTAATAACCTAATTCTAATACACTATGCTTTCCATAAACAACTTGGCTGTGGTACCTAGGAAATTATGTAGATATTAGTGGCTCATATTCCTTTAACATTTAACAAGAATTTTTAATGAAAGTCAAATACAT
Organism: Rhinolophus hipposideros; assembly: GCF_964194185.1. NCBI lineage: Eukaryota > Metazoa > Chordata > Mammalia > Chiroptera > Rhinolophidae > Rhinolophus > Rhinolophus hipposideros. Next base: position 72,324,374 of record NC_138050.1, read on the forward strand.
ATCATATGTTGGTAGTAAAATCCAATCAATTGAAAGAAAACTCTTTGGATAAAAGCTTGTAAGAAATGTTAATTGATGAAAAATGGAAATAACTTCCTGTGAACACTGCATCACTGGACATTTTTAAATGTCATGGATCCCTACCTGACGTATTCAAGATGGAATCCCTGCATTAATAAAGAATTAACAACTGAAGCTTATCTTCATCTTTAATATCTTTTAATTACTGTTTAGCATGCCTTTTACAAAATCCTGTATAAGTCAAAAATAAAGACATGTTTTACCTCCATTTTCTATTCAAAAATTTTTCAAATAAGATTTCTAGTACTGTTTTATAATATGTATACTCATATTCAATATTATAAGGTTTTATAGTATATGTATATATACACAAATACAGATAAACACATATATATACATATACATGTATATATGTATGTATGTATCTGTGTATAGATATAGATAGCTATAGAGATGATATTTTTAGCTACATTTTATTGTTTATTTTTATCATGACTTAGTGATTCACTGTATCTTATATGTAGGTTATTATTACTTGGTAAAATTATGTATTAACTATTTAAATGTTCTATTAATCTCTATACTCTTCAGACTACTGATTAATAAATTAATTCAGTAGAAAATTGGTACTCCATTACTTTCATCTATTATATCAAAGTTTATCTTTATCATTTTGTAAGTATAATTCACATTATTTTTCATAGTTCAGGATGTTTGTTCAAGTGAGATGGAATTCATCGCACTGTTGATCCACTGTCCATTATAACAGATTGTTGCTCTTTTCCAGCAGGTATATTTATATTCTTGGCAGTCACACATTTTCTGAATTGTTTTTCTATTAGAATGAATGAGTGGAAAGTAGAGCAGATGGTCAGTGATGGCTCTTCTAAATTTTCTGTAGTTATACCAATAAGACACTAGAACTCACATCTATTGTGACTACTTCAGAATATGTGTATTTATATAGGATGTGTTTTATTATTATGCGTGTGCGCATGTGTCTGTGTGTGTGAGAATTTCCTATGACACACAGTAAAATCAATTGTGACTATTCAACCAAAATAAAAATATGATTTATTGTTTGCATAAGGTTAGTTGTATACTACTCTCTTTTTCACATTCTACTTTTAATTATGAAAACTGAAAAATATTCTGATAATTAGTGTCACTGTATCATATAAAAAGACCAGAGATATATCATCAAAGGGAGTTAAATGCCAATCATGAACAGTTTTTTAATTCATATAAAGATATTTGACCTCTATCTAAAAGCTAGTGGGTAGAAACTAAAGTGTTTTATGTGGGATAATGACACTAAATTTACATTAAAAGAAACTCACCCCACACTTTTCCTGCAATTTAGAAAATTTATTGAAAAAAGTACAAAAATGTATTATTGCAGAAAATTATGAAAACAAGACAGGGATACTTGTGATATATAATGCTATCTTAGTCTAGAATATTGTCTATAGAGATGGAGAAAAAAATACACATATTTTAAATTACCAGAACTTGAAATGATTTGAAATGAGGAGGTGAGATGTAGGAATGATTTATGATTGCCTCTAAGGTTTCTTGATGATATCATTGCTTGAATTATCATTTATTGTGACAGAGGACAGTGGAGCAAGGATAAATTTAGTTTGAATATCATAAGTTCAGGTTGAGACATGAAAAACTGGATGTGTCTTAGATATTCCAGATTTCAACGTGACAGAAGGATATACACATATGAAGTTCCACAGATAGGTATCAATTATAGATTAAATTTAGAAGATGCCAATATATCTGAAATTATATGGGTGAATGACACCTCTATAAATGGCTGTAGGATAAAAAGAAAAGAGAGAAAGAGCAACCCTTATGACAATCAAAGCATAATAGTTGGTAGAAAAGATATAAAGAGGAAAACTAGATATGTATGTCTTATGAAATCATACATGTATAAAGAGAACAATTAGAAGAAAAACAGAAAACGTGATAAAAGTTCTTAGAAATTAAAATAATTCAAAATAGTAAATTCAGCAAAATTGCAAAACCATAGACTAGCACAGTTGAAATATGAAGTAGTTTTCTGAAAGATACACTTGAGAGTGATGTCATAAGAATGGTGGCAGCAGGGTGTACTTTTTGAGTTCTCCTCTGGATCTTATCACAACTGGAACATCTACAACCCATCAAAGGACTCTCTGCTTATCATGCAGAATAGCTAAGAGACTCATGCAAGGGATACTTGAAGCTGGGCAAATTGGGCAAGCAGGGGAAGAGGGAAGGGAGCGGAGTGGAGAGGAAGCCCGCATCTGCAGCTGTGGAGACATGGCCCGCATCTACGGCGGTGGAAATGCGGCTGGTATCTGCAGCTACAGAGACGCAGGGGATCCCAGGAAGAAACAGAGAACACAAAAGCCAGGAGGTGGGCTCTTTCCCTGTGTCCCACAGCTTATCTCTCCCACCGAGGGAGAGCATATCCAGCATTTGAGGCAATAACCTCAGCTGAGATATCTAGCTGGGCCCTAGGTTGGACAAAGGACACAAACTCCATACCTGGGCCCTTCCCTCTACTCTTCCAATCCTACCCGGCCCTTCCAGAGACTTAAAGTGGCCCCTGAACTGAGGAGCAGTGTCAGATTACAGAGGAACCTTAGTGCTCAGGTTGTGGGAAAACCGGCATGCAGCTCTGACCCAGGGAAGAGGCTGGGAAGAGTGTGATTTGGGCTGGGCTAGGAGAGAAGAGACTCCTCCACCCCAGCCACCACCTTTTCAGGCCTGTGGGAAGAGTGTGACACAGCTGGGCTGGGAGAGAGAAGACCCCAACATCCCCAGGCCCCACCCATTCTGGCCTGCCAAGGGCAGGGCAATTACAAATGCAGAGGCACTCCCAGGGATCAGCAATAGGTGGTAGACGCAGCTCTGGACTTTCAGCAGCTCAGAAATCTCCCGCCCACCACACACACACACACACACACACACACACACACACACACGAAAGAAGTATCCTAAGACTCAGGAGAACTGGGTACAGAGCTAGTGGTGCTACTCTCAGTGCACATATGTGCAGGCAAGGGCAGAAACTGCACTGACTTTGTAGAAAGTACCATCCAGACCACTCAACCCCACTCAACTAATCTGTAGTCCCAATGTCACTCTGTGCATCAGGTGACCAGCTCTGCCTGCACAATACCCAGAGGACTCTTTGGTACAGGAGAAGACAACCTGGAGATTACTTGGTGGGCTTAAGCCAAGATTGGCACAGTTTTCTTTGTTTTGTTTTGTTCTGTCTTTATATCTTTGATATCTTTGCCTGTGTTGAGTGTGGGTTGTCGGTTGTTTTTACATGTGAATGTATTTGATTTTTTCTTTGTTGTTGTTGTTGTTTTTGTGCTTCGTGATTTTCTTTGTTCTGAAATTGCCCTACTAGGATCCAGCTTAAGAGGCACAAGATTCAACATATCCAGAGGCCAACTCCAGACCAAACCAGAATACTACCAGGTTTGACCTACAAGTCACACACACAGAGGGAATTCTCTACAGGCACAAGAGCCCATAGAGGCCAAACCACATTTAAGTGGTCAACCCTCATGCAACAGAACACCCTGCAGTGGGCAGAGCCAAGTCTCACAACTACTCAGCCTAGGAGTTAACCCCACCTACTCACAAATGAAAGCAATTAAAGATCTTCTTTAACAGGACACTATACACAACACAAGAGTCACCTTTGGAGCATACACAGAGGAGAACAAAGTAGTGCCAGTCAAATATAAAGGACGCATATTACATAAGATAACCCAGGAAGAACTAACAACTCTAGGGGATCTACCTAATACATTGAAGAAAACACAGAGTCAGCCAGAGTGGGGAAACAAAGAAACATGTCCCAAATAAAAGAACAGAAGAAACCTCCAGAAATGGAACCAAATGAAACAGAGGTAAGCAACTATCAGAGACAAATTCAGAACACTGATGATAAGAATGTTTAAGGAGCTTAGAGATGACATAAAGAAGGATATAGAAATATTAATGAACAACCAATTAGAACTAAAGAACACAATTACTGAAATAAAAAAAAAAAACTCACTTGAAGGAATTAACAGCAGGTTAGATGAAGCAGAGGATCGAATTAGTGACTTAGAAGACAAGTTAACAGAGCTCACCCAAACAGAATAACAAAAAGAAAAAAAAAATAAAAAACAATGAAGATGGTTTAAGAGACATCTGGGATAACATAAAGCACAACAACATGCACATCATAAGAATACCAGAAGGTGAAGACAGGAAGCAAGGGATTGAGGACATATTTGAAGTAATAATGTTCCAAAACTTCCCTAACCTGATGAAGGAAACAAACATATAAGCCCAGGAAGTGCAGAGAGTTCTAACCAAGATAAACCCAAACAGGTCCACACCAAAACACATTATAGTGAAATGGCAAAGATTAAAGACAGAAGTGAGAATCTTAAAAGCAACAAGAGAAAGACAGAGGGTTACATAAAAGGGAACTCCCATAAGACTATCAAATGACTTTTCTACAGAAACATTGAAGGCCAGGAGGGAGTGGCAGGAGATACTCAAAGTGATGGAAAACAAAGGCCTACAACCTAGATTACTTTATCCAGCAAGGCTATCATTTCAAGTTGATGGAGAGATAAAGAGCTTCCGAGAAAAAAATAAACTAAAGGAATTTATTACCACCAAGCCAACATTGCAAGAAGTACTAAAAGGACTTCTATAAATAGAAGAAAGATGAAAACAATCTAACTACAAATTTAAAAATGGCAATAACTATGTACCTATCAATAATCACTTTAAATGTAAACTGATTAAATGCTCCAATCAAGAGACATAGGGTGGCTGAGTGGATAAGGAAGCAAGACCCTTGTATATGCTGTATACAAGAGACTCACCTCAGATCAAAAGACACACACAGGCTGAAAGCGAAAGGTTGGATTAAGATATTTCATGCAAATGGAAATGAGAAAAACGCTGGAGTTGCAATACTTATATCTGACAAAATAGACTTTAAAATGAAGAACATATTAAAAGACAAAGATTGGCACTATTTAATAACAAAGGGATCAATCCGGGAAGAGGACATAACTCTAGTAAACATCTATGCACCTAACCTAGGAGCACCTAAATATATAAAAAGGTATTAACTGACATAAATACAGAGATCAACAGTAACACTATCATAGTAAAGGACTTCAACACATCTCTGACAACAAGGGACAGGTCTTCCAGACAGAAAATCAATATGGAAACATTGGTCTTGGACCGTTCTTCCACTTGGATTTAATCGATATTTTCAGAGTATTTCACCCTAAAGCTGCAGAATATATGTTCTTCTCAAGTGCACATGGAACATTTTTCAAGGTAGACCATCTTTCGGCCATAAAACAAGTCTTGATAAATAAGAAAATTGAAATCATACCAATTGTCTTCTCTGACCACAGTGCTATAAAATTAGAAATGAACTACAGGAAAAAAGCTGGAAGACACACCAATTCATGGAGGCTGAATAACATATTACTAAATAATGAATGGGTCAACCAGGAGATCAAGGAAGAAATCAAAAGATATCTCGAGACAAACGAAAATGAAAACACAATGACCCAAAATCTATGGTATGCAACGAAAGCAGTCCTAAGAGGGAAATTCATAGCATTGCAGGCCTACCTAAAGGAACAAGAAAAATCACTAATCAACAGTTTATCTTCACACTTAAGAGATTGGGAAAAAGAACAGCAAAATAAGCCCAAAGGGAGTACAAGGAAACAGATAATAAAGATCAGAGTGGAAATAAATGAAATAGAAACCAGAAAAACAATACAAAGGTCAATGAATCCAAGAGTTGGTTCTTAGAGAAGATAAACAAAATTCACGAAACTTTAACCCGATTCATTAAAAAAGAGGACCCAAATTAATAGAATCAGAAATGAAAGAGGAGAAGTGACAACAGACACCACAGAAATACAAAAATAAAAAAAATTAAGAAATTACTATGAGCAACTATATGCCAACAAATTTGACAATCTGGAAGAAGTGGACAATTTTCTAGAGGCATACAGCCTTGCAAGGCTAACTCAAGAAAAAACAGAAAACCTGAATAGACTGATTACCACCAGGGAAATTGAATCAGTAATCAACAATCTCCCAACAAACAAAAGCCCTGGACCAGATGGCTTTACAGGTGAATTTTACAAAACGTTCAAAAAAGAATTATCACCTATTCTTCTCAAGCTCTTCCAAAAAATCGAGGAGGGAAGATTCCCAAACACTTTTTATGAAGCCACTATCACCCTGATCCCAAAATCAGACAAAGACAACACAAAATAAGAAAACGACAGGCCGATATCTCTAATGAATATAGATGCAAAAGTCCTCAACAAAATATTAACAAACAGAATTCAGCAATACATTAAAAAGATCATACACCATGATCAAGTGGGATTCATCCCTGGTATGCAGGGGTGGTTCAACATCCACAATCAATTAATGTGATACACCACATTAACAAAATGAAAAATAAAAATGACATGATTATAACAATAGATGCAGAAAAAGCATTTGATAAAATCCAGCAGCCATTTATGATAAAAACCCTTAAGAAAGTGGGTATAGAGGGATCATATCTCAACATAATAAAGGCCATATGTGATAAACCCACAGCTAACATCATACTCAATGGGGAAAAGCTAAAACCATTCCCCTTAAGATCAGGAATAAGGCAAGGTTGCCCACTTTCTCCACTTCTATTCAACATAGTGCTGGAAGTTCTAGCCATAGCAATCAGACAAAAAAAATAAATAAAAGGCATCCAAATCAGTAAGGAGGAAGTAAAATTTTCATTATATGCAAATGATATGATACTATATAGAGAGAACCCTAAAGACTCCACCAAAAAATTATTAGAGCTGATAGATAAATTTAGTAAAGTAATAGGATACAAAATTAATATTCAGAAATCAGTTGCATTTGTATATACCAATAATAAAACATCATAAGGAGAAATTAAAAAAAAGAATCCCATTTACAATTGCTTCAAAGACTATAAAATACCTGGAAATAAATTTAACCAAAGAAGTAAAAGATCTGTACTAAGAAAGTTATAAGACACTGAAGAAAGAAATGAAAGAAGATACAAATAGATGGAAACATATACCATGTTCATGGATAGGAAGAATTAATATAGTTAAAATGCCCATACTGCCTAAGGCAACATACATATTCAATGCAATTGCTATCAAACTACCAACAACATTTTTCACAGAAATAGAACATATAAACCTAAAATTTATATGGGACCATAAAAGATCCCGGATAGCCTCAGCGATCTTGAGAAATAAGAACAAGTGGAAGGTATAACAATACCTGACATCAAATTATACTACAAGACTACAGTAATAAAAACAGCATGGTACTGGCATAAAAATAGACACATAGATCAATGGAACAGAATAGAGTCCAGAAATAAATCCAAGCCTATATGGCCATTTAATCTACGACAATGGAAGCAAGAATGTACGGTGGGGTAAAGACAGTCTGTTCAATAAGTGCTGTTGGGAAACCTGGACAGACACATGCAAGAAAATGAAGCTGGACCACCTCCTTACACCATATACAAAAATAAATTCAAAATGGCTTAAAGACTTAAATGTAAGATCTGAAACCATAAAATATCTAGAAGAAAATATAGGAAGAAACTTCACAGACATTACCCAGAGTAAGATTTTTACTGATATATCCCCTCACGCAAGGGAAGTAAGAGTAAACATGTGGAATTACATCAAACTAAAAATTTTTTTCACAGCAAAGGAAACCATCAATAAAACAAAAAGGGATCCTACTGAATGGGAAAAGATATTTGCCAATGATATATCTGATATCTGATATCTGATATCTGATCACATATATCTGATATGTGATATCTGATATCACAAATTTATAAAAAAACTCAACTCAATTCCAAAAAAACAAACAGCCCAATTAAAAAATGGGCGGAGAACATGAAGAGACATTTTTCTAAAAAGGACATGCAGATGGCAAACAGACATATGAAAAAATGCTCAACCTCACTAATCATCAGAGAAATGCAAATAAAAACCACATTGAGATACCACCTCACCCCAGTCAAAATGGCTATCATCAATAAGTCAACAACAAAAAAAAGTGCTGGCATGGATGTGGAGAAAACGGGACTCTTGTGCATTTTTGGTGGGATTGCAGATTGGTGCAGCCTCTATGGAAAACAGTATGGAGGTATCTCAAAAATCTGAAAATAGAACTACCTTATGATCCAGCAATTCCACTCCTAGGTATCCATCTGGAGAAATCCAAAACTCTAATTGAAAAAACTTTGTGCGCTCCTATGTTTATTGCAGCACTATACACAACAGCCAAGACATGGAAACAACTGAAATGCCCATTGGTATAGATGACTGGATTAAGAAACTGTGGTACATTTATCCAATGGCATATTACGCAGCCATAAAGAAGAAATAAATCTTACCATTTGCAACAACATGGATGGACCTAGAGTACATTATGTTAAGTGAAATAAGTCAGACAGAGAAAGACAAATACCATAAGATCTCACTTATATGTGGAATCTAAATAAAAGAATATGTGAATGAACTAATCAGAAACAGTTTTGGAGACATAGAGGAAAAACTGAGGGTTGTTAGATGGAAGGGTATGTGGGGATAAGGGGAAGGTGAGGGGATTAGAAAACAGTCAGTGACCACAAGATGGCCACGCGGTTTTGAAAACTAATTTGGGGAATGTAATCAATAATATTGTAAAAATTTTGTAGGGTATCCGATGGACACTTGTCTCATTAGGGAGACCACCTCAGGGATGATGTAGATGCCTGATCACTACATTGTACACCTGAAGCTGAAGCTGAACAATAATGAATGTCAACTACAAGTTATATATATATATATCACCATATATCTGGACATCCTGTGATTCATTCAACTTGATATATATATATATATATATATATATATATATATATATATATATATACATACATATGTATACATATATACATATATGTATATGTATACATATGTATATGTATATGTATATACTTACAAGAAGCAGAGTACAGCATTAGGAATAGAGACAGTGGAAATGTAATGGCTCAGTGCGATGTCAGCGGGATAGTGGATGGGGCGAAGGGGGGTCACACAGTGTGAAAGATATAAATGATAAACGTTTAAGTATTACTTTGTCTTGGGCACCTGAAACTAATAAAAAAAAGAATGAAAAAAAAGATACACTTGAAGTATCTTTCAGAATATATAACAAAAATACAGAGTGAAAAAATGAGAGAAAAAATCAAGCTATGCACAGAAATATATATATATATATATATATAACTTATATGTGTAATATATATGTATATATATACATATATACATATATATATAATAAAAATATAGATATAAAATTTTCCTAAAGTTAAAATAAGTACCAAGCTCTAGTTGGAAATGTTCCATCTAGTGCCGTACAATGACATTAAAGTGGAAGAGATTCGACCAAAATATCTAGTGTAGTCTTTGATAATCAAGAATTAAACAAAACATGCTAAAATAAATATTTCCAGAAAGAGACAAAAAATAACTTAGAAGAATTGTAGCTATATTTGCCTCAAACACTACAATACAAAGTATACATGAATATATATGCACATATATAATATGGTATATATGTTATTATTATATGTATATTGTAAAATACATGCATATTCTATGTGTGTGTACACATACTTCTAATAATTATAAGTAAATCATACAAATATTAAACAGATAAGACTTCCACAGACTTGATGGAAGTTTATAAAGTTCAGCATTGTGAAAATGTCAATATATAATATACCTTCCATCGTGAAATAGAATTATCGTGCTTTGTATCACCTTACACTATAAGGAGGCAAGATTATCAGTTGGATTTTTGATTATAGTGGCAATGTATTCCACATTTGAGTAGAGCATTTAGTTGTAAGCCATAAGGATGCTAGTTTTGATGGGGAGAAAAACAGAAGAAATCTTGTTAGCCCATCCAGGCTTCACTGCACTTTGTTGTTCTGCTTGGTTTCATAACCCAGAGCATCTCATGGTGCTTAAAGTGTTTACCACAAATAAAGATACTTTAGGAAGTATCAGGCAATCACCAAAGGGGAAATCACAGCACTGACTTTCAAGGTTCTGATGTATATCCATGCCCTCATTTGCCAATAACTATTTTTGAGAAACAGACTTTGCTTTGCTTTGTATTGCTTTGCAATACAATAAGAGGTAAAGTCCGAGTGCCTAATAGTAGGATATAAAATACCATCCATTCAGACCTACTCATTATGAACTCGATGTTATCTGACCCCAAAAATCAGAAGGATGGGAATACTCAGAAATAACCTATCACCAAGTAGAAATGGCACAAAAAAGTTCAGACACAATTAATCTGTGTGGTTAGTGTCTCAAACTCCTTCAATATTTATTCCTGCAGAATTGCCTTTTCTCCATAAATCTATACCTATGGTCTCAAGGAAATTAGCTTATAACCAGTTTACTGAAGAGGAAAATCTCAGACTTGGTTTGTGGGTAATTTTACAAGATAGAATGAGGCCACACAGAAGTGATGGCTAAAGCATTAGACATCTACATAGGGTTGCAACCAAAATTAGTGGTTCATAAGGTCTGGGAAAGTGATACATATCCACTTGGGCAAAGATTGTGAAAATATTTGTGTCCCAGATGAATATTCATCAAAGAGCTTTCAAGATGTTCTCATAATAATGTGGTATGCTAGCCAGGATTTTCCAGAGAAACAGAACCAATAAAAATCCACATAAATAGATTTATTTATATGGTATTGGTTTATGTAATTATGGAGGCTGAGAAGTCCCATGATCTGCCTTCTCTGAAAGCTGGAAACCCAGGAACACCCGTGGAGGACTATAAAGCCCTGAGAACCACGAGCACTGAGACCAGAAGATAGATGTCACCATTCAAGTACTCAGGTGCAAAAAGAGTAAATCTCTTCTTCCACATTTTTGTTCTATTCAGGCCCTCAATCGATTAGATGATGTCTGTTCACATTGGGAAGGCAATCTTCTTTACTTTATTGATTCAAATGCTAATCTCTTCCAAAATCACCCTCACAAACACACTTGGAAATAATATTTAACCATATATCTGGACATCCTGTGATTCACTCGTTGACATATTAAATGAACTATCACAAATGGACAAAAAAAAAATGTTATTGGGATACCAGACAGCTCCTTTTACCAGTCAATCCAATGCTTGCTCACTGAAAATGTACAGAATGGCCATTAGAATAGAAATGGGGACTATCCATGGGTGCAACTTCTTCTAATAAAGACTTTCTTATAAAAAAGACTAATGTGTACCTGCTAAGTTCCTTATCTGTCAACAGCTGATCCTCTAATATGTCAATATTCCCCCAGAGTGCCCAGGTAGCTACCTGTGTCAACTTGATTGTATTGGACCAATTTTATTATGGCATAGGCATTGATTTGTCCTCATTGAATAAACATGTATGCTGGATATGAATGCACATTCCTTAATTCTAATGCTTCTAGTACCATTATCTATGAATACACACAGCATTGCTTCTGATAAAGGAACTCATTTCATAATAATAATAAAAAAAAGTGAGGCAATAGTCTCACTTGTCTTACCACATATCCCATCAATCAGAATTACTTAGCTAAAATGGCCTATAGAAGATTCAGTTATAGTATGAGGTGGGAAATTGATTACGCACTGAAAGAGTGGAATTCTATATTACATGATGTGTTAAATATGCTTTGAACCAACAACCCAATATGGTACTATTACAATTACATCAAAAATACATGGATTTAGAACAAAAGGGTGGGAGTTGATATGGCTTCTTTTTACTATTACACCTAATAATTATTTGTAGAATTGTTGTTTCATTTGCCATAACTTTAAGCTCTACAAGTTTGAATATCTTGGTTCCTAAAACAGAAACATACTTTGAACATATTTATAGTAAAAATGAAGAAAGAAATGTGTATCTGAAATTCAGATTTATCTAAGTCTTATATTTTTATTGCTAAATATGTCAACTCTACCCTTAAGACTTTACTCAAATGGTGTATTTACCAGAGAACTATCATTAACAAGACTACCAAATTTAAAACTACAATTTATTTCCCAATCAAACTGTAAATACAGTTCAATTACTTACTAGGGTATATGTTTGCATCTGTGTGTTTGAATGTATTTATGTATATATATTTTTTTTCTTTCATGATACTTACTGTGTTCTAACATATGATATTATTTACTCATTTATTAGTTTTTCGTTTGAGATTTCTCTCATTATTAGAATGCAAGTTCCAGGAATGACACAGATTTTTGTCTCTTGGGACTTCTAAACAATTCTATGCCCGGATAATAGTAACTACAAAATTGGAATTGTACAAGTTAATTAAAATAGTAAATGGGCTATAATCATTTGCCAAAAAAATCTAGTCCAATGAATCAATCTTATTAAAATTGGTGATCAACTTGATGCATGAGGAGAAAGACAGATATGATATTATTACTAAATAATAACAATAAATACTTAGAAAATCTGATACTATGAGTTTTCTAGATTCTAACAAATTGAAAATAATTGTTTCTGGAAGTTAAAATTTAGAAATTTAAAAAAGTAAAACTTAAATGACACATCCTATCGATATTAAATTATTCTAGAAATAATCAAATGGAATTTCTGAATACAACATAAATACAAGAAACAGACTGATTTATACTAAATATATGTTTATAACATATATTCTCTCATAAACTCAGAAAACATGGATTAGATTAATACTTTTGTATTATATTAATAATTTTGGTGAAATTGACCACAGAAAGACAATTTTCACTTACTACTTTATAATCTACTTAACTTACTAATCAGTTAAATAGCTCATCCAAATAAATTCAAGAAGAAAATACAGGAAAACTCTTTAAAATTATAATGTTTTACATTTTGCGATAGGAAAGTGTGCTTAGGTGATATACAGACCCAGACTTCATGAAGGGAAAAACTGAGAATCCAAACAGAGATATGTTATATAATGTAAATTTTCATTTCTATAATAATAACAAACAAGGTGAATGATCTTTTTTTTTTTTTTTTTTTTTTTTTTTTTTTTTAATGAAGCAAAGCCTTAACAATTCTAAGGATGTAGGAATATTCCACCTAAGAATTGGGAATAAAATGTATGCCTTGCCTTAAAAAATATTAAATTAAATTATTTTACTCTGTATTTTAAATATTACTCTAGAAGAAAATTTGTCAGAGCCCTCAGCTAATCTCTTAATTCATGGTGAAAAACTGAAGCCCTTTGCTCTATGTTCAGGAACATGACATGGTTGTCCCCTATCACCTCTGCTTTTCAACATAGTGTTGGAAGTCCTTGCCAGAGCAATTAGGCAATCAAAAGAAATAAAATGCATCCAAATTGGGAATGAAGTGATAATTTATTATCACTCTTTGCAGATGACATTATGCTATATATAGAAAACCCTAAAGACTCCACCAAAAAGCTGTTAGAAACAATCAACGAATACAGTAAAGTTGCTGGCTACAAAATCAATGTACAAAAGTCCACTGCATTCCTATATACTAACAATGGAATCTCAGAAAAAGAAATACAAAAAACAATTCCGTTTGCAATTGCAGCCAAATGAATAAAATACCTAGGAATAAACTTAACCGAGGATGTGAAGGATTTATATGCTGAAAACTATAAGACATTTTTGAAAGAAATTGAAGAAGACACAAAGAAATGGAAAGACATTCCATGCTCATGGATTGGAAGACTCAACATAGTTAAAATGGCCATATTACCCAAAGAAATATACAGATTTAATGCAATCCCCATAAAAATCCCAATGGCATTTTTTAAATAAATAGAACAAAACATCATCAGATTTGTTTGGAACCACAAAAGACCCTGAATAGCCAAAGCAATCTTAAGAAAAAAGAACAATACTAGAGGTATCACACTCCCTGATTTTTGCTTGTACTACAGGGCTACAATAATCAAATACAGCATGGTATTGGCCAAAAAACAGACACATAGAACAATGGAGTAGAATTGAGAACCCAGAAATAAAACCACATAAATATGGACAGACAATTTTTGACAAAGGAGTTAAAAACATTCAATGGAGGAAAGACAGCCTATTCAATAAATGGTGCTGGCAGAATTGGATAGCTACGTGCAAAAGAATGAAACTGGACTGCTATCTGTCACCATGTACCAAAATTAAATCAAAATGGATCAAAGACTTAAGCATACGACCTAAAAATATAAACTGCAGAGAAGAAAAATAGGTACTAAACTTATGGACCTTGGGTTCAAAGAGATTTTATGAATTTGACTCCAAAGGCAATGGAAGTAAAAGCTAAAATAAACAAATGGGACTATATGAAACTTAAAAGTTTCTGCACAGCAAAAGAAACCATCGACAAAATAAAGAGGCAACCAACTGAATGGGAGAAGATTTTTGCAAACAGTGCCTCTGATAAGGGGCTAATATCCAAAATATACAAGGAAGCTCAACAACTAAAAAACAAACAACCCAATTGAAAAATGGGCAGAGAACCTGAAGAGACATTTCTCCAAGGAGGACATACAAATGGCAAATAGACATATGAAAAAATGTTCAACATCACTAATCATCAGAGAAATGCAAATAAAAAACACAATGAGATGTCACCTCACCCAATCAGAATGGCTATCATCAACAAGACAAATAGTAACAAGTGTTGGAGTGGCTGTGAGAAAAAGGAACCCTCATCCACTGTTGGTCGGAATGCAGACTGGTGCAGCCGTTATGGAAGGCAGTGTGAAGTTTCCTCAAAAAATTATGAATAGAATTACCATATGACCCAGCAATTCCTCTCCTGGGTATCTACCCCAAAAATCTGAAAACATTTATCCATAAAGACATGTGCTCCAATGTTCATTGCAGCTTTGTTTACGGTGGCCAAGACATGGAAACAACCAAAAAGTCCTTCGATAGATGAATAGATTAAGAAGTTGTGGTATATATACACCATGGAATACTATTCAGCAGTAAGAAAAGATGATATGGGAACATTTGTGACAACATGGATGGATCTTGAGAGTATAATGCTAAGCGAAATAAGTCAGACAGAAAAAGCAGAGGACCCAATTATTTCACTGATATGTGGTATATAAACCAAAAATAACAAAAGAAGAAGACAAACAAATAAGAAACAAAAAACTCATAGATACAGACAATAGTTTAGTGGTTACCAGAGGGCAAGGAGGGTGGGGGGAGGGAGATGAGGATAAGGAGGATCAAATATATGGTGATGGAAGGAGAACTGACTCTGGGTGGTGAACTCACAATTACTTTCAACTACTCTAGAAAAATAGCTTACTCTCAAAACTCTTATGAAGTTTATAGTTCAGAAGGACAAGCTAACTAAAAGACCAATGCCTAATCATATGGAAATAGAAAACTTACCCTATGCCTACACATCACGATTATAGTACTAGAGCTCTATTTATAGTACATATTTTTACCCAGTACACCATGTCTGGATGTTTAAAAACTGTTGTACAGTACAACAAAGGACAAAAAACACAATTTGAAGAGGAGAACAAACATTAGAACTAGACAAGAAACAGATGTTGAAATTTTCAGACTAGGAATTTAAAACACCTATGATTAATATGCTAAGAGCTCTAATTGGTAAAACAGACAATGCACAAGAACAGATGGGCAACGTAAGCAGAAGGAAAAACCAAAAGGAAATCCTAGGGGAAAACAAAACAAAGCAAAACAAACAACAACAAAAAAACCTGTACCAGAAATGAATAATGTCTTTCATGGGAATAACAGTAGACTGTATACAGTTTAGAAAATAATTTCTGAGCTGGAGGAGGATATTACAGTAGAATCATGAAAAACTGAAAAGCAAACAGAACAAACACTATACAAATCAGAACAGAATATCCAAGGACTACAGGACAACTACAAATGCATAATAAAATGATAATTTTATGAGAATATCATAATGGGAATATCAATGGAGAAGAGAGAGAGGAAGAAAATAAATATATGAAACAACGCCACTGAGAATTTCACCAAATTAATATCAGACAATAAACACAGACCTAGGAAGCTCAGAAAACAAGTGAATAAGTGAATATATATATATATATATATATATATATATATATATATATATATATATGTATATGCGCACTTATTCTATCTAGACATATAATTTTGAAATTAAAGATAATCAAAGATAAGGAAATACATCTTTAAAGAACGCAGAGATAAAAACAAAACTAAACAAAAAAACAAAAAACAACAACCAACATATAGTGAAAAAAATAAAAGAATTAAATCTGAAACTGTGAAAGCAAGAAGAGAGTGGAGTGAAATATTTAAAATGTTGAGAGAAAAAATAAAATCATTTACCAAAAATTCTATATCCTGCAAAATTATCCTTCCATTGTGAAGGATAAATAAAAACTTTCTTAGAGAAATG
This sequence comes from Rhinolophus hipposideros, assembly GCF_964194185.1. Lineage (NCBI taxonomy): Eukaryota > Metazoa > Chordata > Mammalia > Chiroptera > Rhinolophidae > Rhinolophus > Rhinolophus hipposideros. The sequence continues at coordinate 72,340,985 of NC_138050.1, forward strand.
AAAATTGAGGAAATTTGTTCCCTGTAGATCAGCCTTGAATGTTACGGAAAAAAAAAAAGTTTTTAAATAAAGTTAGAAAAGGGTACTAACATAGGTATATGTATACTAGAATTTACATAAATTAAAGAAACATATCAAATAAGGAATAAAAGAGGGTCAAAAAGTATGTATCTATTTTTTATTCTTAATTTATCTAACCAAAAACAGTTGATTTAAAATAGTATCAATAATATAATTGAATGTATGCTTGTTTGTTTTTTTTTTGTGTGTATGTATATATGTATATATATGTGGTATATATGGTACCAATAAAAGTATTCACATTTTAAGAAAGGAAAAAACTATATTAAAATTATAATACAATGAATGACACTAGCATTCATTTGATTAACACCATCTTTTGACTGAACAGCATACTACACATTGCTACCGTAATTCAATTCAACTTTAAAAAGTAATACATAGACAACATCTCTTAAAATGTGGACATTTTTGGGGTACACCCACTATACGTATATTATATATATATATACATACACACACCATGTTTCCTCCAAAATGAGACCTAGTGGAAAATCAGCTCTCACACGCCTTTTGGAGCAAAAATTAATATAAGACCTCGTATTGTACTATATTATATTACATTACATTACATTACATTATATAAGACCCAGTCTTATAGTACAGTAAAGTAAGACCGGGTCTCATATTAAGTTTTGATCCAAAAGACACATTAGACCTGACTGTCCGGCTAGGTCTTATTTTTGGGGAAACACGATATGTGTGTGTGTGTGTGTGTGTGTGTGTGTGTGTGTGTGTATGCTTATGTATGTTTATGTATAAGTGAAATGAATGACAGAAGTAACACAAAGAACAGAAGGTAAGAAATATAATTATTTTATCATTATTAGGTATTCGCACTACCCATGAAGTGGTATAGTGTTATTTGAAAAAAAAAACAAACAACAAAATTTGGAAAGGCTGCAATGGATATTGCAAACTGAAATCTAGAATTGAATCACTTGATGAAAATGAAAACTATGACCTGCCTCATGGAAATTATGGGTTACTGCATCATAAGATCTTGTAAGACCGCCAAGCCATGATAGACACACATTGGGTAGAAACATGAGAAATAGCTCTGTCTTTTTAAAAAATACAAATGCAATATTTATTTTAGCAAAATGAAGTCATATTGCTTTTATCAGTTGTCTAGATTTAAAAACTTAAAGAAACAGAATTTTTAAGACAGTTTGTAAATAGACCTTCAACTAACTCTTTACTTGGTGGAAGGATGCTTCGTTGAAAACCAAGCATTAAAAGGTTGCTGAGCAGCAAAGCAGATTGATTTTAATGCAGTTTGGGCATGTCTCTATTTTCAGTTCTGCTCATTGATTCAAATGGTACATGACCATGTGTCCTGTTATGAAACATTTGAGGGAATCTTCTTGTGAACATTGAAAAGCCAGATTAACCAGATGACCCTTGCAAAAATAAGAGATTTTGTTGCTTGGAGATTATTCAAGGACCTCACCTAAAGTCACCACCTACATGATAATATCTGTATCTCAAAGTCCACTACTACTCCACCTCCTCACCCTTTATATCAGTACTTAAGGTCAGTTCTCACCATATTCAAATGTGGAATTACAGTCCCTGCTACTGAAGTAGCTAACATACCAAGAATTCTGCAGAACCTTGCTAATGTATTGTTTTGTGTTGGTCTCACCTTATCGATGACACGTGTTGTGGATAAACCAGCAATTACAGTTCTTATTCTGATTACGAGATGCCCTCAGCATCTCACTATTATGAAATTTTGGGAAAAAAAAAAGTTGCATTAAATTACGGGTCCTGGAAATTACATGGCACACCTAGGAACACACAGTGAGGACACAAGGAGAGAGAGTGATCGAGCATGGGCCTGGGGTTCTGGTGTTATTGGGGTCAAATTTCGAGGTCTAGTGTTTCATGGGCTCATTATTGGTGGATTTAAAACATAATAAGAGCTAGACTTTAAAGCATGGGAGAAGAAAAAACAAGCAGCACAAATGGTCAGTTATTGAAATCAACCAAGATCCCTAAAATAAAGGAGCCAGGGTGGGGTAGGCAGGGTTGGGGTGCACAGCCTGTCTCTTTGTCTAGTCCTGTGGTTTGAAATGTGTTTACCAGAGACAGCCATCTTTCAATTGAATGTCTTCCCAATAGAAGTTTAAGTCAGAAACTTGCATTGAAAAAAGAAAGTCAACTTTTCAAGGCTTATACTGTGTGTGGTGGTGGAGGGGTGGTGACAAAAAAACGTATAAAAGTGAATAATGTGGTCAGTGTTGCTCAAGCAGTAGTTTGCCATAATCAGAAATGCCTTGATGTTGATGGTAACCACTTTGAGCACCTCTTGTAATTGCAGAAGTGAAACATGACTTGTATTCATCTTTTGTTATTGGTATATATTGAGTATTACAATTTTAATAGTTTTCCTTTCTTAAAATGTGTATGCATTTTTTTGGCACCCTCTGTATATATAACATATTTATATATATATAACAAAAAATAACATTTATTATATATTATGCATTTATTAAATCAGAACAATTAATTAGTTAATTAATTAAATAAGAACAAATACCATACCTCAGGTAAAATTGCACACTTAAGAGCACCATCAAAATTTTATACTCTCAAGATCCATTCACGTTGTTGCCAGTGTTCCTATACCATCTTTGCTTACTGCTGAATAGTATTCCATTGTGTATATATACCACAATTTCTTCAACCATTCATCTACCGAAGGACATTTTGGTTGTTTCCATGTCTTGGCCACTGTAAAAAAGCTGCAATGAACATTGGAGCACAAGAATTCTATGAAGGACTTTAGTCTTTATGGATAAATGTTTTCAGATTTTTGGGGTAGATACCCAGGAGAGGAATTGGTGGGTCATATGGTAATTCTATTCATAATTTTTTGAGGAACCTCCACACTGCCTTCCATAATGGCTGCACCAGTCTGCATTCCCACCAACAGTGTATGAGGGTTCCTTTTTCTCCACAGCCTCTCCAACATTTGTTACTATTTGTCTTGTTGATGATAGCCATTCTGACTGTGGCGAGCTGATATCTCATTGTGGTTTTCATTTGCATTTCTCTGATGATTAGTGATGTTGAGCATTTTTTCATATGTCTATTTCCATTTGTATGTCCTCTTTGGAGAAATGTCTCTTCAGGTCCTCTGCCCATTTTTCAAGTGGTTTGTTTGATTTTTTGTTGTTGAGTTGCATGTGTTCCTTGTATATTTTAGATATTAGCCCCTTATCAGAGGCACTGTTTGCAAAAATCTTCTGCCATTCACGTGGTTGCCTCTTTATTTTGTCGATGGTTTCTTTTGCTGTGCAGAAGCTTTTAAGTTTCATATAGTCCCATTCATTTATTTCAGATTATACTTCCATTGGCTTTGGAGTCAAATTCATAAAATGCTCTTTGAACCCAAGGTCCAAAAGTTTAGTACCTATGTTTTCTTCTATGCAGTTTATTGTGTCAGGTCTTATGCTTAAGTCTTTGATCCATTTTGAATTAATTTTGTAAATGGTGACAGATAGCAGTCCAGTTTCATTCTTTTGCACATGGCTATCCAATTCTCCCAGCACCGTTTATTGAGCAGGCTGTCTTTCCTTCATTGAATGTTTTTAGCTTCTTTGTCAAAAAGTATCTGTCCATATTTATGTGCTTTTATTTCTGGGCTCTCATTCTATTCCATTGGTCTATGTTTCTGTTTTTCTACCAATACCATGCTGTTTGTTTATTGTAGCCCTGTAGTACAAGCTAAAATCAGGGAGTGTGATACCTCCAGTATTCTTCTTTTTTAGCTTTGGCTATTCAGTGTCTCTAGTGGTTCCAAACAAATCTGATATTTTTTTTGTTCTATTTCTTTAAAAAATGTCATTGGGATTTTGATGCAGATTGCATTAAATCTGTATATTGCTTTGGGTAATATGGCCATTTTAACTATGTTGATTCTTCCAATCCATGAGCATGGAATGTCTTTCCATTTCTTTGTGTCTTCTTCAATTTCTTTCAAAAATGTCTTATAGTTTTCAGCATATAGATCCTTCACATCCTACGTTAAGTTTATTCCTAGGTATTTTATTCATTTGGCTGCAATGCAAAAGGAATTGTTTTTTGTATTTCTATTTCTGAGATTCCATTGTTAGTATATAGGAATGCAATGGAATTTTGTAGAATGATTTTGTAGCCAGAAACTTTACTGTATTCGTTGATTGTTTCTAACAGCTTTTTGGTGGAGTCTTTAGGGTTTTCTATATATAGCATCATGTCATCTGCAAAGAGTGATAATTTAACTTCTTCATTCCCAATTTGGATGCCTTTTATTTCTTTCTCTTGCCTGATTGCTCTGGCAAGGACTTCCAACACTATGTTGAAAAGCAGGGGTGATAGGGGACAGCCCTGTCGTGTTTTTCAACATAGAGCAAAGGGCTTCAGTTTTTCACCATTAATTATGAGATTAGCTGAGGGCTTGTCTTAGATGGCCTTTATTATGTTAAGGTATTATGTTAAGGTATACTTCTATACCTATTCTACTAAGTGTTTTAATCATAAATGGATGTTGTATCTTGTCAAATGCTTTTCTGCATCAACTGATATAATCATATGAATTTTGTCCTTTATTCTGTTTATGTGATGTATCATATTGATGGATTTGCAGATGTCGAACCATCCTTGTGCCCCGGGGATGAACCCCACTTGGTCGTGATAAATAATCTTTTTAATGCATTGTTGTATTCGATTTGCTAGAATTTTGTTTAGGATTTTTGCATGTGTATTCGTCAGGGATATTGGTCTGTAGATTTTTATTGTGTGTTGTCCTTACCAGGTTTTGGTATCAGGGTAATGATGGCCTCATAAAATGAGTTAGGGAGTACTGTCTCTTCTTCAAATTTTTGAAAGAGTTGAGCAGGATTGGTATTAGATCCTCTTTGAAGGTTTGGTAGAATTCACTAGTGAAGCCATCTGGTCCTGGACTTTTGCTTTTGGGAAGGTTTTGGATGACTGATTCAATTTCATTATTGGTAATAGGTCTTTTAGATTTACCAGTTCTTCATGGTTCAGCCTTGGAAGGCTATCTGTTTCTAAGAACTTGTCCATTTTTTCTACGTTACTGAATTTGGTGGCATATAGTCCTTCATAGTATTCTTGGATGATCCTTTGTATTTCTGTTGTGTCATGATAACTTCCTCTTTTTCATTTTTGATTTTTTTAATTACTGTCTTCTCTCTTTTTATCTTAGTGAGTCTCGCCAAGTGTTTGTCAATTTTGTTAATCTTTTCAAAGAACCAGCTCTTTGTCACATTAATTTTTTCTACTGTCTTTTTGTTCTCTATTTCATTTAGTTCTGCTCTGATTTTTGTTATTTCCTTTCTTTGGCTGACCTTGGGTTTCATTGGTTCTTCTTTTTCTAGTTCTTTAAGAAGTAACATGAGGTTATTTATTTGGGATTTTTCTTGTTTCTTGAGATAGGCCTGTAATGATATAAATTTCCCTTGTAAAACTGCTTTTGCTGCATTGCAAACATTTTGGTAGGATGTATTTTAATTGTCATTTGTTTCTATGTATCTTTTGATCTCTCCTCTAATTTTTTCTTTGACCCAGTCATTCTTTAAAAGTATGTTGTTTAATATCCATGTATTTGTGTGTTTCCTTGCTTTCTTTTTGCAGTTGATATCCAATTTCAAAGCCTTGTGATCAGAGAATATGCTTGGTATGATTTCAATCTTCTTAAATTTGCTAAGGCTGATGTTATGTCCCAATATATGGTCTATCCTTGAGAATGTTCCATGTACACTCAAAAAGAATGTCTAGTCTGATGTTTTAGGATGGAGAGCTCTATATATGTCAATTATGTCCATTTCATATAATGTGCATTTAGGGCTGCTATTTCATTATTTATTTTCTGTTTGGATGATCTATCCATAGCTGTCAACGATGTATTTAAGTCCCCTAATATAATTGTGTTTTGGTGAATTTCTCCCTTTAGTTCTGTTAGTAGTTGCTTGGTAAATTTTGGTGCTCCCTGATTGGTGGCATAAATATTGATGAATGTTATGTCTTCTTGTTGTATAGTCCCCTTTACCATTATGAAATGTTCGTCTTTGTCTCTCGTTATCTTTTTCACCCAGAAGTCTGTTTCATCTGATATCATTATGGTACACTTTATTTTCTCTGGGTACCATTTTCTTGGAGTGTCAATTTCCACCCTTTCACTTTGAGTCTATGCTTGTCCTTGTAGCTGAGATGTGTCTCTTGGAGATAGCATATGGTTGGGTTTAGTTTTTTGATCCAATCTGCTATTCTGTGCCTTTTTATGGGTGAGTTCAGTCCATTTACATTTAGGGTGATTATTGATATGTGAGGATTTCCTTTCATTCTATCTTCAGTTTTCTGGTAAGACTGTGTCTCCATTGTTTCTTTGACTTTTTGTTGTTGTCTATTATTTCTGTGTGGTGGTATTCTATGATGTTTCCGTCTGTTTCTTCTTTTATTACAGTATATATTTTATTTCTGGATTGTTTTAGAGTGTTTACCCTTAAGTTTATATAAAAGGAAGTTTGATATTTAGAGAATCCCATTTTCTTCAACATTCTTATTTTCTCCATTCGCATATTCTGGTTCAGGCCTTTACTCACACCCTTTTTATGTTTTGGTTGCCACAAACTGTCCCTGTTGATGGTGGTCGAATAGCCTCCTTTAGTATTTCTTATACTGCAGGTTGTGTATTAGAAAATTTCTTCAGCTGCTGTATGTCTGGAAAGGTCTTTATCCTCCTTCATATCGATAGGATATCTTTGCTGGATATGTTATTCTTGGCTCATAATTTCTCTCTTTCAATAGTTTGAATATTTGGTTCCATTCCCTCCTGGCTTGTGCAGTTTCTGCTGAAAATTCTGATGATAATCTAATGGGATTTTCTTTGTAAATTACCATCTTCTTTTCCCTGGCTGACTTGAGGATTCTTTCTTTGTCATTGATTTTAGACAGCTTCAATACAATGTGCCTTGGAGAAGGCCTGTTGGGATTGAGGTGATTAGGTGTTCTATTTTCTTCTTGGATTTGAGGATCCAGTTCTGTCCACAAGTTTGAGAAGTTTTCATCAATAATCTGTTTGAATATATTGTCTTTTCCCTTCTCTCTTCCTTTCCCTTCTTGTATGCCCATTATTCTTATTTTGTTCATTCTGATGGAGTCAGAAAGTTCTTGTAGATTTCTTTCATTTCTTTTAATTCTCAAGTCACTTTCTTCTTCTATCCATGTCATTTCCAGATGTCTATCTTTGATGTCACGGATTCTTTCCTCCATCTGGTCAACTCTACTACCTAAGCTGGTTATTTCTTTCTTAATTTCTTCTATTGAGTTATTAATCTCCAGAAATTTTCTTTGGTTATTTTTTATTTTATTTTTTTTTATTTATTTATTTTTTTTAATTAATTTTATTGGGGTGACAATTGTTAGTAAATTTACATAGATTTCAGGTGTACAATTCTGTATTACATCGTCTATAAATCCCATTGCGTGTTCACCACCCATAGTCAGTTTTCCTTCCATCACCATATATTTGATCCCCTTTACCCTCATCACCCACCCCCCACCCCCTTACCCTCTGGTAACCACTAAATTATTGTCTGTGTCTATGAGTTTTTGTTTCTCATTTGTTTGTCTTGTTCTTTTTGGTTTATATACCACATATCAGTGAAATCATAGGGTTCTCTGCTTTTTCTGTCTGACTTATTTCACTTAGCATTATTCTCTCGAGATCCATCCATGTTGTCACAAATGCTCCTATATCATCTTTCCTTAACGCTGAATAGTATTCCATTGTGTATATGTACCACAACTTCTTTATCCATTCATCTATCAAAGGACATTTTGGTTGTTTCTATGTCTTGGCCACCGTAAACAAAGCTGCAATGAACATTGGAGTACACGTGTCTCTATAGAGAAAGCTTTTATATTTTTGGGGTAGATACCCAGGAGAGCGATTGCTGGGTCATATGGTAACTCTATTCGTAATTTCTTGAGGAACCTCCATACTGCCTTCCATAGCGGCTGCACCAGTCTGCATTCCCACCAACAGTGTATGAGAGTTCCTTTTTCTCCACAGCCTCTCCAACACTTGTTACTATTTGTCTTGTTGATGAAAGCCATTCTGACTGGGGTGAGGTGATATCTCATTGTGGTTTTCATTTGCATTTCTCTGATGATTAGTGATGTTGAGCATTTTTTCATATGTCTATTTGCCATTTGTATATCCTCTTTGGAGAAATGTCTCTTCAGGTCCTCTGTCCATTTTTCAATTGGGTTGTTTGTTTTTTTGTTGTTGAGTTTCATGAGTTCCTTGTATATTTTGGATATTAGCCCCTTATCAGAGGAACTGTTTGCGAAAATCTTCTCCCATTCAGTTGGTTGCCTCATTATTTTGTCAATAGTTTCTTTTGCTGTGCAGAAGCTTTTCAGTTTCATATAATCCCATTTGTTTATTTTAGTTTTTACTTCCATTGCCTTTGGAGTCAAATTCATAAAATGCTCTTTGAACCCAAGGTCCATAAGTTTAGTACCTATGTTTTCTTCAATGCAGTTTATTGTGTCAGGTCTTATGCTTAAGTCTTTGATCCATTTTGAATTAATTTTGGTACATGGTGACAGATAGCAGTCCAGTTTCATTCTTTTGCACGTAGCTATCCAATTCTGCCAGCACCATTTATTGAAGAGGCTGTCTTTCCTCCATTGTATGTTTTTAGCTTCTTTGTCAAAAATTATCCGTCCATATTTATGTGGTTTTATTTCTGGGTTCTCAATTCTATTCCATTGGTCTATGTGTCTGTTTTTCCGCCAATACCAAGCTGTTTTGATTATTGTAGCCCTGTAGTACAAGGAAAAATCAGGGAGTGTGATACCTCCAGTATTGTTCTTTTTTTTTAATATTGCTTTGGGTATTCGGGGTCTTTTGTGGTTCCAAACAAATCTGATGATTTTTTGTTCTATTTCTTTAAAAAATGCCATTGGGATTTTAATGGGGATTGCATTAAATCTGTATATGGCTTTGGGTAATATGGCCATTTTAACTATATTGATTCTTCCAATCCATGAGCACGGAATGTCTTTCCATTTCTTTGTGTCTTCTTCAATTTCTTTCAAAAATGTCTTATAGTTTTCAGCATATAAATCCTTCACATCCTTGGTTAAGTTTATTCCTAGATATTTTATTCTTTTTGCTGCAATTGCAAAAGGAATTGTTTTTTCTATCTCTTTTTCTGAGATTTCATTGTTGGTATATAAGAAAGCAATGGACTTTTGTACGTTGATTTTGTAGCCAGCAACTTTACTGTATTCATTGATTGTTTCTAATAGCTTTTTGGTGGAGTCTTTAGGGTTTTCTATATATAGCATCATGTCATCTGCAAAGAGTGACAATTTAACTTCTTCATTCCCAATTTGGATGCCTTTTATTTCTTTCTCTTGCCTGATGGCTCTGGCGAGGACTTCCAACACTATGTTGAAAAGCAGAGGTGATAGGGGACAACCTTGTCGTGTTCCTGAACGTAGAGCAAAGGGCTTCAGCTTTTCACCATTAATTATGAGATTAGCTGAGGGCTTGTCGTATATGGCCTTTATTATGTTGAGGTATTTTCCTTCTATACCAATTTTAGTAAGTGTTTTAATCATAAATGGATGTTGTATCTTATCAAATGCTTTTTCTGCATCAATTGATAGAATCATATGATTTTTGTCCTTTATTTTGTTTATGTGATGTATCACATTGATGGATTTGCGAATGTTGAACCATCCTTGTGCCCCGGGGATGAACCCCACTTGGTCGTGATGAATAATCTTTTTAATGCATTGTTGTATTCGATTTGCTAGAATTTTGTTTAGGATTTTAGCATCTGTATTCATCAGAGATATAGGTCTGTAGTTTTCTTTTTTTGTGTTGTCCTTACCAGGTTTTGGTATCAGGGTAATGTTGGCCTCATAAAATGAGTTAGGGAGTACTGACTCTTCTTCAATTTTTTGGAAGAGTTTGAGCAGGATTGGTATTAGATCCTCTTTGAAGGTTTGGTAGAATTCACTAGTGAAGCCATCTGGTCCAGGAGTTTTGCTTTCGGGAAGGTTTTTGATGACTGATTCAATTTCGTTACTGGTGATTGGCCTGTTTAGATTTTCCACTTCTTCTTGGTTCAGCCTTGGAAGGCTATATGTTTCTAAGAACTTGTCCATTTCTTCTAAGTTATTAAATTTGGTGGCATATAGTCCTTCATAGTATTCTTGGATAATCCTTTGTATTTCTGTGGTGTCCGTGATAACTTCCCCTTTTTCATTTCTGATTTTGTTAATTAGTGTCTTCTCTCTTTTTATCTTAGTGAGTCTAGCCAAGGGTTTGTCGATTTTGTTAATCTTTTCAAAGAACCAGCTTTTTGTCACATTAATTTTTTCTATTGTCTTTTTGTTCTCTATTTCATTTAGTTCTGCTCTGATTTTTGTTATTTCCTTTCTTCTGCTGACCTTGGGTTTCGCTTGTTCTTCTTTTTCTAGTTTTTTAAGGTGTAACATGAGGTTATTTATTTGGGATTTTTCTTGTTTCTTGAGATGGGCCTGTAATGATATAAATTTCCCTCTTAAAACTGCTTTCGCGGCATCCCAAAAATTTTGGTAGGATGTATTTTCATTGTCATTTGTTTCTGTGTATCTTTTGAGCTCTCCTCTAATTTCTTCTTTGACCCAGTCGTTCTTTAAAAGTATGTTGTTTAATCTCCATGTATTTGTGTTTTTTCCTGCTTTCTTTTTGCAGTTGATATCCAATTTCAAAGCTTTGTGATCAGAGAATATGCTTGGTATGATTTCAATCTTCTTAAATTTGCTGAGGCTGATTTTGTGTCCCAATATATGGTCTATCCTTGAGAATGTTCCATGTACACTAGAAAAGAATGTATAGTCTGATGTTTTAGGATGAAGTGCTCTATATATGTCAATTATGTCCAATTCCTCTAATGTGTCATTTAGGGCTGCGATTTTGTTATTTATCTTCTGTTTGGATGATCTATCCATAGCTCTCAATGATGTATTTAAGTCCCCTAGTATAATTGTGTTTTGGTCAATTTCTCCCTTTAGTTGTGTTAGTAGTTGCTTGGTATATTTCGGTGCTCCCTGATTGGGGGCATAAATATTGATGACTGTTATGTCTTCTTGTTGTATAGTCCCCTTTACCATTATGAAATGTCCATCTTTGTCTCTTGTTATCTTTTTCACCCTGAAGTCTGTTTCATCGGAAATCATTATGGCTACACCTGATTTTTTCTGGGTACCATTTGCTTGAAGTGTCAATTTCCACCCTTTCACTTTGAGTCTATGCTTGTCCTTGTAGCTGAGATGTGTCTCTTGTAGGCAGCATATGGTTGGGTTTAGTTTTTTGATCCAATCTGCTACTCTGTGTCTCTTTATTGGTGAGTTCAGTCCATTTACATTCAGGGTGATTATTGATATGTGAGGATTTCCTGTCATTCTGTCTTTAGTTTTCTGGTAAGGCTGTATCTCCATTGTTTCTTTGCCTTTTTGTTGTTGTCTGTTATTTCTGTGTGGTAGTATTCTATGATGTTTCCCTCTGTTTCTTCTTTTATTACAGTATATATTTCAGATTTGGATGTTTTTTGAGTGGTTACCCTTGAGTTTATATAAAAGAAAGTTTGATATTTAGAGTATTCCAGTTTCTTCAGTACGCTTACTTTCTCTATTCCCATATTCCAGTTCAGGCCTTTACGCTCCCCCTTTTTATGTTTCGGTTGCCACAAGTTGTCCCTGTTGATGGTGGTCTAATAGCCTCCTTTAGTATTTCTTGTAGTGCAGGTCGTGTATTAGAAAATTCCCTCAGCTTCTGGATGTCTGGAAAGGTCTTTATTCCTCCTTCATATCTAAAGGAGATCTTTGCTGGATATATTATTCTTGGCTCATGATTTCTCTCTTTCAATAGTTTGAATATTTGGTTCCATTCCCTCCTGGCTTGTAGAGTTTCCGCTGAAAAATCTGATGATAATCTAATGGGCTTTCCTTTGTAAGTTACCGTCTTCTTTTCCCTGGCTGCCTTGAGGATTCTTTCTTTATCATTGATTTTAGACAGCTTCAATACAATGTGCCTTGGTGAAGGCCTGTTGGGATTGAGGTAATTAGGTGTTCTATTTGCTTCTTGGATTCGAGGATCCAGTTCTGTCCACAAGTTTGGGAAGTTCTCATCGACAATTTGTTTGAATATATTCTCTGTTCCCTTCCCTCTTTCTTCTCCTTCTGGTATACCCATTATTCTTATATTGCTCTTTCTGATGGAGTCAGAAAGTTCTTGTAGAGTTCTTTCATTTCTTTTAAGTCTCAAGTCTCTTTCTTCTTCCCTCTGTGTAAATTCCAGGTTCCTATCTTCGATGTCACTGATTCTTTCCTCCATCTGGTCAACTCTACTACCTAAGCTGGATATTTTATTGTTAATTTCTTCTATTGAGTTCTTAATCTCCAGAAATTCTATTTGGTTCTTTTTCAAGATTTCAATCTCTTTTGTAAAATGCTCATGGTGTTCTTTGATTGTGTTTCTGAGTTCATTAAACTGCCTTTCTGTGTTTTCTTGCATCACGTTCAGTTTTTTCAGAATTGCGATCTTGAATTCTCTGTCATTTAAATCACAAAGGTCCATATCTCTAAGTTCCTTTTCTGGAGACTTTTCACTTTCTTTCTGAGCTATCTTGTTGCCTTGGTTATTCATGGCAATCACTGATTTACTATTTCTCTTCCTAGACATCTACAGGAGTGTCTTCTGCAACAGGTTGATAGGTATGCGAAGAGCTTTTGGAGTTCCAAAGCTCTTTCTGCACCAGATTCAGAGCCCGTTTGTTTCAGCAGTTCTGTTTACTCCTGCAGGGATCCGCCCAGATAGGTGGGGCCAGGGGCGGGTGAGTTGTGAGAGGTGGCCCAGAGCAATGGCGGCGACCACCACCACAGCCAGTCCTGCTTCCACAGCTCCCTCCCCTTTGCCGGAACTAGTTGAGCTGCGAATCTGTGTCTGCGGTCCACAGTTCTCAGAGCAGCAAATATTCTGTCCTTTGATCCGACACTGCTACTTTATGGCTTCTAGCACCGGGCAGGTGGGGGCGGGGCGAGTTCTGGGAGGGTAGGGAGGGGGCGGCTAGTCTCCGTGCCTAAGGCTTCCGTTCTCCGCTCGGCAGTGAGGGCTTAAACCACCGATTTCAGCCCTCTTCCCTCAGTCTTTGCTCCAAGGTCTGCCGTGAGCGAGCGTTGGGTTCAGCGGTTTTGTATGCTGCCCCCTCAGCCCTGTGGGCCGTAAGCGGAGCCCTAGCAGTCCGAGTCCTTCCCTCTCCCGCAGTTGCGGAAGATCCGGGCGCAGCGGGCTCCGAGCACTGAGCTAGGTCTGTGTCCTGCGCCCGCGCGGCTCCGTCTCCGCACTTCTCCTCTCCCTCCTCCCCCGCTCGCGCGATTCACCCACCTGGAGGTGAATTCAGTAGTCGGCCTCTTCGTCTTGCCTGTCTGCTGTGCAAGGAGTCCTTTGTGGAGTTATTGTTGTCCGATTCGTTGTAAATTCCAGGGGAGCGTTACAGAGCCTCACCTCACGCCGCCATTTTTTTTTCAAAAGTCTGGTTATTTTTAAAAATTTCAATCTCTTTAGTAAAATGCTCATGTTGTTTTTTGATTGTGTTTCTGAGTTCATTAAAGTGCCTTTCTGTGTTTTCTTGCATCTCATTGAGTTTTTTCAGAACTGCAATCTTGAATTATCTGTCATTAAGTCACATATTTCCATATCTTTAAGTTCCTTTTCTGAAGACTTTTCACTTTCTTTCTGAGCTGTCTTGTTGCATTGGTTATTCATGGCAATTACTGATTTACCATTTCTCTTCTTAGTCATCTATAGGAATGGCTTCTGCAACAGGTTGATAGGAAGAGGTCTTTTTTTGTTTTCAGTACTTGTTGGTAAAATGTTTTATTTTCTCTCCCACTGCAGTCTTCTTTTTCTCTCTCACACGGTATTGCTATGTTTTCTCTGCACTATTCCAGCTTCTCACACAATGCGGGGATTCCCTGGGAGACAGGCTTTTCCTCTGTTAATAGTTTGCCTGGGTCACAGGGCTCAGTGTTCGTGTGGGTATGCAGAGAGCTTTTGAAGTTCCAAAGCTCTTCTTGTACCAGATTCAGAGCCCGTATGTTTCAGCAGTTTTGTTTACTCCTGCATGGATCTGCCCAGATAGGTGGGGCCAAGGGCGGTGTGAGTTGTGAGATGTGTCCCAGAGCAATGGAAGCGACCACCACCACAGCCCGTCCTGCATCAACAGCTCCATCCACTTTGCCGGAACTAGTTGGTGTGTGAATCTGTGTCTGCGGTCCACATTTCTCAGAACAACAAATATTCTCTTCTTTTGATCTGACACTGCTACTGTTCAGTTTCTAGCACTGGGCAGGTGGGGCTGGGCAAGCTCTGGGAGGGTAGGGAGGAGGTGGCTAGTTTCAGTGCCTAAGGTTTCGGTTCTCAGCTTAGCTGTAAGGTCTTAAACCACCGTTTTCAGCCTTCTTCCCTCAGTCTTTTCTCCGAGGTCTCTGCCATGAGCCTTGGGTTCAGCATTGTTATATGCTGCCCCCCTCAGCCCTGTGGACCATAAGCAGAGCCCCAGCAGTCTGAGTTCTTCCCTCTCCCACAGCTGCGATAGTTCCGGGATGCAGGGACCTCGGAGCACTGAGCTAGGTCTGTGTGCTTCGCCTACGGGGCTCCATCTCTGCACTTCTCTCTTCCCTCCTTCCCCATTCGCAGGATTCGCCCATCTTTAGGTGAATTCAGTAGTGGGTCTCTTTGTCTTGCCTGTCTGCTGTGCAGGGTGTTTATTGTGGAATTATTGTTTGATTAGTTGTAAATTCCAGGGGAGCTTTCCAGAGGCTCACTTCATGGTGCCATTTTGATGATTTTTATCTTTTAAAATACATTTTTGTTTGGTAAAGTATTATTGTTATGTTTCACATTCTATCAGAAATTGAAGTTCCTGATTTACAAATTTTAATAACCATCCCTGGAATGCATCAGTTTCCAATACAATAATGGATATTTATAATTGTGTATTAGGCTACTAAGAGAACAGGAAAGTTGAGGCAGGAAAATATTTCTGACGTTTGGCAAGAAATCTAACATTAGTGATTAATCATAGCAAGCATTCATATTTAGTAAGCAAGATTTTAATTACAAGTAAAATTACAGCATTTGTAATAGCTCATCTTCTGATACTGTTCAAAAAAGTGATATTATTCTATTGAGTATATGTACTTTTTGAGAAAATGTTAAGCAATACATTATAGTGAAGTTTTGAAATTAAAAATAAAATACAGTATCTATCCTTACTACAGTGTTTACCATATAATGCAAATAAATAAACATTTTTTTTTTAGTCAAAGACTGGTTCTACATGATACCCTTTGGATTTTAAAATAGTGACAGTTTTAATTTTTAGAGAGGAATTTTACTCTTATTTCATGCTTAATGAAATGAACCCAATTAGCCCCTTGTATTTTGTATTAGTGGTTAGGTCATCTGAGACCAATTTTCATTTTGCATTCATCTCTAGTACTAATCATATTCTAATAAGTAAAATATATGGTTATTAATTTCTGTCATTGGAAAACAGCGTTCCTGAATTACTTAAGTTTATTGAAACCTAGTTATCTTTTAAAATATTTTTTATAATATAGTCTCTTGCAAAAGCTTGCTTCAATACACTTTCCAGTGTCATTATTTATATTACATGATCTGTACAAAGAGACTTAGTTTGAATACCATAATCCTTATTGTTATTATGGCTTGTAATTTTGTAAATTATTATTAAACATTAAATATATATGAGTTTGTTTTGTTTTTTAGTTGTCAGCAATGATGCAGTATGGTACTAGGGGCTAGTCTTTCCAGTGGACATTGTTATTAATCAAGAAAAATGCATTAAAATGTTCTTTGAAGAATAAACCATATGAAGTAATAAGAATGTGTGTTTTATACCCCATTAGTCATTCTTGGAAAAGCTATCAAATATCAAAGCAATATTTTTCATTGAAAATGAAGTCAAATCCATTAATCAATGCAGAACTAAGACAATTAATCTAACCTTGGTGAGGTTTATCCTGGACTCAATATTTTGTAAGACTGTTTAACACATTTATGTATCATTTTTGAAATTCTATTCTTAAGGTATATATTTAAGAATCATTTTGACATCAGAGAGCACACAGTCAAATAGTACACATGGAAAAGACTCTGGCGAAACAAGCAAAAATCCTCTGTGGAAACATCTGCACCTAAAAATGTGTATTAGCGTAGGCTCCATTTTAGTGTAGGGGACAGCATTCTTTATGTATTTGTTTTGAGAAATAATTTCAAATGTATGTATGGAGGTCTATTTTTAAGAGAGTAGTAAATTATTAAGTTCTTGTTTATTGTACAATAATGATAATATTAATTATCATTATTAATAAATCAAAACCATTAATAAATCAAAATTTGAATCAGTTTCAGTATCTATAGACCCAACATTGTGCTTTATTTTTAAAAATGTATAACTAAATTATATAGAACTTTTCACACTATCTCAAATTTCATTTTGAATAGTCTTAATGCCTAGGCTATATTAAGTTCTACTAGCAAAAAGTATTTGTCAGCCTAAGGTAATAAATCTTGATAATCCTGACATCCTTATTCAGTGGAATGATGTTAAGTGTGAACATGGTATTAATAACCTTTCATGGACTAAACCATTCCTGCCAGTTTTGATCTCAAAGTATCATCTGATGAAGCAAATTGTGTAGGTTTCCTCCAAATATCTCAAAAAGTTTTAAATGTTCAAAACACAGTGACTTTTGTCCTATCCAGCCTTCCCCTCCAGTCCTTTAGAATCTTTGTGTTCCGTCAGGGACAGATCTCCACTGTACATGCTCTGGTAAGTATTGTACGTTGAAGTGAAGCAGAGAAACAGACCTTAATTTAAGTTGCTTTAACTTAGAGAAATAATTTTTTAATAATAGAAATAAAACTATTTTCTGCTTTATCTAATCAATTAATTCAAAATTGTCTCTAATTGGTTCTACTAATCATATTTTAAACTAAACATATCAATTCCTGAAGTCTGCATATTTTTAGCTTTATAACATATATTAGTCCCTTATCTCATTGGTTTCTAACATGTATTTGACTTTTAGCATTTTTACTTAATTTTTAAATTATTATTTTGTATTTTATTTTTTACATATTTATTTTTAATTAATGTTTATTGGTGTGACAAATCAGTAAATAAAATATAATGAATCTTACAGAAAAACATAAAGTAAATGTATTATTCTACAAAATTGTTTACGACTTTAAACATATGGAACACTGCTCGACATCACCAAAAATCAGGAAAATGAATATTGATGCAACAATGAAATTAGTAAAACATAAAATGATTAAAATAATTACTGCAGTGAAATTTAGAGAAAATAGGAACTCTTATTTATAATATTGATGAAAGTATATAATGTTAAAGGTCCATTTCTGTGTAACAATTAAAGCAGGGTGAGTCCTCTCCCAAAATTAAATCAGTAAGTATGATTACTGACGGGGATTAATTATTATATTACTTACCATATACTACTTTTTTAACTTAAAATTTGTGGAAGTATTAACATATTTATCATTTACACTTTCATAAATACTTTATATACTGTATTTGGTGTTCAAAACACACACTCATAGATAGATGATGATAGGTAGATAGAAATAATAAATATGTAAGTTTAATTCAAGCTTTAAGTCACATTTTCCAATTAATCTTTTTCTGATTTTTCCATCATTATATGTCAAATGTTAAGAAGATATTTTATCGAAAAACAATTACTCTTCCATTTTATATATTTTGCTCCTATTAAGTAAATATATTGAGTAAAAAATATTACAGAGTAAACCTTATAATGACATCATTTTTTAGTATACTAGAACTAGACTAAAGAAAAGTAATTCTCCAAAGAAAAATGTTCCAGTTCTTTTCCTGATGTTTCTTAAATACTCACACATAAACACACAGGCACATACATTTTATGAACACAGGCTTGAAATAGCTATTCTCAAATTTATAACATTTATTTAAACTGACACAATAAAACATTTTCCTATAAACACATGTGCATATATTCAAATTTACACAATTATTTAGTCATCTACACTCATGCCTTGTCACAGTATTCAGATATACTCATTTTATACATGCATAATGGCTCAAAAAAGGTACAGGCAGCCCATGTTGATGTAGGAATGTCCAAATCTATAGAAAACTTTTATAAGAGTATATTTGAACGAAACTGATGAGAAGCCAGGAAGCAAAATGTCAAATGCTCCTGAGAATGATAGTTACTAGTTGCAGTTTCTGTTATACATTTGGAATTAAGTAAGATAGCATGAAGAAAGATAGCATGAAGGTGAGAGAAAGCAAGGTACAGGATAGTTAGGTTTTTGTGCTCCCTTGAGGGAGTTAGCTTTCCAGGGGTCTGGAAAAGAGGATTACTGCTGGCATTTCAAAAGTGTGTTAACCTAGATGCATAAGAACAATGGACAGGATTCACTTAGAAACATTTTACTAAAGAAGTTACACGCCTGGGGCATTACTACTTACCTTGATCTGCCCAGTTAGGAATTTATGATCAGATCACCCTGTGGGGTTACTTTCAGTCACTGAACTTGCACATACACTCTTTTCCCTTCACCACCATCAATGTTTTTAACAACATGATGGTTACATACTTATCTACCCTGAAGAGAAATGTGAGTCTGTAATCTCAGTTCAGAGAATTAAATCTCAAAGCAGAGGTGTAAATAACTATCCATGTTGTAAATACAGTATATAAACACATGTTTACAAAATCTCCAAGCACTAATGGGGTAGAAGGATTTCATTACAGAAATGCTCTGAGAGCTTGCTACATAGCCCTTTGCAGATTGGGCAACAAGGTCTTCTAAAGAACAAGGCAAGATAGAAATGGAGGGAGGGCAAAGGATGATTCCTCATATTGAGTTTGAAGAAGCAAATTAAATTAATTTTATATCTATCTGTTGGTCAGTTTCCTAAAGAGAAGTACAATTAGCACTCAGTTTCATTTAAATCAATTACTTGGGGCAACACAAAGAATAAAGAGGGTACAAAATGGCAATTAACCATTAGCCAATGGCAATTAGCCAATGGCAATTAGCCAGATGCCTGACTTTTCAAAGAAATTCAAAGATATTTTTTCCTGAGGGACTGTGTCAGATAAGGGGTGCAGATAATACTTTTGAGTTTATTTCCACTCTGACCTTCCAATTTCATTGTAAAATCTTTCCCTGCTCCACAATGGAGTCTAATATACCACAGATCCTTAGAGGTATGCTTTTTTGTGTACTTTAAGAAGTAAACAATGCTAATTTAACTGTGAGGAAAAACCTTCCTTATCACATTAACTGAAAGTACCTGACTTTAGTAATATTAAAATATAAAAAAAGGAAACTTAGAAATAATTACATATGATAATATTAATAAAAACAGTTTCCATATATCACCAGGCTTCTGAATAGGTATTTTTTCAAGTATTTGCTCTTTTTTAACTCACAAATCAGGAATTTATCCAATACTAAATCCAATATTGGATTGATCTACTATCAATAGATGCATATTTTTTATTGTCCCTTGCTTATATGTGTTAGTCATATTGAAATTCTGTGTTGATTAAGAGAAAACTAAATAAGCAATTTTTAACATCTATATTAATATCTGAAACTAAACTTACAATAAAGAAATTAAACTATTATCTCTATCTGTTTTTTACTGATCTAGTGACGTGTTTTCCTCAACTACATGAAAATTTAATAGATTCTCTGTGAATTAATAGTATTTTTAATTAAAACTTATTCATCATGTTATAACTAAGCATATTATTGCCAAATGAATAGTACCAGATATAATCATTTGAAATGTGAATACCTAATATCATTTTGTGTGTTTTTTTAATATCAAAACATAACTTTGAGAAGATAAGGTTATTAGGGGGCTATTAAATCAGCTAAACATTTGTTTTGAAATGTCTCCAAAATTACTCAATTTCTCTATTACCCTAAATGCATGCTTATTTGCTGAAAAATTTTCCAACTTTTATTGTCTATTCAATTTACTAAATTCAAATGCATGAGAAAAAGAAATGAAAGCTTTCTCTGTGAGTTCAGACATAACCTTTAACATTCAAAAAATATGTGCAAATATGAGTTTCAACCTCAAATTATACAAATAGAAAATATTGATTATAGCTCCTTATTTATAATGGGGAAAAATATAACAGAGAACATGTAATTTTGGCTCCTCCAAGGGTGTGGTAAATTGATGTTTGTTGCTGTATTTATTTAAATATCAAGTAAAACTTATTTATGAATTCTTAAATGATTAATTCAGAAAATACTTTGGAATTTAGGAAAATAATAGCGTTGATAAAAATTCAAAAGGTACAAATAAAATAATATTCCAGATATTTCTAATTACATTATTAATATTTACAGAATTCCAAAGATAATTTTTGAACTTAAAATGCAATTATTTTACTTTAATGATTCTGGTTACTCAGGAAACTTATAATAATGAATTTAATAAAACTCAAATCTTCTAAGTGTAATGAGGAACAATCAAAAAATGGTGTGACGTCAAATACATTCACTTTCTCCTAAATCTTCTTCATAATAATAGAATTTCTAACTCTTGAATGTAAGTGACACTCAATGAAAATCTCCATTCCTATCTAATTTGGAGTACAATTAATACGGTAAATCTTTGTCTTCACTTTGGTAGGGATGGTGAATCTCTCTTAATATTTGTGTCTCGGGCCACATTACTATCCATGTGTGGTATAGGTGACCTCTCTCTTGTTGCAAAGATCTCCCTTATCTCATCTTCATGGAAACCATGACAAGCAAAAGGGCAGGGCAGTGACAAAAGTGGAAGCTGTTATTGTAATATACCCCTTTACTTCTTTTTGATTGCAACACTATGCAAGATAAAAAATTGTTTCTTGGTGGCAAACTGATTTTTCATGCAAACTGATTAAAAGGCATGCTTCATCATGATTTTGGGATGTAGAGAACATTTCCTTCTTCTTTTTTTTTTTTTTTTTTTCTGGTTTAAACTTGGAACTTAAACTGCCTCTTTAATCACTCCATTTCTAACTCCACAGAGATGAACGGCTTTACTGGAATGGCAGGTGGTTGTATTGTTACAGGATTATTGATTAGGGTTTAGATGTTGTATCAACATTCATAAACATGGAGAATTATATTTATTTTCATTTTTTTCTTACCTTTTTCACACACTTGCCTCAAACCCTGGGTTTCTGCAACATAATAATCCTTGTGAGTGTATTCCGTAGACTTAAACATTCACTTTGCTGTGTTTTATGATCTCAGATAGGGATTATTAGAAAGCATATTATGTTCACACTTTGAAACCTTATTCTCCATACAGCTTTCACCAGTCATAAATCTAATGGTTTTTTTCTCCAGCTTTTTGACTCTGTTGTCCCCATCACTGTTTCAGAATTCAAAAAATAATAAGAGATTCATTTATCTCAGCTACTAAAATCACTCCTTTGAACACTTTTAAAGGATTAGCAATTCGTTAACTTTGGTCATCTTCTTTGGGACAAACTCAGTTCTGTTTCAAAATAGTTGTTCCTTGATACAACTGATCAGCTAAACTTTGTTGAAGAAAATCGTGCAAAGCTGCTTGCTAATTTTACTTTAACTTTATTACACATCTCAAATGGACACCTATCACTGTGACCTATATTACAGCATTTAGTTATAATTTTGCCACTTCCTGAAATGATAATTTCATGACATTCACTTCTTTAGTAAAACCTTCCACTTCCTCTTCATGCTTTCAACAGATAATTTTAGCTTATACTTCATGGGAAAAAGAGAAGAAGGACAACTCTCATTTACCTCCAATCATCATCACAAAGTGATAAACATCAGTACACACACGCTGCTACTCTCTTCTTTGTCCTATTGTACAAGACAAACTGAAAGCTCCTATCTTGCCTAACCCTTCTTTCGACTCTGAATTTCACATCATCTCTCTTCAAAAAGGATATTTCCATTGGTCATTTCCTTTATCTCTTACAAGATAAATCATATTTCACCTCATATGCACATAACTCATATCAGCATACAAATATACTCAAATATACACAGATATATTTTTTCTGGCTATTTATCTACCTATGAAATATTCTTCTTTGACTTACAACTCAGTCTAACAACTAATCTATATCCTCTCTCTTTTCCCCCCACCCCCAAACTTCTTAGAAGTTGTATTTGCTATTGTGTTTGCTATACTTCATTTTATCTCACTTTAATCAGAGAAACATGATCAAAAATCAATCTTACTAAAAACACTTAACTACGATTTTGGCAAATCCACTTACCTTGCCTCATCTTATTTACTCTCTAAGCAATGCCTATTAATACAAGTCCCAACCTAGATACTTTATTCCCCTCAGGCTTAATATCCAAGTCTAAAATTAAAACCTTTTAATTCTGCTTTAACAACCTTAAATCAATTGAGTTTGTTTAACATTCACTAAAACAAACATAGTCAAAATCACCACATAGGAGTCCATGGAAACATAGACTGCCAATCAACAACATTGCTAACATTCTTCTTCCATGATTTGCCCCCAATATATAAACTGAAATTGTCGTTGTTTATTCTACCTAATGACATGTAAAGATAATCTGCTAACAGGGTTATATATTTGGCCATGGAAATTCTCTGTATCAAGTCAAATATTTTAAAAATAAAATAAAAAAATAAATGTTATTTATAACAGCATCAAAATGATAATATATAGGGATAATTCAAAATAAAGATTGAAAACCTACTCAATATAACATTAAGAAAAATTTTCAAAAAAATATTAAATGAAACATAAAAGACTACATAGACTCCATTAGTAGAATGCCAATTTACTAAGATATCATATTACCAGATGTCAATACTGATTAAAATGCACCAAGTATTAAGACTGCAAAGATAGGCAGATCAACTCATATAAGAAAGTAGAGAATTGATACCTAAGAAACAGGTTAAATTGTATTGGACCCAATTTATAATAGAGTGGATACTCTATTGCTGTGGACAAGAGGAAGGTACTTTAAATAAATTCTGCCAAGTCAATTAATACACATAAGTAAGAGTAAGGGGTAAGGTGACAAAATGGAAAGAGAGAGGAGAAAATCAGAGTTGAAGGGAGGAAAAAATAGATAATATGAGTTAAGATAGAGAAGAAGAAAAGGAGAGGAGAGGGGAAGAGAGAGGAGGGGAGGGGTGGAGAAGATAGGAAAGGGAAGAGAGAAAAGCTTGACCTTACTGTATACCATATAGAAATATCATTCCATGTGTATTATAGATCTAAATGTTAAAGGCAAAACAATAAATTTCTAGAAGATGGGAAATAGAAAAGTACATTCATAATATATACTTAATCAGAACAAATATTTTGTAATCAGAAAACCATTGCTACTAACCTCATAGGACAGTATTGATAATACATTTATGGTCTAACATTCTTAACAAAAAATTCTTACGATGGTGAAAAGTCTGTCACATAGTAAAAGATATTTGCATACCTTTAACCAAAAAAAAGACATATTAAGACTATGTAAAGACATGCCATAAATTAATAGAACATATGAGAAAATAGGTAAATATTTGAACAGGTATTTCTTAAGCGAGGATATCCAAATGATCAATGAACACAGAAAAGATACTAATTCTCATTATTCTTCAAGAGATTGGCCAAATAATATCACAAGTGTTGCCCTTGTACATACACCCAAATGGCTGAAATTAAGGACTGACTATATAAAAAGTTGTTGAAAACATGGAGCAATTTGAACTCTGAGATATTGCATCTAGGGGCACACAGTGATATGAACACTTTGGGAAAGTATTTGGTAAATACTTGATAGATGAATATATACCACAACCTATGCCCCCACTGCTCTGGTGAATGTCAAAGACAAATGCATACACACCAAAATGCACAAAATTCACATGTACAAATGCACTTATTAACAAATCTATGCATATTTATTTGTACAAACACATGCACACCAAAATGTACCAAATGTGCAAATGAACATAAATGTTAAGCAAAAGACACATTCGTGGATAATTCATAACTAAAAACTTGAAAACAATCCAAATGCCAATCAGCAGTGGAATGTTAAATAGTAGTGGCTAAAGTGTAGTAATATAAAGGAATTGTACATACCATAGACAATTCGAGTGCAATAGTCAGCAATAAAATAATACATTACACATTTTCATTTATATCAAGTCCAAAATCAAGCAAATGTAATTTACAGTGTTAGAAGTCAGGATAATCATTACCTCTGAGGAGGAGGAGGGTCAAAAAGTAGGAATTCATAAAGGGAGCCTCTGGAATGCTTATGTTGCAATTCATGACATGCCAGGTGGAAGCATGAGTCAAAAAATGATATCAAATTTTCATAAAAATATTATCTTAAAATGCGTGTATTATTTTTATATTCATGTCATATTTTAATATAAAATATGTTTTAAAAACTTGAACCTATTATTCAAATTATATACAAAACTAATTTTGGAAAGATTCAAATACATATAAAATTTACAAATTCTCTGTAAGGAAGAATGAGAAGAATTATATCACTATGGATGGGGCCTTATAATAATGACACAATACTCAAAAATCAGAAATAAAAGAAAGTGCAAAATGGTTAAGTACTGGGGGGGTAAATAAGTAGATTTGACACATTTATGGACAGGATACACACTCTCCATTCTACTCACTTTTATCTCTTTTGAATAGTATCACAATATGATTACTACTACTATTACTAATGATAATAATAATTTAAAATATTGATCATTTTTATAATTTTCAATAAAATTGACATGAGAACTATGTGTAAATTCTAAAAAATAAGGCACAAAGTAAAAAACCTTGAGTACTGTAAACTAATAATAAATGTTATGTCTTTGCTCTAAATTATTATTTGTAATATGTTTTCGACCATGTATTCAATGTGTATCATTAACATTTCATAAAAAGTATTCATTGGCAGAATACACTTGTTGGAAATACTAATTAAACTCAACTTAATCTTTTTGAAATAATTCATCAAGATCAAATAATACTGAGACAAAATTTTTCATAGTAAAAATAACAGATTAATAAAGTGACAAATGCAGAGACAAATAAAAACATCGTTTTATTTTCTCAGAATATATTTTGTTAGTTCTGTTCTGCTCTTTGTACCTGGAGCGAATGCCCTTTTTTGTCATGCCCATCATAGATAGTTGCCAGCATTATTTAGATTTGTGATGGGTAAAGCATAACATTGCTACATGACAGTTCAAAAGCAAATAAATCTTTCAGTAGCTGTGATTGTGTGACTACCCATTGTTGTCGGGTAGGGAAGAATGTTAAATAAATGTAAAAAGAATGACAGCCTCTTCATTATTGCCTTTTAACCTTTTTCTTCTTTCAAAATTAATTTTAATTTTTAACAGATATATGTCATAAATTGAAAACATTTTATCATGAATATTATTAACACATATAGAGACAGGTAACCATTACCACAATCATGATTTAGAACAGTTCCATTACCTTTAAAAACTATTCCATGTTGTTATCCCGTTATGCAATGAGAGCACCCCCAAACACACATGCTTACATACTTTACTCATGTCATTAACTGAACTGTTATCTGACACTGTAATTTTCTCTTTCAGAGAATATATTATAGATGAAATCACACAGCTGTGATTATCATTATGCTGAAGAAAGAATTGTTTCAAACAGCATGTAACTGTTTGAAAGTGTATTTTCTCAACAGCATAATGAATTTTAGATACATCCATAATATTGAATGCATCAAAAGTTGACCTTTTTATTATTGTTAAATTGTACTACATTGTATGAATACACTTACTCTAATCATTCATGCACAACTTTTGGTGTGAACATAGTTTTTATTTCTAAATATTGACTGATCATATGGTGAGTTTATGCATGATTTTTATTAAAAAGTTCCAAACTATTTTCCAGAATGTCTATCTCATTTTGCATTTTCACCAAGAATGTATGGAAGTTCCAGTTTTACCACAAGCTTGGAGTATTAACAAAATATTGTTAATATTTTGTTTTTAACCACTGTAAAAGTTATGTGGAAGTATTTCATTGTATTATGTAGATACATAGCATTGGCTACTACATATCTAATTATGTTGAGCATCTTTTCAAATGCTTATTTGCCAGCTTTAAGTCCTGCACAGTGAAATGCCTGTTCAAATATTTTGTCCATTTTTTATTGAATTACTTGTTTTCTTACTGCTTAGAGTTATTCATACATATGCATATACATAATTATACATGTGTGTATGTATGGTGTATATGTATGTGCATGTGAGTGCATTCTTTATAAATGATAATTATTTATATATTCCTTTGCTGATATAG
Organism: Rhinolophus hipposideros; assembly: GCF_964194185.1. Classification (NCBI taxonomy): domain Eukaryota; kingdom Metazoa; phylum Chordata; class Mammalia; order Chiroptera; family Rhinolophidae; genus Rhinolophus; species Rhinolophus hipposideros. The sequence goes on from NC_138050.1 coordinate 72,367,622, forward strand.
GATTCACATTGTTTTAACAGTCTTTTGAGGAAGCTAAAGTTATAAACTGTGATGAATCCAGTTGATATTTTTTTTCATTCTTTTATGTATCATGCTTCTCTTAAGAACCCTTTGCTTAAAACCTGATGACTAAGGTTTTCTTCTAGGCATTTTTTAGTTTATGTTTTGCATTTATAGCTATGTCTAGTTGGAGCTACTACTTTTGTGTAAAGTATGAGGATGTTTTCTTGATTGTTTTTTGTTTGTTTTTGATATATGGATGTTCAATTATTCCAGCAACAATTATTGAAAAGACTATCCTTTCTCCATTGAGTTGTTTGTAGTATTGTTGACAATCAATTGGCCCTGATAACAAATATTATATTGTAGAATTATAACAAGTCCTAATATTGGATAGAGTTAATCTTCATACCCTATACTTTGTCATGAAAATTGTTTTAGCTGTTCTACTTTGTTATTCTCCTGATTTGGAAATATGTAAAATTTAGCATCAGAATCTAAAACAAATTTTAGAAATCTGCTAGAATTTAACTACTGGTTCATGGACATTTCATTCCTTCCCAGTTATTTAGGACTTCTTTTTTCATTAGTGTTTTTTAGCTTTCCACATAACTGTACATGTTTTATTAGATTTATACCTAAGCATTTGTGAGCTATTATTTATTTTAAAAAATATTTTACTTCCTAATTGTCAATTACTACTATAAATAAATGTGGTTAATTTCTAGCGGTTGACTTTGTATCTTGCTATAAGTTTCAAGGGACTTTTTTTTTTAGATAACTTGGAATTTTCTATGTAGACAATTATACCATCTATGAATAAGGATTTATACTCCCTATATTGCTTTTTATATTTTTATTGCATTGACTTTTGCTTACGTATTTATTGTTTTCTTCCTTGTTCTTGCTTTAGGTTTATTTTTCTCTTTTTCTAGTTTCCAAAAGTAGAAACATTAATTGTGGATTTGAATTTTTTCCCCTAATATAAACATTCACTGACATAAATTACCTCTAAGCACTGTTTTATCTGAATACTTTAAATTTTGATATGTTTTATTTCCATTTTCATTTAATTTAACTTAAAGTATATTTTTAAGTTCCCTAAAAACATTCCCTTTGACTCATGAGTTACACAGAAGTGTGTGTTATTTAGTATTGAAGTATTTAGAGATTTTTCTATGAGCCTTCTATTAATTATTTATAATTTAATTCCTTTATTATTTGAGAGCATACTTTGCATGACTTCAGAATTAAAATTTTTTTCACCCATATTGTGATCTGGTTAATATTGCATGTATACTTAAAAAGAATGTATTCTTTAATTATTGTTGGGTGTATTAAAAACGGCCATTAGATCAGATTGGTTGATGATGGCATTGTTCAGTTCTTCTACACCCTCGCTGAATTTCTGTCTACTGGATATCTTGGTTGCAGAGAGAGAAGTGTTGACATCTCATGTATATTTGTGGATGTGTCTTCAGTTATTACAGCATTAATTCTGTAATTTTAAAGGATTTCTTTTTCAAATTCTTCATGTATTCCCCGCTCATATCATTGTCTCCTGTAATTATTGATCTTTGTTTTCTAGTATGTAATCTAGTATGCAATCTAGTATGTATGAAAAATAGCCATAATTTATACAAAATTTGTTGAATTTTTATAATTTCTGACAACTATATGGCCACAGCTCACACTGAGTATAATGTGGAATTTTTTTTACTGTAATTTCAATTCCTAATTTGAATAAACTCCCACGTGAATGTTAGAAATTTGTCCAATAGGTTATATTAACAGCGATCCATTCCCAGTTATTAGTTACAATATAAAAGGTTTAGCAAAAATACAGTATGATTCTATTTTCCTCAGGATAAGTAAAATATTCATTGATGCAAAATGGTGAGATATAACATCGAAAACTAAGACAGATTTCTTTTAAATACCATATTAAAAACATTTTATATTGAAATAGAGATTATTTTTCTAAGAGATATACCACAATGTTTTGTGAGAGCATTTAACTTTTAAAATTATCTTGCACAAATTATTAGTAACATGGCTTATCTTCCAAGATTATATTAATTGGTTTGTAGTTTTGTTCCGTATAATAAATGGCATTGGGGGACTGCTAAAGGGCTATCAATGCTTTTGCCTTCATGAATATGATAAGAAATATGGGAGGAGTTTATAATTTTTTCAAGTCTTACCTTACATTTATGGGACTCTTGTATTAAAGAAGATACTTCTAAAATTAAAATACAGTATAACCTGGTATACCTTTTATAAAAGTAAGCTCATGCAAATTCCCAATTTTCTCATCTTGCCTTTTAATCTAATTTTGATGTTATTTTCAAGCAATTCCAGGATTTTCATCTGTTAAAACCTTATTTTCTTTATACTTTACAAGTTCTCATTTCACAGTGACATGTTGGGACGTCTGGTTAGGTAAAGACAATGGGAGATAATATGGTTTAAATCTACCAATATTTCCTACCAAAACAATAAATAATGACAACAAAAACAACAATAATTTTTCTAGATAGAAATCATGCTTTCTGAATAAACTGAATTCTAAAACAGCAAATACTTCAAATCCCAGCAAACTTTCTCTCACATTGTCATATCGCTTCATGGAAAGCAAATGTATAATGATGAAGGCTGTGGGGATATTGCAACACACTTAAAATTGATCTCAGACCACTGTCAATAAAAGTAAGTTTATCCTAAGGCTGAAACATTCTTTAAAAATAGCCCAGAAATAGGTCAGAAATTAGAATAGTGTTTCTGAAAACTCTGATCCCAAATTCATAGACAAATGTATTGAGGTATAAATGAAACATATTGCTTTTTTTCCAGAAATTTTTCTAAGTAACCACTATGTACCAGACAGAACTAGGGCATCAGAGAAAATAAAAGATAACATAAAATATTACAAGTAGATATTCTTTCTGTAGAAGACCTTTTATTATGATAACCAGATAATTGTAGTTTATGAAGAAATTAATACAATGTGGCATGGCTACTCTAGATGTAAACTTGACAAGTAGTAAGTGACTCATCTCATTCTGTACTGGGAGGCACTAGATAGATTTAAAATATTATTTAGCTCTCATTTTTAAAAGGGGTGCAAATGAACCCTTATCCTACAGTTAATCTTCCTTAAACACAATTATTCAAGTGGATTTTCTTTTTCTACTTAATATTTCTGTTATTAGCAATATTTTGTCAATGTACAATTTTAATGTATTGTTGATAATTTTAATTTGGTTTTGGTCATGGATAATTTAATACATATGTCCTATTGGCATCATTAATGAAATAGATCATGCTGGTTAAATATTCCCTTAATGAAAAACCCCAAAATAGTCACCTAAAAAATATGAGTAAATTTTCAATAGAAAAATACATTATTTTTCCAGAGCATTCATGAGAATGTAGTAGATACGTGGGCATAAAATTTAAATATCTATTTAGCTATGAGGAAGAAATAAATTAACAAGAAAAAAGTTACTAAAAATTGCACATTTCTACATAAATTGATTTTGGACTTATTACAAAAAAGTAACTTCTAATGCACAGACACTTCAACAACCAATGCAAGTAAAAACTTTATGAAAATAAGTATGATTATGTCCCAATGTACATTGGTTAGAAGCCTACTAATTTGTCCCTCTGATAGCTTTAACTTTCATAACAATGATAACGTCTATGGAAAAAAAACACATGTTGAAAGTTTTCTAGTCAGTAGTTGCTAGATTAACTTCAATTACACAAATTGATTAAAGAGTAGAGAAAAACAGATAAAATCCTAATGCCAGCATTGTAATGGTATCAGATGTTAAGGAAATATTGATACACTCAGAAGGGATAGTTTAAAATACTCTATTGTCTCATATGTACCATTGTATTGGAGGACTACAGATTATCCTCATCAATTTCTAAATTATGTCTACAAGTTTTCCCAAACACAAAGAGATTAAAAGGAATATAAAATGAATTCAGTAGCAGGATATAATGTAATAGAACATTGACTCTCAGAAGTCAGTCTTTTCCCTCCAGAACATTTCCATAATAATTAAAGTTAAAGAAGGTTTCATGGAGATTCTAAATTTTTATTATATAAACTTGGAATTTTTTTTCAAAATAAAATGTATTATTACCTTTATTAGCATATTAATTTCAACTTCAGATTTCTTTTCTGTTATATTTTACAACATAGTCTAAATGTTCATATTGACTCAATTATATTTACCAGAACTGTTGCTAAGAGAAGAGGTTATTTGGAGACTAGATCTAGAGAACATTATGCTAAGTGAAATAAGTCAGAAAGAGAAAGACAAGTACCATATGATCTCACTTATATGCGGAATCTAAAAAAAAGAATAAGTGAATGAACTAATCAGAAACAATTTTAGGGACAAAGAGGAAAAACTGAGAGTTGTTAGATGGGGGGGTTGGCGATAAGCGGGGAGGTGAAGGGATTAGGAAACAGTGGGAAACCACAAGATGGCCTCAGGGTTTTTGAAAATTAATTTGGGGAATGTAATCAATAATGTTGAAAAGATTTTGTAGGGTATCTGATGGACACGTGTCCCATTTGGGAGACGACCTCAGGGATGATGTAGATGCCTGATCATGGCACTGTACACTAGAAGCTAAACAATAATGAATGCCAACTATAATTTTATATATATAATGTGATGGCTTGGTGCGAGGTCGCAGGGATAGTGGATGGGGGGAGGGGGGTTCACAGTGTGAGGGATATAAATGATGAACGTCTAAGTATTACCTTGTCTTGTACACCTGAAACTAATATATATATGGAACAAAAAAAAAGAAATATCAAAACATTATAGGAATAAATGGAGAAGAAAATCAAGGGAGAAAATCAAGTTATTATTGCTTAATCTCACACAAATAACTGTTTTCTTTTTTGGAAATCTTCTGTAAGAGATGCTAAATAAGTGGAAAGTGACTTTGTTTAACTCATTTAATTATCAAAAGAAATAAGTGTCTTTCTGAGTATGAAAAATAATATCAAACCTGGAAAAATCAGCTTTTGTTTACTTAAAGTAATATATGTTTAGACTATGTCCTTATGTCTCAACAATTGTAAAATAACAACATTATTATCCCTTGAAAAGGAATGTTTAATTAATTTCTATGTATTTATTGTACACTGAGAGAGTCCTATATACTCTTCAGACTGTTTTTACACATTACATTATTTAACATTTTTAACAATTCTGTGATTTACAAAATATTATCCCATTTTACAGTGGAACAAAACTTAGCAAAGAAAGATAAATTAATGTGTTCAATTTCTCATATTTAATTATTGATAGAAAAACTCCCAGCTCTTTACCATAATATACAATTAATGCCATCTTAAAGATCAAGAAACATTATTTATAGTATGTTATGTGATAGCACTCATTGAACACCAACAACTATTTCAAAATATTTGAAAAAAAAAAAAAGATAGTTATTGGGTGGCCATTTAGCTCAGTTGGTTAGAGTGTGGTGCTAAGAACACCAAGGAGGCTGGTTCAGTCCCCACATGGGACACTGAGCTGTGCCCTCCTTTAAAAAAAAAAAAAAAGTGTTTTATAAGGCAGTTAAGTCTAGCTAATAAATTATACTGAGATACTTCAAATAATTTTGAAATAAATGTTATTTATGTATTATAAGTTAGGAGATTATTATCAATCATTTTTAAAACCATATTATTTGCATAGAATATTTTAGCAGTTAAACTATATTTCAAACAAATATGGAAGAAATCCTATCCCGCAAAATTTGTATTTTTCTGATGGAAACAACACTGGTAGCTTTGAATTAACTCTCCAAGAGGAGTACTTTCAGGAATCTTGTCTGATACTCTAGAATTTCGTGGACATGAGTGTGAAATAGATATGCTAAATACTCACAATTTCATAGAGATTATTAATTTTTTGACCAATTATTATATCACAGAATCAGGTAAAGTATTTTCTAAATGCAAATGTTTATGCCTATGAAAACACTAAGGCAGTAATGTTATGTGTGTTGTAGGTAAATATATTTGCATCAAATATTTAAGCTGTTTTACAAAATCAGATAGTTTTACGTATTTTTTTCAAAATCTTTTGAATTCCACTTTAATCACGATCATCCAGGGAACCACAATTTCAGCCAAGTGAAATTTTAACAGGGAGAACAATTTGTAGGTTCAGCTTATACAAACAGAGAACACTGTTTTTAAGTCTTGATTTGTGTAATATATATATATACATATATATATATATATGCATATATATATATATACATATATATATATATAGTCTGGTTAATTAAATATATATATATATATATATATATATAGATATATAATCTGTTTAATTAAATCTAAAATCATAGAAGACTGTATGAATACATCACATCATGCAAATTCCTGGTAATGCACATTGTGAGATTTTTTTCTTTAAAAATGTAAATCATATTAGTTTATGTTGCAATTACATGTCTGAAATATCTATTTATACTTCCCATTTCAACCAAGAGATTTTAGATAAATGTCATATTCTAGGAAAAAAGATTTTTCCAAAACAAAATTATAAAATGTATAGTGTTCATCTGCAAAGTATAGATCAAAGAATTCCCAAGTTGACAAAAAATCAAATTCTTTTAAAATAACAAAATTGAAAAAAGACCATTATGGCAGAAACTTGTATAAATAGTCCAGTTCTAGAGATCTGATCTACTGTTCTGTTTACTATAATTCTTAAATATTCCTCATAGTTCCATCTTGTGTCTATCCCTATTCCACTACAAAGGACCTCTTTTCTAAAACAATATAACATCTTTCATCTTTTACCTGTATTATACTAAGAGTTTCCAAATGAGGTCTTTTATTTAATGAAATGGAAACCAGATCAGGTAACTAAAATTACAGTATAATAAACACTCTGTACCATATGTACAGATTTGTATAATAGACTTATTTCTTGCAAACTGGGCCCCAGCCATCATAATCAACATACAGTACCTCAACCAAACACATCACGCTATTATATTTTTTGGTGCTTTTAACTCCAGCTGGAATATCTTTTTCATCTTCAAAAACACTCTTGTTAGGAGCTTTCACTGCTAAACCATCCACCAGTGAAATTGAAAATTTACCTTAGTGTCCCATATAGTCTGTAACTCAAGCACAGTCCTTTAAACACTGTGCTGTGTCTGTATATAAATGTTTGACAAACTGAATGAAAAGGATTATGCCTTATTAATCTTTACAGCCTCAGTACCTCACTCATTATGCCTGGTTTTTCTTTCTCCTCCTCATAAGATTCACATGCAAATCACCATAATAACTAACATTGAGATAACGTACCTTGGTTTCTTAACTAATACGGGGTATGAGAAGATTGAATTCAAGTCTTCAGATTTATTGAACTTCTATATTTGTAGGGGACTATTTTGATTATTGGTGAAATACAACACTCACAAATAGTGAAAGACAAAGGTATTGTTTTACCTGACTTCCAAAAAGAGGCAGTAATCTACACAAACATGACTGAAACAAATAAGTAATATCATATAAATACAAACAAACTGTAAGGGTACAATAAAGGTGAGCCTAATTCCATCTTAGAGGGTTTTGAGAGTGATAACGAGTGGAATATAGAGGACCTGAGTCTTGGAGTGTGCATACAAATTTCACAGGATGATAGGAGGACTCACTCTGCATTCCAATTTGGGAGGAGCGAATAAACAAAAAGACTTGGGAGATGTAAGAATAAATCAAAATTATAAATCCGATGTGCAAGGTGTGTGGGTATTTATGGAAAATTAAAATTAATATAAAGTTAGGAAAGTTGATTGTGGAGGGTACACTTCTACTGGAATCCATAGGAAGAAATCAAGAACACCAGAAATGGCATGTATATGTCTCTCTCCCTCTCTCATATATATATATATATATATATATATATATATATATATATATATGTATATATATATGTACACACACACGTGTGTGTGTGTGTGTGTGTGTGTGTGTGTGTGTAAATGTATGTATTTGACTATATATTCAACTATGTAGGCAGTTACATTCAACATGAAGGGAAAAACATTCTATTTTAAGGCAAAAGTTATCAGACTGGATAAAAATGAAAAGATGATCTGATGATCAGAGATAATCTTTCTCTCTCTCTCTCTCTTTTTTTCTAAGGAGGGTGCAGCTCACAGAAGCCCATGCACGGATTCAATCCCGGCCACCTTGGTGCTCCCAGCACCACATTGTAACCAACTGAGCTAACCGGCCACCCCCGAAAAGATGATCTTATGATATACTGTCTACCCTTGATCTATGATACACTTTAGATTCAAATACCCAAAGAGTTTGAAAGTTTAGGAAAATGGGAAACAATATACCATATAAATAGTAACTGAAGATAATGCATAGATTAATATCAAATGAAATAGATCATAATGCAATGATTATTTCTAGTGGAAAAAGAGAGACATTTCAACAGGATTGAAATGTCAATACATCAGGAAGGTGGAACAATTATAAATGTATATGCAAATAACGTGGTCTATATAAGTCTGAGTTTCACTAATTCTTTAACAAACCACCAAACCCTATACTATATCATTTACTTATGAAGAGAAATTAAAAAACACTTTACACACCATACTTCAGTTAATATTACAATACTATTTTTCACATATTCCCAATAAATAGCACCTTTTCTCATGGACCGTGTGTATTTTTTTAACATTTTTATTGATATGTAATACTACAACACTCATCCACTTAAGGTGTAAATTTCAATATTTTCTCAGTATTTTTCTAGAATTGTATAATCATCACAAAGATCTATTTTTAGACATTTTTCATTACTCATGATGTACTCATTATCAGTCTCTCTCCAGTCCTAGACATTACGAATAATGCTGACAAAAATATTTATGTACAAGATATTTTTTGGACGTATGTCTTCATTTCTTTTCGATGTACGCCTAAGAGTAGAACTGCTGCATCTTATGGTAAATCTATGCCTAAAAGTTTTAAGAGCTGCCAATTGTTTTCCATTTTGGTTGTATCAGTTTATATTTCCTAGCAAGGTATGAGTTTTTCAATTTTTCCATCATCACAAACACTGTTTATATTCTTCTGTCTTTGGATTTTAACCATCCTAGTGAATGTGAAGTAGCATTGTCTTGTAATTTTGATTGGCATTTTATTAAGGATTAATGACAATGCATATCTTTTTATGTGTTCGCTGGCTATTTCTTCCTTCATGAAATATTGATTCAAATTATTTGCTATTTTCTTATTCTTTGTATTAAGTTGTAAGAGTTGTTTATATGTTCTAGATCCATGTTCCTTATGAGATACATTGTTTGACTTCTTTTTTTCCTAATTTGGATAATCTTTTCACTTTTTTGATGGTAACAAAATATTTTAATTTTTATATAATCTATTTTTTGTTTTGATGCTTGCCCACGTGATGTCATAGCTGTACTGTTTAGTGCATTATTGGTGGTATACTGGTAATGAGGCTTTCAGCTGTAGTTCATTTTCAATTCATGTGGTAACATCTGCAATGTGTGGTCCTTATAACCAGTGCAACTGTGTCTTCACTAGACTAGTGCCTTTTTGCTATTTTGGATGGAGTTCTGTCAATTAGCATCTGCCTTTTTTGGTAGAGGTTCACTGGTACTTGGTTACTTCACCAATAATACATGAAGCTGAATTTCTGCTGAATTTCACAGGAGTCTACTTTACTGCTCATATGAAAAAAACAAAAACAAAAACAAAAAACTACCTGCAAAAGCCACTGATAAAATAAATAATTGAGTCACATATGAGATATTAAAGATAATAGTTTGAAAAGATGTTGGGAAGTAAAAGAGGTTATGATGATGGTGAATTATTTACACTAGTCTCAAACTATCTTTTGATAAAAATACATTAATTTCCTTTTGGATAAGAAATTACTTTTTCATTCTGTGGTTTCATAACTACAGAAAAAGTTAAGCTACACTTCTTTTTTTGAACAGAGGGAAGAACCTTGATGAAAACATATATAGTATGTAAAATTAAGTTCACTAACTCATCCTGAAAAAAGTGCTACACACCTCATTGCTGAATATCACTACGGTCACCTTTGAAGTACTCCCCTTGGGAAGCTATGCACCAACACATCATCTAGTCCACCCTTCTAAGCAATTTTGAAACTCTTTTTCTGGAATGGCCATCAGCACTGTCGTCGTATTACCCTTGATGTACTGAATGTCATCAAAATGTCTTCCTTTCAGTATTTTCTTTATCTTCAGGTAAAGAAAGAAGTCATCGGGGACCAGATTAGGTAAGTAGGGAGGGTGTTCCAATACAATTATTTGTTTACTGGCTAAAAACTCCCTCACAGACAGTGCCCTGTGAGCTGTGCATTGTCGTGATGCAAAAGCCATGAATTGTTGATGAAAAGTTCAGATCATCTAACTTTTACACAAAGCCTTTTCAGCACTTCCAAATATAAACTTTGTTAACTGTTTGTCCAGTTGGTACAAATTCATAAAGGATAATTTCTCTGATATCAAAAAAGGTTAGCAACATAATTGCAACACGTTTATGAACTGAATTGTCACACCTTTTGTGTGTGTGTGTGTGTGTGTGTGTGTGTGTGTGTGTGTGTATATATATATATATGTCTATTAAAGGTTTTTGTTTTTTTTCTGGAAAGTAAACTTTGAAAATGTTTGGTGTTTATTTATTATGATGTTTTTCTTAGAAGCCCTGATCTCTAGTTACTGACATTATTTCAACTTTACCATAGATTTAATGAGTTACCCAGTATTTTAGCAAAATATCTTTTTTCTTACAAAGTACAGTATTGTTTAAATCATTTGCAATGGCTTTTATTTTTTTTTAATTTTAAGTCAAGTATACAATAATTTTATAGAAATCAAAAGGAGAAACAGTTTTATTATAAACTTGATGATTGAGTATGTATCTGATTAACAAAATAAGATTCTGAAAAAGAAAATTTTCAGCCAATCACACCTATTTCATAAATGGTAACTTTTTAAAAAAAGTAAACGCTAGGCTGACTTTTTAAGTATCAACAGCTTCTATCCTAGTTTTCTCAAAGGCATTTTGTACTTGAAAATATCTGTTGTATAGACATAATTAATTCTGATAGTAACTTGAAGAAAGATATAAACAAGAAAACATTACAATAAATCTGTCTCTCTTTTTCCCATGCAAATGGCATCTAAACAGTTCACCTTTAGAAGAAAATCATCATCTATAAACTATGAACCCTTCTCACAATGGCATATTGCCCAGAGCTACAACTAGTAATTGAGAAAATGGAGCATAAAATTACTAAAGAAGTGTAATATTTAAAATAAAAAAAAAAAAAAAACTTAATTAATCGAGAGAGCAATCAACAGCAGTGGAGAGTATTATTTAGAAAATGATTATACGAGCTATGGTAGAGGTGAAGATGGGGAGAAGATAAAACATAGAATGTTATTATTTCATTACTTTTTATAAAGTTAGGAAAATGAAATACATGATTTTAATAATGTTTGAATGAAAGAGTGACAGCGTGAATACATTTCAAAGTATTATGTTTCAGAAAAGATTGTTCAGGGCCAGATGTATTCTAATAGTGTGCTTGGGTGTTTTGGTATAAATAGTATGTTTAGGGAGCTTCCTCAAATCTTCCTCCCACACTCCCTCTCCCACAGTCTCCCTTCACGAGAGTCCTGGGTTTTTCCTTGCATCATTGCTTCAACCTAAGACTGCTTTCTCATTTAAAATTTCTCTTCCATTTGAAATCAATCTTTTGTCAATGCTTTAGGTAATTATAAGGTACAGTAATGGAAATTGAGCCCTTTGTAATGAAAGCTGTTTTAGAAAATATTAGAAATCTCCTATTTTTCAAACTTCTATTTAACTGCATTGCTTTATATTTATTTTTCCTGAGAGATGAGTGGTATAATAACTGTAACTGCTCTCAGTTGCCTTCTCCCTTGTAATCGTAAACCCATAGGGTCACCATAGTTTCATACATTATTCAAACAATTACAATATCAGTTTTTCAAGGAAGCAGTGATGACGCAGACTATTTGATTTCCAAATATATCTTATTGTGTAAGTGTTCATCTTTATACTCATTTAATTTTTTAAAATAGAAAGTCTGATAATGAGAAGAAAAGATGTCAGCCTAAAATTGAAATTAAGTAAAAAAACATGGTAATTTCTTTTGTATTTTACAGTAGCCTAATGATAGCATGTTTTTTATTTACAAACTTAAGTTATATTAAAGCTAATTTTATTCTTATACAAGATCATCTCACTCAGTTAAATGTGTATATATATCTGTGTGTGTATATATATACACTATGTATGTAATTATATATATAGTATATTTATATATACACACACATCTACACACACACCAACACAGTCAGAAGCATTATGTACATGTTTTATTGATTTCATTGTTGATGTGATGATATTTTACAAAATTTTGTTCAAATCAAAGAGAACCACATTTAATATTTTGATAGGTATATAATTTTTCTTACCTATAACACCATTTATTTTTGTACAATCCTATGTGTATAACATCCATTATGTATATAAATTATATCATTGGTACTCATTATCTATAAAACATAAAACTAAATACTGAATGTATTTTTACACAGCATATATTCCTTTTTGTAGCCAAACACTTGCAGCATGTGGAAGACAATCAGCACAAGAATTTAGGTTGTGAAAAAATACGTAACTAACATTTTTGGCAACCACTACAGCCTAGCACTTTCTAAATATTTAGAAGCACTTTATAAAAAAAAATTTAATTCACAGAATCATCATATTACCTTCTTTTTCAGATGAGGAACCTGGGACATCAAAATACAATCCTATCAATTGTGGATGGCATGGCAAAAGATGCAAACAGGTTATGTGCCTTCACAGTGCATCTAGTGGGGATGAAAACCAAATACCAAGTAAAAAATTGCAAGACTAAAAAAAAAAAAAAGGGCGGGATACAACTGTATGAAGTAACAACAGGCAGAGAAGCTGCTTCAGTTAGTAAGGAGGAGAAAGCTTTCCCTAAGGCTTGACATCAATAATGACCCCTGGAGTAAAAGAAAGATTCACCTATGGAAAGGATCATAAAGGATTCATTTCAGTACAAAGGAATAGCAAGTGCAGAAGCTCCAGTTGAGGAGAACGATCTCAGCCTATTCTAGTATTTGACAAAAAGACAGTGTGCACATAATATAATAAAGCTGAGAGAATAAGCAAGGCTCATATCACTCAGGGACCAGATTGTGCAGAGCCTTCTTAGCCATATTGTCGCCTTGTGGCTGTATCTTAAAGTCATCAGAGACCAGTGTGGATTGAAATCGTGTCTGTCTTCCCATGCTGGCCTATTACTTTGATTTATGCATCCTATTTCACAGAGCATTTTCATTTTCTGTTTTTTTTCTCTCTTCCATAATATTTTGAGTTGTTTAAGAACCGGGCCTCTGCTTTATTTATGCACAGACCTAGCTTGATACTAATAAAGCTTTAAGGAATAATTAACTTTAAATGAACAATTTAAACTTTAGAGAATTTAATAATGGCTACTTCCCCTGATGAATGTATATGAATTAGAATCAGAAACAGAAAATATAAACCCAATTTCACAATCTTGTATCAATTACTACTCTCCAAAAATTGTTTTTAGAGTAAACTGAATATTTGACATTTTATATAGTATATTCCAGGCTTTCTCATTAACAGAGGGATGTAATATAATGGACACCAGATCTTTTTAACACCTTTTACAAATGTGTTATTAAATGTGTATTTAAAAATACTACTAAAAAGCTAAGATTATATTTAATTCTATTGCTTGCCTTGATTACCATTATACATCTTCCTCAGATATTAAAATGTATGTCTAGAATGTTATATTAATGTGGACACTTTTGTCTAACAAATTATACCACTGACAATTCTTCAGAAGGCATTAATCTTAATATGACTTAATATCTTCCTCAAAGTCTGTAATTTTTATTTCTCTTCAATGCATTTACTTATATTTATTCCCTTTGTTATTTTTCACAAAAGAAGAAACATCTAGCAAAACATCTGCCTGTAATTGCCATTGGTGTTGATTCTGATATATATGAAATAAGGCACAGAGATAGGGCAAAAGTGTCAAGATATTTTTTTCCTTGTGATTTTAACATCATTTTATTTCATAACCCCTGTTTATCACAGCATTAAAAAGTAATTTTGACTCTGAGTGAAAAACCTCAGAAAGACTACTTTCTGACCTTTTATGTCTTCATCTTTCACTTTGTAGTTTCTCTTTTTTACTAATTTCAAAACTACCTAGCTTTATCACATTCTTCCTTTAGTACCTGTATTTCTGGGTTTGGGCTTTGAAATGATAATTGTCAATTTAGATCCGATTCTCATCTAGTTTTACAAATGACCCTCTACCAGGGAAGAATAAGAAGAGACTGATTAAACTTAGACCTGACTTTGAAGTTAGTGGATAGAGAGTCATGTTGAAAATCAGTCTTAGAATAGTGAAGATATAACGAAAACCTTTTTTTTTTTTTTAACAGACTTCTTCAGACTTTACATTACGCAATGCTTAATAAATCTTTGAGGAAATGAGCTACAGTAGCTAAATTACATTTTTTTTCCTACATTTTCCGTAATGTATCATCAAATTGAAATAACTTCTTCAAGATAGTTTAGAGATCCAAAACTTCTATTTCAATTCTTTGGCAAACTTGAATCTCATTTATACTGAAAGAGAAAGCAAATCTGTCCCTATTACACGCTCACTTTAGTCCCTGTATGCCAACCCTCTCACCATTCGCTTAACAAAGGGTATGTTCTCAAGCATACAATTAAAAAAAAATAATTCTTATCTTCCTTGAGCCTCCCCACATAGTTTACTTTCCCACAATTGCTTTCCTTTGTTCAATTTAGTATAAGAGCATTTAGTTTTTGCCACTTTGAGTTTCCATTTCTGTATGAAGGATTCCATGTTACATAAAACTTATATTAAGTAAATTGATATCCCTTCCCCCCCAAAAAAAATAAAATAAAACAACACTAAGATGCAAATCTCAGTTTTCTTTCCTCTTACAATCATCTTTATTACTTTTTTCTTTTTTTTTTTCTCTATAAGACACATTAGCCACCAGATAGTTGTAATATGTTGACCTGAGTTTGAGAGTAGATGATTTTAAAGAAGTCTGCCCCGTTGTTTCAGTGACAGAGACCAAAGAGCCCAGGAGAAAGAATGAGGGTTATATGCAGGAACAAATTGGAGGCCAAGATGATTATAGATTGTTTATAATCAGCACATGTTATATTTCAACATGATGTTTTTCTTCACAAAATTATAGAAATAAGTTCAAAGTGATACGTTATTATTTTCTTACGATGACAAATACAGAGGGTGTCAAAAAAAAGCACACACATTTTAAGAAAGGAAAAACTGTATTAAAATTATAAAACTAAACATATACTGATAACGAAAGATGAATACAAGTCACGTGTATACATTTGTTTGGCACCCCTAGTATTTACTTTTATTCAGTGCTTACATTCTGTCAAACACTTTGTTATTTATTTTTATCTCATTTAATCTATAAAATTATCCTACAATATAATGTTATGGTTATTTTACCAATTGTCACTGAAAATAAATCATTGGTTTGTTTCTACAACTCATAAATGCTTTTGCATGTAATTGTCTCATTTTAAACTCATACCACCTTTTGTAATAGCATCATCATTTCTAATTTACAGATTAAGAAACACAGATACAGTTACTTTGCTATGACCCAAGAAAAGATTGGATTTCTTATTAACATTTGCTTTAAAACTCCTAAAATTGCCACCTCTAATACTTCACATTTCCTCTATGTATATCCAGAGTTGTTAGAACCAACTGCATTATACAGATCATTTTCTTTTCTGTATTGCATGATAAATTAGGATGTGCCAAAATAATTAAAAGTCTTTATTTTGAAAATTGGTAATAAACTAAAAGATTCTTTAAATGTTGTGCTTATCCATTCTTCCACTGAACATTGATTACTAGGAGAGCTGGTGATTTTAACGTTATTTTACATAATAATTTCAGCGTAAATGAGATTTTGAATATTTTAATAAGCTATGCAATATTTTCAATAGAATCTATAATAGATATCTCAAAGTAAAAATTTCCCTTTCATTTCTTTATGCTAGAGCAAGTTTCTAAAGAACATTTATATGAAATACTTTTAAACATTTTAATTATTGATATTAATGTTTGACACCAAAAGTTGGTAAATTTAGTTTCCTAGAGTATTGCCCTCTTTAAAGAGACACTTAAAATAATATATTGACCCAAATAAGTAGGTCAGCTTTTCAAAGAAGCTTTTTCTAAAACCTGTCTAATTGCTCCCATAAATGGATCATTTTAAATATTTTTAGTGTAATAAGATTTTTTTCCATTGAAGCTGAATTTTTTCTTGGAAATAGCCCAAAGACATTATAATTAGATAACAACAAAATAATAAATGGCAGTTATGTTACCAAATCCAGTTTCAAGTATTAACTGATCATCATTAATTTCATCAGCTATATATAAAAGTTTCTCCTGTCTCCAATCTTTCATAAAATTCAGTCTAAGTTATATATTTTACCTCCGATTGTGATTATTTTGAAACATATATCTAACTACATTAGAATAAATGATTTATAGAACAATCATTCTCTTATTGCATTTCACTATAAGCAGTGAGGAAATACCAAGTCACTTCTTCACCACATTTCCTTAGACAAATGTCTCATTTTATTTCTTGCAATTTTTACTATCCACAAAATCAGGACATGAACACAATTGAGCCAAGTTTATTTTTTTTCCTCCCTGCTTTATAACATGGATCACCTTCCCCCCATGTTCAATAATAGGTTCTTAATTTTCTTCTGAGACCTCATCAGAATGGCCTTTATTGTCCATGTTTCTGCCAACATTCCGTTTAGAATTACTTAAGTATTCTTTAAGAAGACCTAAGATATCTCTATAGCTGCCATTTATTCTTTCTTCATTTTCTACTCTAAAATGTAAAGAGTCACATCTGATTTGGACATTAAAAAAAAGATGCCTCCTTTAAACTCATTTAAACACTTTTAGCTAGTTTTCTTTCTTTCTGTTTACAGATACATAATCATTTAGCGACAAGAATTATGACCTCCTTTGCATATTTATCCCCCTGATAACAATGTCTTGGACAACAACTGTGGCTTTAGAACTTACAATATTTTTTTAGAATACTTCATATATTTAGTAGGGCTGTTACCATTCACCTGCTTTCAAAACACTTCTATCATGTGCAGGGGTAAGTATGTGTGTTAGTGTGCATTATCTATTAATATGGTTTCCAAATAGATTTTAAGCTGCTTTAAAATAAGGACCTTTGTTATATTTTACTACCATTCAATATTTTATCTGGCATAGTGCAATGCATCTATAATCATGATATATGATAATAATAATAAAATTTATTCAATAATTCTTGCATATTATATTTTAATAAACAACACACTTACATTATTTATTTTAATAATATTTCAACCCACTGAATGACTTATTTTTTTTTTCAGGAACATTAGAATATTTTAAATAAGAAATTCAAATTCATTGAGATTTGGAAGCTTGTTCATTTTTTTCCTTCCTTCTTTCTTTCCTTCCTTCTTTCCTTCCTTCCTTCCTTCTTTCCTTCCGTCCTTCCTTCCTTCCTTCCTTCCTTGCTTTCTTTTTTTATTTCACACAGTTATCAAATGAAAAGCCCTTATAGTGTTAGTGATAAGGGCAAGTACTTGATGGGACTGTTAGAGATAATGGTATATTTTACTCAATCTCAAAAAAATGATAGTGGACTTTAACTCATTAAATAAAAAAACAAACAAACAAACAAACAAACAAACAAAAAAACTTTCTCAAAGAAAACTTTACCACCTATCTGCTTTAGTAAATGTTCTTGAGACAATGATTTATACTGGTATAATTTATATGTGATCTTATTTAAAATTTATGAAAATTAATATTAATTAACCTCAATTGTTTTATAATGTCAAAGTTCCAACTGTTTCTATAAATAATAAAAAACATAAATTTAGCTATAACACAAATATAATCATTTAAAATGATTGAAAGTATTTGTGTATATTTAAATCTCTATTTTCTACAAATAAAATGAAAATATAAATTTGAGGTCAATATATGTCTTATTTATTAGATATCTGAGGATCACATAAAAATTACTGAGAATGTTAAAAGAAAGAACATATAGCATGTTAAAATCCCCCAGAATGTTCTTTAAATGACTTAAATTACAGCTGAAATATATCGTATTACTCACTAATATTTAAAATAAACTTCATATTAAAGCAATTGAAGAAAGAGTATACAGTATTTTTTCTCAAAAATATTAACATTTACCAATATTATGAGCATGTTGAAAACTCATTATAATTCAGTCATAATAAACATGTAATTGAACCTACTTTTTTTCACTCTAGGTTTAATAATACTTGGTTTCTTTCAGCTGTTAAAATTAAAATACACAGAAAGAAAATATAAACAGAATATGTTCAACTTAAACGTAAAATCAACTTTCCCAAAGGGATATTTTCCTAACTCAATTTCATCCAAACAACTGCCATAATATGTTGTGCAGATGGATCAAGAGAGGGCTATAAATATACAGCTGTTAGAATCTGGCAACAAATTCCCAACCTCTGTTTATACATCATGAAACTAATAACCCTCCTTTAATGTTGGGAGTTGCAAATTATTTCATTAAAATTATCTAAATTTTTAATTAAATCAATAACCTCTCCATGAATTTGTGCTATGATTAGTTTCTTCTTTACTTTCCTCCTTTCTTAAGATGTCTAATCCTCCCTACAAATTCTAAGCAATCAAATTGGAATAAGAAGAAAAAAAATGCAGCAACAAATAATACCTTCTGAAGAATACATGTTGGTTGATAACACTTTCTGTTATTCTGGTATCTTTACAACACAAAGAATAAAATAAAATAAGAGGATCCTGCTACTTTACTAAACTCATTTATCAGTTCTAATAGTTTTTTGGTGGTCTTTTGGGTTCTCTATATATAGTATCATGTCATCTGCATATAGTGACAATTTTACTTTCTCCTCACCAATTTGGATGCTTTTTATTTATTTTTCTTGTCTGATTGCTCTAAAGAGGACATACAAATGGCCAACAGACATGTGAAAAAAAGCTCAACCTCACTAATCTAAAGAAATGCAATAAAAAAACACAATGAGATACTACCTCACTCAGGTCAAAATGGCTATCATCAATATATCAACAAACAACAAGTGCTGGTGAGGATGTGAGCAAATGGAACCCTCATGCACTGTTGGTGGGATTGCAGATTGGTGCAGCCACTATGGAAAACAATATAGAGGTATTTCAAAAAATTAAAAATGGAACTACCTTATGACCCAGCAATTCCATTCTTGTTTCTATTCAGACAAATTCAAAATGCTAATTTAAAAAACTATATGCACCCCTATGTTTATGGCAGCACTATTCACAGTAGCCAAGACATGGAAATGCCCATGGGTAGATGACTGGATTAAGAAACTGTGGTACATTTACACAATGGAGTATTACTCGGCCATAAAGAAGAATGAAATCTTACCATTTGCAATGATATGGGTGGACCTAGAGAACATTATGCTAAGTGAAATAAGTCTGATGGAGAAAGACAAATACTACATGATCTCATTTATGTGTGGAATCTAAAGAACAGAATAAATGAGCAAACTAAACAGAAATAGTCTCAGAGATATAGAGAAAATAACTGATGATTGCTAGAAGGGAGGGAGTTGGTGTTGGGGGAGAAGGTAAAGGGATTAGAAAGTACAAATCGGTAGCCACAATTGAGGGAATATAATGAATAATGTTGTAAAGATTTTGTAGGGTGTCAGATGAGCACTTGTTTTATTAGGAAGACCACTTCATAGACTGTAGATGCCTGACTGCTGCATTGTGCACCTGAAGCTGAGGCTGAATAATACTGAACGTTAACTATAATTTTATAAATAATACTATATAATATATATATAGGCATATATTTATATGTATTACATACATATAAATATATTTATATGCATTATATGTATTATATGTATTATATTTATATGTATTTATATGTATTATATACATATATATTTATATGTATTATATATATTATATATATATTTATATGTATTATATATATATATATATATATATATATATATATATATATATGATGTGAAGTACAGCATAGGGAATAGAGGCAATGGATTTGTGACAGCTATTTATGAGGTCAGAAAGGTAGGAGATTGGGGAGAGGGGTTATCACTTTCTGAGGGGTGTAAATGTCTAACAATCTCATTGTTTTGTACACCTAATACAACAACAAAATAAATAAAATGAAAGGAATTTGTAGGCATGGAATTTACTTTTAAATGTTCTTTATCATTGTAGTTCATGACATCAGAGAATATTCTTATTTTCATTTTTCCTCTGATTCTGACTGGAGATTCGAAGATGTCATTCATAAAAAGACAATTAACTTTTCAACCATAATACAAACTCTGACATGAATAATCCACGACACTCACTAAATACTCAATATCTACGCAATTAATATGTTAATAAGCACAAAATATGGCAGATTTAACATCCTATACAAAATATGCTAAATGCAATGGATCTATTTTCACATTTTACTATAAAGTCTTGGCATGTACCAGTATAATTCAGACAATTCAAAATTTAAATAAAAATGTGACTAGGATAAGTCATAACTTTAATTCAATTTTAGTTTTTTTCATAATATTTTACTTATATAACTTTTTAACAATATATACAATAGTAATAAAGTTTAACTCAATGCTGTCTAAAGGATCACAGTTTTCAGTTTTAATACTATTGAATTTTTGACATGTAGAAAAAACTTACCTGGGAATTGGCAGTAATCCAAAAGATTTTTTATAAGGTAGGAAACCAAAAGAGCATTAGAATTCCCTATGCTATGAGGAAGACTGAAACTCAAAAATGAAAGATATAATTTACAACAATCTTTCATGCTCATCTTTTCTATTATGCATTTATGCTTCTAGCAAATATTTTTTATGCATAATTAGTATTTGAAACTGTGTAAAGCACTGGAGTATAAATTATGCTTATATAAAGTTGGAAATGTTAAAGTGTTCTTAAGAGCTTAAAACTTGATGATACCTATATTTCAGAATGATTGTAGTAGAAGATATTAACAAATTAGGTTGAGGAAAGGAAGAAGGTAGAGAACCGATCAAAGGAGTTTGTTGCAATTGTACAAACAAGCCAAGAGAGAGATCCTGAGGTAAGGCAGTGAAGAGGTGATTTCCATAAATATTATTTATGATAATCATCCAATAAAAACAAAATCCCATGTACTAATAGATGAAGGATCTATAAGAGATGTGTCTCATATAGGGGTGAAAATGAGATGGCATGTCTCCATATAACACAATTTTATCTACACATGTGCATGTATTTGGCAGTGCATGGGAGTGGTTGTGTGTCCAATTGAAGCTTCTGAAAAAATTTAAGCTAATAAAATTTTTGTGAGTCTAATTAATCTACAAATTATTTTCAAGATGAAATATTATGACAATGAAGAAATATTGGTATAGAACATAAAGGTTTGAATTTCAGATGAATTATTATTTTGTGCTCCTATTTGCTCTGTATTTAGTCCATGTGTCTCCTATTCTGCTATATGTATTAATCTGTCAAGTAATAGCGTAGCTAATATTTCTTTATTATTGTTGCTGATTTTCTTAAAACATGTGATTGAATAAAGATGCCAGAATTAAAATCAAAATATTGTGATGCAATATGGTTTGTACATCGTGGGTACCTGGATCAAATGAAAAACTTAATTTTTATTCATTATGATATTCCTAGTTTCAGTAGATATAGCCATCTAGTGTTTTAAATCCTGCAATAAGAAACTATTTTAATGATATATGAAACATGTCAATGATGTATGTATCCTGAATACATTACTGTAATTCCATTAATTATAACAAAATTTTGACCTCCTAGAAGGTACCATGCTATATTTAGTAGTATAAAAGCTGTATTCAGCATGCAGTTAGTAGTCAACAAATATTTGCTATTTTAATTATATAACATATCTATTACAATGAAAAAATAAATAAGAGATTAAATGTTTAATGTAGTTTTAAAATAACTGTCAAAATGCTTTACAAATCCAACTACATTAGAAAACTGTTTTATATTGATATATCTTTTGACCATGTAATTCTTATACTGATATATCTTTTGACCATATAATTCCAATCCTATATGTAGGTAATTTGTGCTTTGAACCAAAAAGTCCTACATAAGAATGTTTTAGAGGCATAAATATGAATAGCTTAAATTGTAAGCAAGTCAATTTTTATAATATATTGTCATAGTGGATATATTATATATATATGTATATATATACATATATATATATATATATATATATATATATATATATATATATATCCTATAGGTCTAAAAATAGATATGATATATAGGAGTGTATAGATATGAGATATATCTATATCTATCTACAGCTATACATGTCTCTCTATCTAAATAGCTATATAACTAAATAGCTAGATATATAGATATGTAGACATATAGATATAGTATAAATATACAGATGGTGCCAAAAAAATTTATACACATTTTAAGAAAGGGAAAACCTATATTAAAACTGTAACACTCAATATATATCGATAGCAAAAAGTGAATACAAGTCACATTTGACTTTTGCAATTGCAAGTGGTGCCCAAAGTGGTTACCATCAGCATCCAGACACTTCTTATTATTATATATAAATTATATATATATACACATAATTTTGAGATAGATAGATAGATAGATATAGATAGATATACTTTGATATACAGAGATATATAGATATATCTACATATCTAGATATATCTATATGTCTATATATAAAATTTTAATCTATATATAGATATAAATATATCATAATATCTAGATATATCTAAATATAGATACATCTATATATGTGTGTGTATATACATATATACATATACATATATATATACATATATATACATATACATATATACATATACATATACATATACATACATACACACACACACACACACACACACATATATATATTTATACCTTAAGGTATAACTATATCTATATCTATATCTATATCTATATCTATATATCTATCTATATCTACCTTATCTACGCTTAAAATAAATAAATACAAAATGGAATATACAGAAGTATGTTGGTGCATGTAGCAGTGATTTCTTTTTTTTGATGAATTAATTTTGTTACTTATATTAATCTCAATTTTCCTATTCCTCCCACAACTGTAGTTATTGTAATTACAGTCTTGTGCACTATCCTGGATAAGGACATGGTCACATGTCCACATTTGTATTAATATTTCTTGTTTTTATTTCAACTTAGTATTCCAACTAAATTATATCATTTGACCTTCACTGTAATAATAATGTATATTAACTATATTTTATAGATGAGCCAATCTGTGAATTTGTTCTACTTCTCATCTTCTTTGTTCTCCCTGAACACATTTATTTTAATTATTTTTTTTAATGTTTCTCTATCTGGCAAAATTCAGCTTCTGAAGTCAATTTTAATTAAACAATTCAAAATAGAGAAATAACTTTTGGCACACAAAGATGCTCCTCTCAGATTTGTTTGAAATCATGGAAACTAGAAACAATCTAAGTTTCCAACAACATAGGAATGGTTAGTGAAATATGGTACATCTACTAATCATAGCTTTATTTGTTGGTATAAAATGTTTTTCAAGACTTTATAGTAAGATAAAATTCCTTTTTAAAGACTTTTATTTAAAAATATAGTTAATATACATTATTTTAGTTTCAGGTGTACACCATATTTGTTCAACATTTATATACCTAAAGAAGTGATCACCATAATAAAGGAGGCAACCATGTGACACCATACTATAGTATCGCAATATAACTGACTATATTCCCTGTGCTGTATGTTATATCTTCATGACTTACCTGTTTTATACCCAGAAATTTGGAGCACTGATTGCCTTTCTCCACTTTTTATTTTTCAATTACAGTTGGCATTCAATATTATTGTATATTATTTCAGTTGTACAGCATAGTAGTTAGATATTTGTATAATTTAAGAAGTGATCTCCCTGTCTAGTCTAGTACCTACCTGTCACTATACATATTTATTACCATATCATTGATTGTATCCCATTTGTTTTACATTACATCTTCATAACTATTCTGTAACTACCAATTTGTACTTCTTAATCCCTTCACCTTTTTCACCCTGTCTCCCAACTCCCCTCGCATCTATCTATTACCAGACTTACACCATACATAGTTATTACAATGTTATTAATTGTTGAGGTCTAAAATGTACATATTATTATCACAGCTAAAATATACCATCTATCGAGAAAGTCTTGAAGAGAATATTATCAAATCTTAAAATAGAAAAGACTGGAAGAAAATCCAACAAAATCTTAACATTGGTTGTAAATTTTTGTTTTTCCAATTTTAAGTAGACCTGTTAAATTATGTCTCTTCTAAATTTAGAAATGCGACTTCTTTCTTTTTTTAATTGAGCAATAATTGACATATAACATTAGTTTTAGGTGAACAACATAATTATTTTATATTTGAATACACTGCAAAATGATCACAATAAGTCTAATTACCATCTGTAACCACACAAAGTTACACATTGTTTTCTTCTGATGATAACTTTTATAATTTATTCTCTTGGCAACTTTCAAATATGCACTGCAATATTATTGACTATAGTCACCACTCAGCTAATTTGTTTTACTTTGATCATGTCTACATGGTTAGGAGACATAATATTTGCAATCTTTGTGTTCCTCTAATACTCATGTTTGTTTTAATATTTACTCTTCACATAAGTATATTCAATTATCACAGCTAGTCCTTTAGCTGTAATTTCCCAAGTCATTTCTTGGTTGCTTGAAACTCATCCTCTAATAATTTCCCTAGACAGACACATGGGCACAAAATGAGTTCTTGCATTTTAAAAACCATTCTTATGTTGGCTTTATAGTCAAAGAAATTTGAACTTATTCTAAAATCCATGGATCACACTTTCTCTATCTAGTAGGAGTTGCTCAATTAGACTTTGATTTTGAATGCTGTGTTTGAAAAAATTCAGATATGCTGATTTATTTTCTCTTACATGTAATGTTATTTAAAAATCTGATGCCTTTTATCTTCAGAATCCAATGTCATCTGAATATGACAGAGTTATCCATTTTTATATAATTTCTGGCACATTGTGTGTTATTTAAATATGTAGATTCATATAACAATGTTCATATAATTATTTGAGCTTTTTAGGTAGCTCATTAGACAGAAAGAGAAGAGAGACAAGGAGAATGTTTCAGAAGCAAAAATCAAGTGTTCTAACCTATTACTTTGTTACTTTTCAGGATAGATAGTGTAATATATGAAGACATTCAGTAAGAGAGGAAAAAATAAAATTATACAATGAAAAAGGTGGAAGTGGATCACTTTTCACAGCAAACAAAAATACTTCCAAATTGATTCAACTTATAAATTAAATAACCAAACTATAGAAGGAAACACAATTTACAATAGTTTGGAAGTATATCAGTTAAAATTAATAAAACAATTTCATAAACTGTTCTAAAATCAAATATGTAAAAATAGTTTTTCAATAGAATCTATCAGTTCAATCTGAAATATAATTTAAAATATAACAATCATGTAGCAGGTGTATCTCAAACTTAGGTGAAATTCAAGCATGTATTTTCAGTTTAGGGAAATTTGTTGGAAGCCTGGCAAAGATTTTTCCTAGGGATAATGTAACCTTTTATCTACTGCTTTGGGTCTAGATGCACATTGGAAATTGATGGGATGTCCTAACAGAAATTTATACAAGTGGAGATTGAAAAGTCTCCTGTGAAAAAAAATGAACTTAAGACAGAAGCATCTAACTTAACATATGTGATTCATTTAGAAATCTCTAGTCATAGGGTTAGAGTAGTGGGGAGTGAATGAGAGGGGTCGTTTTGTGGAAGATTGCTGCCAGTAAAATTGCTTTTAATTCATACAAATCATTAAGATCCTATATGCTTTGAATAATTAATAAGATAAATGAAGAGGCAAATAGTGCATTTGAATTGAAAAAAGAGAGAGGTGTCCCTATAATATAAAACTGTACAACATTTAGGCACTAGAAGAACTGCTCAAAGATAACTTATTCACAGAAGACTTAGCAATATTCAGCAGATATATCTTAGAAATATGTTTTTTATAAATAGATGGCATAAATTGGAGACAGAAGTCTGTCAAAAAGACTGCATGTGAGATTTAGACTTACCTACATGAGAAAGATGCTAAGAGAGGAAAACAAAAATTACTCAATTGCTATTAATCCTATGATTAGATAATGAGTAATAGAAAACATATGCGTAATTAAGACATATAAAATTAAGATGTTATTAAGATATACTATTAAGATATATACAAGGGACAAAAATAAATTGATATATGCACTCTGTCCTCATAAAGGAGATCAATTATTGAAAGAATACTGACTGTATTCAAGCTAATCTATAAATATTTTGGAGTATTATAAATATACCAAACCTCAAGCAAACTAATGGGATTGATATACAGAATAAGGATATAATTTTAATAAGTGGTCTTGGAACACTGGTTAAAGCACTTGGGAAAGAAAGAAATAATATCATACCTGTACCTCACATATTAACAATGAAGTTAATTTTAGGTGTATTAAAAATTCAAATGCAAAATTAATTGAAATATATTCTAATTTTTATAATAATTATGATACAATTATTATCTTGGAATACTTGTTTTTGGAATAGTTATTTTCTTCATTATTGTAAAGAGAATATTTTCTTATTTATAGGTCTCTTTATCACATCCATATTGTATGTTTATATGAATGATTGGAAATTCTACTGGATTTGGTCCAAGTTTAAATTATAATGGGAATTGAAGAAAAACGAATGAAAATAAAAATAAAAAGACAATAGGTCTGACTATATGAAAATTAACAAATTGCATATGTTTAGGGTACCACAGAATTAAATTATAAGTTATGTTCTAAGGATTAATATCCATAACATATACCTGTTTTAAAACATATATTTAAAAAAGAAAGTAATCCAAGAAAAACAGACACAAATTATGAATATATAATATTTGAAACAATGGTCAATGGATACTTAAATATTATCAACCTAATAAGTTATTAAAGAAAAATTAAAGTAATATGATGCATGATTAAATAAATTCTATTAGTAGAGATTTTTAAAGAGTGACAATAGTATCAATAATGATGCAGTACATGATTCTATGAAATATTGACGGAAATGTAAATTATTATGCACATTTGAAGACACTATATATTTGTTACCTTATTACATCTCTCTTTTTAACAATGCATTAAACATTTGTATTTTGGACAGACTTCAGCAATTATGCAGATTGATTTCCATCACTTTCTGTAGTAATATCTGCATAATGATAATAAAATTAAAAGCAAGCCAAATGTCTAATAGTAGGTATTTTTTTTTAATTGGTACTTGCATTATTTTTTATATAGATTCATATTTATTGACATGAAAGTGTAGTCTATTTTGCTGAACACAACTTATGATGCTATGCAAGAAATTTGGGAGATAATGTACAATACATATTGTGATCATACTTTTTTAACAGAGCATGTGTACAGTTTCATGATATCATTTAAGGAAATATGGCATATTTGTAGTCAGTCATGATTTATTGTTACATTTATTTCTTGGTGTTTTTTTTCTGTTTATCTTTTTTATTATTTTAATTAAATTTATAAACTGACATTTGGTTAATAACATTATACACGTTTCAGGTGTAAAACTTTATAATACAACATCTGTATCCTCTATTGTGTGCTCACCACCTAAAACCTAGTTTCCTTCAGTCTCAATATATTTGACCCTCTTTTACCTTTTTCCTTCTCCCCCCACCCACTTCCTCTCTGGTAACCACCATTCTGTTGTCTGCATCTATGAATTTGTTTGCTTTGTTTGGTTTTCTTTTTGCTTTTAGTCTTATATCCCACATACGAGTAAAACCATATGGTTCTTGTCCTTTTCCACTATTTCAATTACCATGATACTCCCAACATCCATCCATATTTATTGCAAATGGCAGTGTTTCATCTTTTTATGGCTGAGTAATATTCCGTTTTATATATATGTACTACAACTTTCGTTTATCCATTTTTTTAAATTGAAATCTCTTTGTGTTAAATTGTGGAGTTATACTTTTAGCTCACTTAAGAAAAACTAGAATTTATAGGAAGATTCTAGTTAATCCCACATATTTCATGGTAGAGTGAAAACTTAAATTTCTAGAAATTTTCAAAACTAAGGCTGTTTAGAGGAACTTAAAGCAACTACTCAGCAATTAAAATGATTCACTGTTCTCTCAGTTTTAAAACTTTTCTCCTCAAATATTTAAGCTTCATGACAAGTGATGAAATGTTTCTTGTATTTCACACAAGAGCTTTCCAATACTTTGCTCAATCTATATATGTATAAAAAAGAGCTGCCCAATACTTTGTTCAAGTATTGAAGTATATATAGCTTGAAATATTTGAAGAATGTTGGAAAATGTATTTAAACAGTACAACATTGATCAGTATACTCTTCAAGATCTAACCATTTAAGTTTTTCTTAATCATAAAATATAATTAATATAAAAAGCTTATTGCACAATGTGATTGTGCACATATGTTGCATGTTTGTACGTATATATTGTTGTTAATATTCTTTTTAATATTCAAATTATTTGTAAATTAATTTTGAACATATTGGTAACTTTTACTATAAATGGAAAGTATGTACTAATAGTATCGCTGCAATTTGAATTAGGTACATATAAGTGTTTTTTGACAACTAATTAATCTATTGCATAGCATAGTGTGCACCTGTATGCTCCATACATATGGGTTTGCATTAACATATAACAGTTCTAACATAGAAATTTATTTACATACAAATATGTATATATACATATGCATATACATATTCACATATTGATTACTGTTGTGCTTTGAGATACTAAAAAAATCTCAAATGTAAGCATTGACTTAAGTTGACAAATATCTGCAGTTAAAGAAAGTAGAAGCCAGATGATTTTCAAGCACAATAGGTACCACAGTGATACACGGCCTTCAGCCTTAAAAAGCTTTAATCTGAGGCAGTAGATTTTCTTTCTTCACTTTTCTCTCTGCAATCTGAGTGAGACATTTTTACCTTGTGGTGAAAGGGTATACAATTCTACATTCTAATCCAGCCTAGACAAAAAACATTATTTGAGTACTGTGAACAATTAACATTGTGAGAAACAATTTGATTAAATAATCTTTATGCTAGAGATTCTGAAAGTGACTAAGTGAATGATCTCCCTATTAGGCAGTAACATAGTATTGCAAGATTAAACTCTACAGTCAAATTATCTGTTGGAAACAACTCCAAAACTGACCAATTGTGTGAACTTTATTTAACTTCTTTATGCCTGAGGTTCCTTATCAATAAAAGTAAGGTGAAAATTAAGTATTAAAATTATATATTAACCATCTGAATTCACTGGGAAGAAACTAAATAGCTTGACTACAGTCTGGGATACTTAATAATAGGCCATTTTAATTATTTAGACAAGAGATGAAAATAAGCTAAATTTAAGGAACAGACAATTCAAATAAAGACTAGATGATTCATACTCTCACACATTGCTGATGGAGTCTCATACAACATAACCACTTCGGAAAATTTCTACAATTTAATATAAAGCTAAATATACAGCTATCCTTTGATAAAATAATTCTATTCATACACTTTGAGCCAACATACAAATATATACAATATATATTATATGTATATAATAGATATATCACAAAAGTGTTTAAAAGAATGTGTTTAGCGACTTTAAAATACACAAAGACTGAAAACAACTGGAAAGTCCACTAATGAAAGGATAGATAAAAAGATTTTTGCACTCATATAGCAAAATATTACTCAGCAATAAAAAGAGATAAATGATACATATGACCTGATAGATGAAGCTCTCATACATTATGTGGGCTGGAAAACACACACACACACACACACACGCAAGCATATTATAGCATGACTCAATTTATATGTTCTAGAACTTGAAAAATAATCTGTTGTGATAATCAATTTAGTGATTGTCTCTGGAGAGTGGAGTAGGAGCAAGAATAACTGACAAGGTACAAAAAAAAGCAAACATTTTGGATAATTGGAAAGTTAATTCTGAGAGGCATGAGGGATACATCCCTGTATTCATTTTTCACAGTAATACAGCTACAAATTATACACTTCAATTATGCAATGCATGTATTTTTAGAAGCGTGTAAATAATAATAGTTGCCACCTAGAGTGGAGTATGGTACTGATGAAGGTGTGGCAGAAAAGCAAAATATTGATAATTCTTGAACCTAGGCATGGAATGTTGAAGCTAGTACTTTATCATATAATTTTGTTTATTCTTGTATGCTCAAAATTTTTTATAAAAAAAGCTAAAAATAATTTTAAAAATCTAGTAAGAGTCAGTCAACCCTGCTCTGAAAACTAAGTAATACTGTTATTAATCCACTACTAGCTGTCATTCCATAAACATGTCTTGTGTTGAAGGCATGAGACTAGCATGATGCATACATGATAGCATGGAGATGTAAAACAGCTTTAGAAAGTTAATCATTTTATCATCCATTCTACATGAGGTAAAATATTGTCATCTGTTGTCTATCGATATTTCTTTTTTTTTTAAGACTTATTTTTTTTTATTTTAATTTATTAGTTTCAGGTGCACAAGTCAAGGTAATACTTAGACGTTCATCATTTATATCCCTCACACTGTGAACCCCCCTCCCCCCATCCACTATCCCCCCGACCTCACACCGAGCCATCACATTATATATATAAAATTATAGTTGGCATTCATTAATGTTTAGCTTCTAGTGTATAATGCCATGATCAGGCATCCAAGTATCCCTGAGGTGGTCTCCCAAATAGGACGCATGTCCATCGGATACCCAACAAAATCTTTACAACATTATCGAATACGTTCCCCAAATTAATTTTCAAAAAACCCTGAGGCCATCTTCTGGTTACCAGCTGCTTTCTAATCCCTTCACCTTTCCCCTTATCCACCCCCCCATCCCATCTAACAACTCTCGGTTTTTCAAATGATGCAAAAAAGATAAAGCCTAATTCTAAATCCCATATTCTAAGCCTATATTGTCTGAAGTCTTACTAATTGTCATGTAAAAATCCTTACTAAATAGTGCTCTATATCATAGGATTTAAACTTTTATGAATTTCACTTTTGTTTGTTTAAAGAGCTAAATAAAGCTCAGGGACTGTGAAGTAATTTTTTTTTAAATATTTAACATTCTGTCTGAACTATATTCCTAAAGATTAGTGTTGAAAACATGAAGCAAACTAAGCATTATTTTGTAAGACATTTTTTTAAATAGTCACTCTACCTAATAAACTAAAAATGAAACTGAACCATACATTTAGAAAACATATCTTCAAAAACTGTTGTTATTTTTCAGGCTTGGGATTTGTTATAGGTTACTGAGTATTTCATAAAATAGAACATGGAGTGTGAATAAATAAATCAGATTTATATGGTCAGCATTATGGAGAAAATAATTTTGCAAACATTTCATCTGTTACAAGCTTTGACAATAAAATAAAAAAACTATTTATTTAAAACTATCTAAAAGTTTTCACTGCTATGTGTGATATAAAACTGAAAGCAACAAAGGAACACAATAAACAAACAAAAAAAAACTGATAGACACAGACAATAGTTTAATGTCTGGTTACTAGAGAGTAAGGGGGGGAGGGGTGATAGATGAGGGTAAAGGGGGTCAAATACATGGTGATGAAAGGAGAGCTGACTCTGGGTGGTGGACACACAATGTGATATATAGATGATGTATTACAGAATTGTACACTTGAAACCTATGTAACGCTACTAACCATTGTCAGCCCAATAAACTTTAATTAAAAAATAATAATTTGTCAGTTCTCTAATTTACAAAAGACAATTGCTTCTTCAAAGCATTTATTCTTGTGATGGTACTCATTTCTTTGTCTCTGGTTTTGCAATTTTGCTTAAAAGAACTTCAGTGAGGCTATAGGAAAAAAAAAGGGAAGGAGATGGAAAACAAAAATGTAAAATGCAATGACAAATTAAAAAAATATATATCTTTAAACCAAATAACTTGTCAGTGTTCTAAGGATTTGGAACAGAAATCATGCAATAATTATATTTTAAACAACTGGAGTATTTTAAGAGAAATTCTAAAAGTGTACAGGATAATTGTTTTGTGTAAATATTTCAGAGGAAAGTCAATTGATACTGACATTTCAACATTACCAACAATTGGTTCACTTCTTGTTTGACTCTTATCTCTTTTCCTGAGACAGGAGTTTAAAATACTGTGTTTCCCCCAAAATAAGATTGAGCTGTATTTTCAGCTCTAATGCATCTTGTGGAGCAAAAATTAATATAAGACCAGGTCTTATTTTACTATAATATACGACCGGGTCTATAATATAATATAATATATAATATAATACTGGGTCTTATGTTATTTTTTGCTCCAAAAGACACATGAGAGCTGATTGTCCATCTGTTGCGCAGGGTGTCAGGCGGGGTCTCTTCTCCCGCTCCCCACATAAGAACACGGTATATGGTGAGGCCAAAAAGGAACACCCACGGAGCCATAGATAGGGGGGTCATACCACTATATTCTTGCCGGTGGCATCCGCCTCTCTGCAGTCCACTCTTCCTATCCCCAATTTTTTCTGCTAGCGTAGCCACGGCAGTCATATTAGTGGCCAATGGCTCAATGGTTACAGCTGATGGCCAATTAGCCACAGCTGGTGGCCATCCAATCACAGTTGATGGCCATTTACTACCTGAGCCAGCACCTTTCTTTGTGAGGCCGAGAGCCTGGAAACTGCTTTTTGGGGCTTTGTCCCCACACTCCACCCCTACAGGGTCTTGCCTCACAATCTACTTGACAAGCGTCTTCCACAAGGGACCCTGTGTGAGGAGCGTGGAGGTGAATGCAATACCCTGGGCACAGCCAGGGTTTCTCAGGGCACCACCAGTACTTCTGGGCACAGACTTCTTGGGCTCCTTAGGGTACCACCAGTCTCCCCAGGCACAGCCAGGAATTCTCAGGGCACCACCAGTACTTCTGGGCACAGCCAGACTTCCTGGGCTTCTTAAGGTACCACCAGTCTCCCCAAGCACACCCAGGGCCTCTCAGGGCACTGCCACTCTCTTTGGGCACAGCCAGACTTCCTGGACTCAGCCAGGGCTCTCAGGGCACTGCACACTCTCTGGGCACAGACAGACTTCCTGGGCACAGCCAGGGCTCTCAGGGCACTGCCACACTCTCTGGGCACAGACAGACTTCCTAGACTCAGCCAGGGCTCTCAGGGCACCACCACTCTCTCTGGGCACAGCCCAACTTCCTGGGCACAGCCAGGGCCCTCACATATTCTCCACAGTGGCCAGTCGATACACAAAAGCAAACATCTGCCAGTTCCAGTACATGGTGGTATGTTCCCAAGCAAACAGTCAAGCGGTCCATTAAATTAGGGATGGAAGGCGATTCCCCATAGTCCATAGTCATTTACCAGGGCTGTCCTGGGTGTGAGGAATGACCTTGACCTCACCCACATCTCCCATATAGGACTCAGCAAGCGTTTCCTCTCGGGACTACAAGTCCTGCATCCGGACTGCCTCAGCAAGAACTTCCCAGCCCACATGATCCAATGACCTTCGCTTTCTCCGGTATGCTGGTTGGAGAACCGTCCACATCTTCCCACCCCCCATGGGAATCCAGCTCTCCGGCAGGTGCTCCTCTTGGTCTTCCTCAGACTCACACACAAACTGCTCCACCGCATTTCGGAGAGCTTTGGCCAGCACTGTACCCTGCTCACTGCACCATTTGTCATGCAAGGCGTCTGGCGGGGTCTCTGCTCCCGCTCCCCACATAAGAACGCAGGATATAGTGAGGCCAAAAAGGAACACCCACGGAGCTATAGGTAGGGGAGCCATACCACTATACTCTCCTCTAGAGGGCGGGTGCCTGTAAGGCACCATCACATGACTGAGAAGCATGAGATAGAGGAAGTTACTTGGGTCTTTAGATAACACCCACATTCTGTAGGGTGTGTCCAGATGGCTTAAGACCGCTAGCTTGAGGCAACCCTGATTATGTTAATGCCCCTCCACCCAGCAAAAAAATGTATATAACCCATGATTGAGCTGCAATAAAGAGAGACTTGATCAGAACTCCTGTCTTGTCTCCGGTCTTTGTGTCTCCCATTTTCCTCCCTTCTAGGTGCTTCGGGGACCCTCGTGTAGTGTCCCGCGGGTCGGGACACTCTCCCTGGCGGCTGGGTTGGAGACACAGGAGGCAGGATCCACACTATCCACAACCACTTCTCTCTGCCAACCAACCTCACTTGCTAGCTGCAATCCACCGTGCTTACTGCAATCTGCTCTTGCTAGCTCAGCCACCATCTTCTCGCTAGCTCCCATTTTTCAGCTAGCGTAGCCACAGCAGTTATATTAGTGGCCAATGGCTTACTGGTTACAGCTGACAGCCAACTAGCTACAGCTGATGGCTGTCCAATCACAGTTGATGGCCATTTACTACCTGAGCCAGCACCTTTCCATGTGAGGCCGTGAGCCTGGAAACTGCACTCCTGGCTCTGTCCCTACATGGGGGAAACACGGTAGATGATATTTAAGTTACTTTTCCAGGTCAGACATTTTGTGATTTTGTTATACATGTGAATAACTTTACTGAAGGGACATATGATAATTTGAATGGATCATTTCTTGTATGCATTTTATCTCTATCTTTTATCTATCAACAATGTTTCAATTTATTTTCTATTGCCATGCTGTTTCACAGCTCTACATATGTAGTAAACAATTTGATGTTTAATTTTATTACCCCAAAATTAAAAAAAAAAATTATCCTCATCAGGAAGAAAAATAAGAATGAAAATTAATTTTCATAAAAAAAGAAGAATTAGTTTATGCTTTTTTTTATTCCTGTAGAACCAGATGCTTTACCAAAGCTTTTGTGTACATACTTTTGTGACAAATACACACCTGAAAAATGGCTTAATTTAACATCATCAGCAATTAAGGATATACACATATAAACTGAGATGAGATACCATTACTTAACATAATGATTGAAATTTAAAAGATTGATCATGCCATGTGTTGAGGAGGATGTGGAGAAACTTGAACTCTCATTCACTGTTTGTGGAAATATAAAATAATACATCAACTTTGGAAATTAGTTTGGTCAGTTCTTAAAAAAATAATAAACACTAACCTACTTTTCTTTTTTTAAAATTAATTAGATTTATTGGGGTGAATATTGTTAGTAAATTTACATGGATTTCAGGTGTACAATTCTGTATTATATCATCTATAAATCCCACTGTGTGTTCACCACCCAGAGTCAGTTCTCCTTCCATCACCATATATTTGATCCCCCTTACCCTCATCACCCACCCCCCACCCCCTTACCCTCTGGTAACCACTAAATTACTGTCTGTGTCTATGAGTTTTTGTTTCTCATTTGTTTGTCTTGTTCTTTTGTTGTTTTTGGTTTATATACCACATATCAGTGAAATCATAGGGTTCTCTGCTTTTTCTGTCTTACTTATTTCACTTAGCATTATACTCTCAAGATCCATCCATGTTGTCACAAATGCTCCTATATCATCTTTCCTTAAGGCAGAATAGTATTCCATTGTGTATATGTACCACAACTTCTTTATCCATTCATCTATCGAAGGACATTTTGGTTGTTTCCATGTCTTGGCCACCGTAAACAAAGCTGCAATGAACATTGGAGCACATGTCTTTATGGATAAATGTTTTCAGATTTTTTGGGTAGATACCCAGGAGAGCGATTGCTGGATCGTATGGTAATTATATTCGTAATTTCTTGAGGAACCTCCACACTGCCTTCCATAATGGCTGCACCAGTCTGCATTCCCACCAACAGTGTATGAGAGTTCCTTTTTCTCCACAGCCTCTCCAACACTTGTTACTATTTGTCTTGTTGATGAAAGCCATTCTGACTGGGGTGAGGTGATATCTCATTGTGGTTTTCATTTGCATTTCTCTGATGATTAGTGATGTTGAGCATTTTTTCATATGTCTATTTGCCATTTGTATATCCTCTTTGGAGAAATGTCTCTTCAGGTCCTCTGTCCATTTTTCAATTGGGTTGTTTGTTTTTTTGTTGTTGAGTTTCATGAGTTCCTTGTATATTTTGGATATTAGCCCCTTATCAGAGGCACTGTTTGCGAAAATCTTCTCCCATTCAGTTGGCTGCCTTTTTATTTTGTCAATAGTTTCTTTTGCTGTGCAGAAGCTTTTCAGTTTCATATAATCCCATTCGTTTATTTTAGTTTTTACTTCCATTGCCTTTGGAGTCAAATTCATAAAATGCTCTTTGAACCCAAGGTCCATAAGTTTAGTACCTATGTTTTCTTCAATGCAGTTTATTGTGTCAGGTCTTATGCTTAAGTCTTTGATCCATTTTGAATTAATTTTGGTACATGGTGACAGATAGCAGTCCAGTTTCATTCTTTTGCACGTAGCTATCCAATTCTGCCAGTACCATTTATTGAAGAGGCTGTCTTTCCTCCATTGTATGTTTTTTGCTTCTTTGTCAAAAATTATCTGTCCATATTTATGTGGTTTTATTTCTGGGTTCTCAATTCTATTCCATTGGTCTATGTGTCTGTTTTTCTGCCAATACCAAGCTTTTTTGATTATTATAGCCCTGTAGTACAAGCAAAAATCAGGGAGTGTGATACCTCCAGTATTGTTCTTTTTTTAAAATATTGCTTTGGCTATTCGGGGTCTTTTGTGGTTCCAAACAAATCTGATGATTTTTTGTTCTATTTCTTTAAAAAATGCCATTAGGATTTTGATGGGGATTGCATTAAATCTGTATATGGCTTTGGGTAATATGGCCATTTTAACTATGTTGATTCTTCCAATCCATGAGCACGTGAATGTCTTTCCATTTCTTGTGTCTTCTTAAAAATGTCTCATAGTTTTCAGAGTATAGGTCCTTCACATCTTTGGTTAAGTTTATACCTAGGTGTTTTATTCTTTTGCTGCAATTGCAAAAGAATTTTTTTTTTTTTACTTCCTTTTCTGAGATTTCATTGTTAGTACATAGGAATGCAATAGACTTCTGTATGTTGATTTTGTAGCCGGCATCTTTACTGTATTCGTTAATTGTTTCTAATAGCTTTTTGGTGGAGTCTTTAGGGTTTTCTATATATAACATCATGTCATCTGCAAAAATGTTC
The DNA here is from genome assembly GCF_964194185.1 of Rhinolophus hipposideros. Taxonomy (NCBI): domain Eukaryota; kingdom Metazoa; phylum Chordata; class Mammalia; order Chiroptera; family Rhinolophidae; genus Rhinolophus; species Rhinolophus hipposideros. The sequence continues at coordinate 72,405,287 of NC_138050.1, forward strand.
TTAAATTGTAAATAATTCTCTGCTTCTTTCTCTACCCACATGTAGATACTCATATCTAACCCATGAATAAATTCTGTAGGGTATACAGTCAAAATACATCAAGATGTGATAGCTTTAAATCAGATTTTCCTAAGACTTTGCTCTAAGTACACATCATGACTCATACAAGCTAAAAATAAAAATGCTTATTGGTATCTATCTATCCATAGTTGTTGTCTTTCATTCAATTGTCCTCTATCAACAGGTAGAATACTACTCATAAACCACTGTTAATTACGTATGTTTATGCTCAACTCTGTTCCCCCATCACTTCCCATCTATGAAGAAGGAAACACAAAGTTTCCCTATACTTTGAGCCTCCTCTAATTCCTGCCATTATCCCACCTCCCACTCCAAGATCCAGAAAAGTCTCTGATACGTTTTATGAAATAAAATAAAATTGTGGTGGCTCAAAGTTAATTTCTTTACTTTCAGTCTATAATTCATTTAAAGAAATGTATAAGTCAGTGCCAGACAAGATTTCCCTAAGGTTGATTCTGGTTCTGTTCAAACCTTCACTGGTATTTAGTTTCTAGAATAAAATGTAATTCTTTAGTTTTGCATTAATAATGTTTTGTTGAATTTATTGTCTCAAATAATTGGCATTACTTGAATTCTAAGGTGCCTTCTTATGTAACTTTTCTACCAGTCAAATTGACCTACATACTTCCTGCCAAATATGTCCCATAATGTTTTGTATCTATTCTTTTGCTCATTCAGTTCTTTCTCCAGAATTCCTTTTTTTTTCTGCACAAGTTAAAAGCATATGTATACTTAAGTCCTCCAAATAACTCTCTTGTTCACAAAGATTTTCCACATTCCCTAATATTAAGTTAAATCTTACCCTTATCTGAACTTCCATAATATCTAATCTATATCTTTCCAACATGTAGATAATTCTGTATCTATACATATTACTGATTTAGCAATTAGGTCAAGCTCCTTGAGAGTGGGAGCTGTCTTTGATTCCTCTTTATGTCTCCCCAGTCTGACCTAGAACACTTGTACATCTTAGTGAGTCAATGGCAGAACTCTCCTCTTGCTTCCAAGTGCTGACATCTTTCTAATACAATATTATTGGCCCTCACAAAGCAAGTTTTCACCATTGTACAGGATAACTGACTCTCAAAAAGTCAAAGTTGCAGTTTCACAGCATTGGCATTTCTCCATAAAGGGGTCCGGTAATCTTTCTTTTAAATATCATTCGCAGATGTAAAATATCTCTTGTGTTTATAACTTTAAATACAAACGGAAAAACTGAAGGTGGGAATCTGTAATGTACTTGTCAATGTGGCACTGTTTGTTTTGTAAATTATTTGTGCTGCTATAAGATCAAATGTTGTCAGTTCTTTTTGATCAGACTCATCTAAGGGCAGTTTGCAGGGTAACAGGTTTCTCATATCTCACTCTCACCATTAGGAAAACATGGTGGATTACTATTAAAGCTGAGCTGCAGGGTTACATACTCTGACAGTAATAATTGAATGATGAAAAGACTGACAAGAAGCTTGACATTTTAACGGAATTATTTTGCAGGCTTTGGAGTGGTTGGCTTGTGTGAAGTAGTCTACAGTCTATGATGAAATCTTAAACATTTAACTTTATTGATGTAATTTTTACTGATTCATATGTGTAATTTCTATAAAACATTGTTTCATGATATTGGCTTATAAGAATTGTTTTTTTTTTTAGGTAAGACAAGACCATGTTTAAATTTTCTTTTCATAAAATTTCATAAGCTGAGTGACAGGTAAATAAAAATATCATGGTAATATGCCTTCCAAAGTAGAGAGCATTCGGATGGATTACAGAGACACTAGGCTAAACTTGACATTAAAAGATTTGATTTCTTGTGCCAGTTTCACAACTTAAAGTTTATGTAAGTTTGGAAAAGTCAATTAAAATTTTGTATTTTGGTCTCATAAATTATGAAACTGGAAAAACACAACATCTACCTATGTTATTTTTAAGACATTTAGTTAAGATACATTGAAATAACATATGTGAACATGTTTTAGTTTGTAAACTATAAAGTGAGGTAAATAAACTATAATTTTACTAAATAAAATTGGAATATAACAAAAAATAATAGAACATTTGGGACAGTGCTGAATAGTCATATAAGTAGGTAAATGCTTTTGTTTTAAAATCATTTTCACAAAAACACTT